>NC_054385.1:40236973-40555187 GCF_017654675.1 Xenopus laevis | reverse complement strand
TTGTGTGTCAGAATCCAACAAATGACTTTATACTGTAAGCTCATCTGCTCAAGTCCTCTAACATCTTTCATCTTGAGATGACCTGTAAATGTGCAGAACCAAATGTCTGTTAGAAAAGAACATCACAGATTTCTCAATGGAAGATTTGTGTGTTGACCAAATGTAGCTTAAATAGGAACTCAAGCCTAAAAAGTATTTGACCAGAAATGCCCCCAATTTTATTTAGCTTTTTATTCAGCATCTCTCCAGTTTGCAATTTCCAAATGACCCTAGAAGCCATGCATTGATTTGAGTAAGAGACTGAAATATGAATAAAGAAGGGTCTGGATAGAAAGATGAGTAATAAAAAGTAGCAATAACCGTACATGTTTAGTCTTACATAGAGATGTCGCGAACTGTTCGCCGGCGAACTTGTTCGCGCGAACATCGGGTGTTCGCGCTCGCCGGAAGTTCGCGAACGTCGCGCGACGTTCGCCATTTTGGGTTCGCCATTGTTGGCGCTTTTTTTTGCCCTCTCACCCCAGACCAGCAGGTACATGGCAGCCAATCAGGAAGCTCTCCCCTGGACCACTCCCCTTCCCTATAAAAACCGAAGCCCTGCAGCGTTTTTTCACTCTGCCTGTGTGTGCTGAAGAGATAGTGTAGGGAGAGAGCTGCTGCCTGTTAGTGATTTCAGGGACAGTTGAAAGTTTGCTGGCTAGTAATCGTTTTGATACTGCTCTGTTATTGGAGGGACAGAAGTCTGCAGGGGTTTGAGGGACATTTAAGCTTAGGTAGCTTTGCTGGCTAGTAATCTACCTTCTACTGCAGTGCTCTGTATGTAGCTGCAGTGGGCAGCTGTCCTGCTTCTGATCTCATCTGCTGACTGCTGCAATAACAGTAGTCCTTGTAAGGACTGCTTTTATTTATTTTTTTGTTGTTTTACTACTACTACTACTACTACTATAAGAGCCCAGTGCTATTAGTCTAGCAGTGTTGGGGAGTGGGACTGGTGTGCTAATCTGCTGCTCCTAGTAGTTCAGCAGCACCAACTTTAATTTTTTTTTTTTAATATTCATTTTTTTTTATTTTACTTTTTTTTATTTTACTACCGCTGTAGTAGTGTATAAGTTGACCTTTTAGGCATTATTTGCCCTGTAGGCATTATTTGCACACTGTTTTCTTCAACCCGCCATCTAGCTGTGTGACCTTGTTCACATTCTGTCTAAATATCCATAATATTACCGTCTCCAGAAAAAACACCGGAGTGACTTTTTTCAAGCAGCCATAATATATTTTACGTAATCCGTATCCACCGCTGTAGTAGTGTATACGTTGACCTTGTAGGCATTATTTGCACACTGTTTTCTTCAACCCGCCATCTAGCTGTGTGACCTTGTTCACATTCTGTCTAAATATCCATAATATTATCGTCTCTTGAAAAACCACTTGAGTTACTTTTTTTCAAGCAGCATTCATATATTTTACGTAATCCGTATCCATCGCTGTAGTAGTGTATACGTTGACCTTGTAGGCATTGTTTGCCCAGTTTTTTTGGCCGCAGCCACTGAAGCACAGAGGCCAGAAAAAATATGCCATATAAATGCTGAAAATAGTAATTTTTTGCCATACGTTGACTCAACGTATATGGCAAAAAATGACTATTTTCAGCATTTATATGGCATATTTTTTCTGGCAACTGTGCTTCAGTGGCTGCGACCAAAAAAATGCATATTTTCTGCATTTATATGGCATAATTTTTCTGGCCTCTGTGCTTCAGTGGCTGCAACCAAAAAAATTTATATTTTCAGCATTTATATGGCATAATTTTTCTGGCAACTGTGCTTCAGTGGCTGCGACCAAAAAAATGCATATTTTCTGCATTTATATGGCATAATTTTTCTGGCCTCTGTGCTTCAGTGGCTGCAACCAAAAAAATTTATATTTTCAGCATTTATATGGCATAATTTTTCTGGCAACTGTGCTTCAGTGGCTGCGTCCAAAAAAACTGGGCAAACAATGTCTACAAGGTCAACGTATGGCGAAAAATTACTATTTTCAGCATTTATATGGCATATTTTTTCTGGCAACTGTGCTTCAGTGGCTGCGTCCAAAAAAACTGGGCAAACAATGCCTACAAGGTCAACGTATGGCAGTTGTTTAAAGAGAACAGTAGATTACTAGCCAGCAAAGCTACCTAAGCTAAAATGTCCCTCAATCCCTGCAGACTTCTGTCCCTCCAATACAGAGCAGTATCAAGCAGATTACTAGCCAGCAAGCTTACTATCATCTGTCCCTGAAATCACTAACAGCTCTCCCCCTACACTATCTCTTCCAAGCACACACAGGCAGATTTTTCAGATACATTTTTGCCCTTGATCCCCCTCTGGCATGCCACTGTCCAGTTCGTTGCACCCTTTAAACAACTTTAAAATCATTTTTCTGGCCAGAAATGTCTTTTCTAGATGTTAAAGTTCGCCTTCCCATTGAAGTCTATGGGGTTCGCGAACCGTTCGCGAACCGCTCGCATTTTTGCGCAAGTTCGCGAATATGTTCGCGAACTTTTTTTCCGACGTTCGCTACATCCCTAGTCTTACAGAACATTTGTTTTTTGATGGCCATGACACCACAAGAGTCAGAAGAAATAATTGAAAAAAACTACAAACAATAATGAAAAACAATTGAAACATTGCTTAGATCTGGCCATGCTGTAACATAAGGAAGTGAATTGACGGGAGCCTTTTGCAACTACGGGTGAAAATCAATGAAAAAACTTTATTGCAAAGTAATCATTAAAAACATGAACAGGTATCATCTTAGAGACCTTTAACTAAACCATGTGGGGTCTAGTCACCTGATGCATTTCATGCCTCACTTTGGCACTTCATCAGACACAGCATGGTTTAGTTAAAGGTCTCTAATATGATATCTGTTCATGTTTTTAATGATAACTTGTCAATAAGGTTTTTTCATTGATTTTCACCCATAGTTTGCAAAAGGCTCCCGTCAATTCACTTCCTAATGGGACACAGCAGATTCTGGCATGAACAGAGTCCAGTCGACGGGTAGCCGCCACAAGGGTAACTATAAGACCACCTACATGTGATTTTCCAAAGAACATGCTGTAACATACTAAAAGTTAACTTAAAAGTGAACCACTCTTTAAGGTCAACTTTTCAGTGCTAGGGGCAATGCACATGCTCGGTGTGGGTCTTTGGACTGATGCAGAGAAGGTAAGCTTAGTAAGCTAAGAAATCAAGGTTACATCTATCGCAATAGCTGATGCAACAGGGTTTATTATAAATACATTCTGATGCACAATGCACTGGTGTATAAGCTGCCATATAATGTGAATCTGAATTAATTACTAATCAGCCTTGTATCATTAATTTTATATTGTAAGAAGGTCCCTAAACTCAGGTAACTGACAGCAGCCCAGAGCATGTGCTGTGGATTGGTGGAAAAATGAAGCGGGGCTACTGGGAACATCTTTGGAGACCCAGATCTTTACTGCTAAAGGGCTGTAGTGACCTTGGGCTGGCACAGAAGCCCAAAACATAAGGTGTTACAATGTTGGCCCAATTCCTTTGAGCCTTAGCCCTCCAGTAAAGGTACTCTTACTGCAAACATTTCTTTGCTTGATTGCACTTAGCATGCATCAATGTATTTTCTATGTATAAATAAGAAAACCTTTTTTATGACTGTTTCTGAAACTACCAATTCATGTGGTTCCCCAATGCAGTACACATATAAAATAGGGTTTTTCTTACTGTAATGATATTTAGTGGGTTAGCTGGTTCACATTCTACTGTGAGTTGGGCCATTGCTGGCCAGGTGTGGGGAAATATTGCAAAGCATTAAACATTCTCTTTATTAGGCAAAAGGGGCAAAATAATAATAATTAAAGGATCAGTAGATCCAATATACAGAGATATCATGTAGATACCCAAATCTGCTTGCAAAACCAGTGACATATTATTGAATGAATCGCTTCAATCTACACAGGGGAGAGCAGGATAAAATATCTGATATCAGACTGAAAGGTAATATTAGAATACTGTACAGAATATAAGCTTTGATTTATACTCTTTAAATTTAATAGCAGTGAGAGTATATGCTGTTCCATAATGAAAGAACAGTCCATCTTTAATATTTGGAACTGTCAAACAATATGGAGTACTTTGGGCACATTTACTAAAGAGTGAATTGTTTTTTCTGACAATTTGCAGCAACATTGCCTATTTAATAAAAGATGAGCAGCACGCTTTTGCTGCATTTCAGCAGATGAATTTTGCTCAGGCAAACGATCGTAAATCTTCTAGTTTATCAAAGTTTCAATTTGTTACCCTTTTAACCAAAATCCATTTTGTCAGGTTCTGACTGGCGAATTAATACAATGAAGTTACATCCTCGTCATTATTATGTCAGTTACATTATATCCTGTATTCCATAAAAGTCATAAGTAAAAGTCTAAACACTGGCGGTTTTTCATATTTAAAGTAGAATTATGTTTACAAGTTGTAACTGTTAGGGGCAGATTTATCAAGGGACGAATACTTCGAAATTCGACCATTGAATTGGAATACTCCGACTTCGAATATCAAAGTCAAATTTTTTTTCATCGAATTTGGGTATCCTGCGGTCGAAGTAAAATTGTTTTATTCGAAGGATTTCAGCGATCGATCGAATGATTTTACTTCGACTTCCAAAAACTTAGGAAAATGCTCTACAAGGTCCCCATAGGATAACATAGCACTTCGGCAGGTTTAATTTGGCGAAGTATTGAAATCAATGTTTTTTTAAAGAGACAGTACTTTGATTATCGAATGGTCGAATATTCGAACGATTTTACTTCAAATCGAATTCGAAGTCGTAGTATCCTATTCGATGGTCAAAGTATCCAAAAAATTACTTAGAATTTCGAATTTTTTTACTTCGAAAATTCCCTCTAATTCACTTTGACCCTTGATAAACTGCCCCTTATTCATATTTACATTTTTTTTTAACACTTGAAGCTCATGTCACATTTGTTTTAGGATGGGCTCATGGCCTAGGACAATATAGAATCTCTGTCTTCATTTTGCTTCCTTGAACATTTTTAATAAAAAGTGGCCACTTCCAGCAATTTCACCAACATTACTAATAAATACATACATATGACCTTTATATACCCACTGAATTTAAATTGACATAAGTATAAGTTAACAAAGTTTCTCTAGGAAGAAAGTAACGCTAGAGGAAATTTGTTATGAAATTTTATCGCCAAGAAATCTTGACAAAAGTATGTCAGTTTTTTGCCAAGACGCAATTGCGCATTTTGATGAATATGCATATTTGCCACGAAATAATGTCTAAAGTAGTTGCGTGAAGTCTGGTGGAGACTTCAGAAGCCGAAATTTGCATGTTAGTAAATATGCCCCCTTGAGTTCTGCTGCACACGTGCTTAAACCCAAGGGAGTTTTCTTTTTTAAATTACATTATTGCTATTTTAAAAAAGTACTTTTCATATTGTGTTTTCCTTATTTGCCTTGTGGTATTTGGATTAGACAAATAATGTAGAATAGACTTAGACATAAAGTTGACATGTATAGCGAGTTTTAATATTTTACAAGCATGATTGCTTTCCTAGCTTCATAGTTAAAATTTAATTGCAACCGACGGGCTCATCTCTAATGGAGATTAAAATAGCGCATGCTGGATTCTTGTATATTCTTGTATAAGTCGATGACTGTTAATGCACCTCTTTGGCAAAGTCAACCCATTACAACAAGGTATGAAAGATGTAAATTAAACCATAACCTGCATAAAATGCAGAACCTATGTATGTTGCACCTTTTTAATGGAAAACATATGGTATCATTTTATTATTTTGCAGAAAAATAAAGGAGGAATGTGTGTCATTCCTATTTTGTGTCCTCAGTCAGCAAGTACAAATATAAATATTTATGTGAGCCACCAATATATTCTACAAAGACATTTTGGATATTTCCACTAACCTTTGTCCCATAAAAAACTACAATTCTATTTATGGTATATTTTTGGACTGTGTGAACAAACCAGAACACCTGCAGGAAACCCACACAAAAGGTTATAGAGGTGGTGCCCTGGTGAGAATTGAACATGAAATCCTGGAGTTCAGATGCAGTCATGGGAATTCACATTGACAGTTCAACATTAATAAACAGCTTAGATTTTTAACAAAATCTAACTTTAGGAGACTCTCCTACTTTAGAATTTAACAGCAAGAAGGAAAAAAATAAGTAGACTTAAGGTATGGTGATCAAAATTACAGTAGTCCCCTTATGCGGAAAACCCCAGGTCCCAAGCATTTTGGATAACAGGTCCCATACCTGTACCTTGTTAGAGAGTACCCAGCCGACTTCTTAGACTAAATTATGAAATAATCACTATCACCTCCTTTAAAAGGCTAAACCATTGTGTCTCCAAACTTAATAAATATTCGAGTGGTACTAGTTTCTAGGAAGGTTTTTTCAAAAAAAAAAAAAGCTGGAGGTGTCACCTCAAAGTCAGCTGATGTCTAATGTAAGTAACTGCAATTGCTTCAGTCTCTGCTGCCTCCCAACTCTCAAGTATCCTTATTTATCCTTATTTATGTCTAAGTCTATTTCCCTGCCACTAACTCTGCACAGGGGGTGGTGGTGATATCATTTTGTGGGCAGGGACTTCATTGGGCAAACCAGTAACATTACAGGGGTGGAGCTATGATGTGGCAGCTGGCAATTGATTGATTGCCACTTCAATCTCTGAAAGTCCCGCCCAGTTTAACTAATTTGGCATCTGGGTCCAAACAGGATAGGCGGTACCCCAAGTATCCCGTAGTGCATTTTTATGTCTTTTTTGGCACTATGTGCATGAATACAGTATGTAATATTGCACAATGTATAGAAAACCTTTTTATCACATTAACGTGCCAGATGCATTCCAGGTTAGTGAAAGTCTCTGCAAGCCCTAAGAAATACGACAGCCAATTTAGTATAGAAGGCATACAGAAGCTTAGTAGCTGTTCAGTCAGAACGTGTCATTTTATTTTAGCATGTTGAACTTTGCCATCATTTTACAGACTAATATTCTCGGGTTGTAAAATTCAAGTAATTCATGTTAGTTAGAAATTTACCAAAAGCAAATCTGTCATAGTTAAAACTGAAATGATTCTTCTTAATTATGCCCTGTGAATAGTGTTTTTTTAAGATGTAAAATCCATTCTACATAAAACATGTGCCCTGGTTTTATTTTATAATGATGTTCCCTGTAAAATTCCTTCTGTGAAATGTGTATGTTTCAGACCATCAGCCTTCGCTTTGTGTCATTCCCTGTAGCTAAAACTTTGGGTATGCTTCATATTCTCATAATACAAAACTAACTTTTTCAGTTAAAGGGGAACTTTGGTATAGAATTTGTCTATCTTCAGCATTTGTGAACTGGGGATTGTTCGGTAGGGTTGTAAGGTTATTTACATTTGCAAATGTGGAGAAATTTTTATAGCAATCAATGCACAAAGTGTGTCCTTCTAATCGAAATATCAACATGTTCTTCAAGTACAATTTGCCCTAAAGGAGAAGGAACAGTGCTCTTTACTTGGGGTTGCCAAAAGTTAGGCACCCCAATTAATTGTATATACTTACCTCACACCCTGGGTCGGTGCTCCTATCAGCAGAAAACTGCACCGGTCCAGGGTTATTCCAGCGACCACCATGGAACGACCAGCTTCTGGCTTTTTCTTTCTTTGTGTGGGTGCACGTGTACAGTAACCGCGATAAGCCACTTTAATGCAGAAGTCAGTCATTTAATTCTCCTCTGCATGCATCTGCCCCAGGATATTTAAAGAAAGAAGAAGCAAGAAGGTGATCACTCAGTGGAGCTTGCTGGAATAACCCTGGTGCAGTTTTCTACTGATAGGAGCACCAGCCCGGGGTGTGAGTTAAGTATATACTGTATAATCACTTGGGGGTTCCTAAATTCCATGAATTTGAAAAATCTTTCTTAGTTTAAAATACCCTAATTTAATATGCCTGTCTACTTGCCCTATTTATCACCTTTTTCTATAAGTATTACATAAATTTCCCTAATATTCCTATGACACACAGGCTGTTATCCCTCAGGAAGGACCATGGTGGCCAGTATGACATTTCAATCTTTAACCACCCTTTAGTCCCAAGACTTTCAGGTAGCTTGCCAAGCTCTGTGATATGGGGCCCTGCTTTGCTTCTGCAACCCTTTATCAAGGGTATAGATGCTTTAGCATCTTTGTTTCTACTTACAAGGTTAAACCTTTACCTTGTACAAGGTGCATCCCATTAATCACATTTCGCAACCTCTTACACATAGGCCAGATAAGCACTCATTTCACATACTTATGCAATAAACTAAAATAAGAAGTTTTAGCTCAATTACAGATAAAACGTTCACGCAAAGGATGGTGCTTCCATTTCCCACCTACAGTAATTCATTCTTTTCTACGAACCTTTTCTATTGTCACGCCTACGCTCCCAGCTCTTAAATTATTGATTCTTTCATGCCTCTTGAGTTTTGATCTTTCCTTTAGAGAATGTATTTAAGTATCATTGTGTCATGCTATAATCCTGCTTCAGACCTTGATATTTTTTTCTGTAAACTCTCTTTGAAATTAATTGTGATTCTTTGATGATGACTACAGTATTAATAGTTTTTTTTTAATAATAATAATAAGTTATATAACCATTATCACTGATTGCTCTGTTGCCAGAGGAAAAAATCTGGTGTTTACACCAAAACGGTAGACAAATGCCTTATGCAGTCAGTTCAGTAAGGTTTTTCTGGTGTGTTGCTGCTTCAAATATGTATCTTTTACTCTACAGTTTCTCAAACTCTGTAGAATGAGAATGAACTCCACCACTTCTTCCTAGGCTTTAACTGGCTGCCAATGTTGGTTCTCTGTCTTTTGCCTAACTGAACAGGATTTGGGGATCATTGACTTAACATTTCTTCTAGACAGCTGTCCAATTCCCTCTCACATTGTCCTGCACCTTCACCTCTTACTGCCTAGAATGGTGTGTTCTCATCTCACTTTAATTTATTACCACTCGGGCAGTATTAGCAGGGGTGTAACTACAGAGGAAGCAGACCCTGAGACGACAAGGGGCCCAGGATGCATATGGGGGCCCCTTGAGGCCATTATTAATTAATCGTTTTAATATATATTTGTAAAACAGGATATTTTGGGGGCCCTAAAATGATTTTGCTGTGGAGCTCCAATTATAACTCCCCATCACTCCATAGTGAATTATTATTCACTGTTGGTGCAAATCCTGACCAACCATTGGCATTTAATAGGGTATTGTACAGTCTTCTGAATATTAGAGGAATAGTACTGATGTACCACTTCATGAGACATAGTCCATACATTCAGATGATACAATGACCTGGTCCTTGGTGTCAAAATGAGGTGCTTGCATCTACAGTAGGGATGTAGCGAACGTCGGAAAAAAAGTTCGCGAACATATTCGCGAACTTGCGCAAAAACGCGAGCGGTTCGCGAACGGTTCGCGAACCCCATAGACTTCAATGGGAAGGCGAACTTTAACATCTAAAAAAAAAAATTTCTGGCCAGAAAAATGATTTTAAAGTTGTTTAAAGGGTGCAACGACCTGGACAGTGGCATGCCAGAGGGGGATCAAGGGCAAAAATGTATCTGAAAAATCTGCCTGTGTGTGCTTGGAAGAGATAGTGTAGGGGGAGGGCTGTTAGTGATTTCAGGGACAGATGATAGTAAGTTTGCTGGCTAGTAATCTGCTTGATACTGCTCTGTATTGGAGGGACAGAAGTCTGCAGGGATTTGAGGGACATTTTAGCTTAGGTAGCTTTGCTGGCTAGTAATCTACTGTTCTCTTTAAACAACTGCCATACGTTGACCTTGTAGGCATTGTTTGCCCAGTTTTTTTGGACGCAGCCACTGAAGCACAGTTGCCAGAAAAAATATGCCATATAAATGCTGAAAATAGTCATTTTTCGCCATACGTTGACCTTGTAGACATTGTTTGCCCAGTTTTTTTGGTTGCAGCCACTGAAGCACAGTTGCCAGAAAAAATATGCCATATAAATGCTGAAAATAGTCATTTTTCGCCATACGTTGACCTTGTAGACATTGTTTGCCCAGTTTTTTTGGTTGCAGCCACTGAAGCACAGTTGCCAGAAAAAATATGCCATATAAATGCTGAAAATAGTCATTTTTTGCCATATACGTTGAGTCAACGTATGGCAAAAAATGACTATTTTCAGCATTTATATGGCATATTTTTTCTGGCCTCTGTGCTTCAGTGGCTGCGGCCAAAAAAACTGGGCAAACAATGCCTACAAGGTCAACGTATACACTACTACAGCGGTGGATACGGATTACGTAAAATATATTATGGCTGCTTGAAAAAAGTCACTCCGGTGTTTTTTCTGGAGACGGTAATATTATGGATATTTAGACAGAATGTGAACAAGGTCACACAGCTAGATGGCGGGTTGAAGAAAACACTGTGCAAATAATGCCTACAAGGTCAACGTATACACTACTACAGCGGTGGATACGGATTACGTAAAATATATTATGGCTGCTTGAAAAAAGTCACTCCGGTGTTTTTTCTGGAGACGGTAATATTATGGATATTTAGACAGAATGTGAACAAGGTCACACAGCTAGATGGCGGGTTGAAGAAAACACTGTGCAAATAATGCCTACAAGGTCAACGTATACACTACTACAGCGGTGGATACGGATTACGTAAAATATATTATGGCTGCTTGAAAAAAGTCACTCCGGTGTTTTTTCTGGAGACGGTAATATTATGGATATTTAGACAGAATGTGAACAAGGTCACACAGCTAGATGGCGGGTTGAAGAAAACACTGTGCAAATAATGCCTACAAGGTCAACGTATACACTACTACAGCGGTGGATACGGATTACGTAAAATATATTATGGCTGCTTGAAAAAAGTCACTCCGGTGTTTTTTCTGGAGACGGTAATATTATGGATATTTAGACAGAATGTGAACAAGGTCACACAGCTAGATGGCGGGTTGAAGAAAACACTGTGCAAATAATGCCTACAAGGTCAACGTATACACTACTACAGCGGTGGATACGGATTACGTAAAATATATGAATGCTGCTTGAAAAAAGTCACTCCGGTGTTTTTTCTGGAGACGGTAATATTATGGATATTTAGACAGAATGTGAACAAGGTCACACAGCTAGATGGCGGGTTGAAGAAAACACTGTGCAAATAATGCCTACAGGGCAAATAATGCCTAAAAGGTCAACTTATACACTACTACAGCGGTAGTAAAATAAAAAAAAGTAAAATAAAAAAAAAATGAATATTAAAAAAAAAAATTAAAGTTGGTGCTGCTGAACTACTAGGAGCAGCAGATTAGCACACCAGTCCCACTCCCCAACACTGCTAGACTAATAGCACTGGGCTCTTATAGTAGTAGTAGTAGTAGTAGTAAAACAACAAAAAAATAAATAAAAGCAGTCCTTACAAGGACTACTGTTATTGCAGCAGTCAGCAGATGAGATCAGAAGCAGGACAGCTGCCCACTGCAGCTACATACAGAGCACTGCAGTAGAAGGTAGATTACTAGCCAGCAAAGCTACCTAAGCTAAAATGTCCCTCAAACCCCTGCAGACTTCTGTCCCTCCAATAACAGAGCAGTATCAAAACGATTACTAGCCAGCAAACTTTCAACTGTCCCTGAAATCACTAACAGGCAGCAGCTCTCTCCCTACACTATCTCTTCAGCACACACAGGCAGAGTGAAAAAACGCTGCAGGGCTTCGGTTTTTATAGGGAAGGGGAGTGGTCCAGGGGAGAGCTTCCTGATTGGCTGCCATGTACCTGCTGGTCTGGGGTGAGAGGGCAAAAAAAAGCGCCAACAATGGCGAACCCAAAATGGCGAACGTCGCGCGACGTTCGCGAACTTCCGGCGAGCGCGAACACCCGATGTTCGCGCGAACAAGTTCGCCGGCGAACAGTTCGCGACATCTCTAATCTACAGTAAGTTTCTCCACCATAAAACATAATGGTTAACACTACATAAATCTGCTACTTTTACTACACAGTACCATTACTGTGTTTATGGTAGTACACATTCATTTGAATAATAATGTTAAACAAAATTATTAACCTCAATATAGGCATTCACTACATATGTTAAACTATGGATTGAAATAAAGGATATATGTTATTGTCGCTTATATTCTTTCATGATTATACTCAGGTATGGCATAAACAGGATATGAAGCTTAGCATCTGCTTAATATACCCATATCTCAATAAATCTCTGTTCTTTACATCTTATCATATCCAGTGACTCCATATTCTCAAGGGTATCAAGCAACCTGTGCTTCTTTAAGCCTTTCATTTTCCTTTGCTCTCTCTACCCTTTCCCAAACCAGCCATCATTTTTATTAGACATAAATAGGTCATGTGAAGGGATGTCACACTAAGAGGGTTATTTATTAAAGCTCAAATTTTTCTGGTCAGTGTTTTAAAGGGGAAAAATTTTTTTGAGAAAAAAAAACATTTTTAGAGATTTATTATACCTCAATGCTGCTAAAAGTCAGAATTCTAAAATACTCGATCTGAAACCCGTCAAGGTCCTGTAGAAGTCAATTGCAGAAGTCCCTTTTCCAATCTGATGATATTGTGGTCTGCACTAGGTTTCGTACAATAATCTAAAAAAATGCAGGTTGAAAAAATTGAGGGATTCCAGAGTCAAATCCGAAAAATTTGTACGATTCAAGATTTTTCATGATTTTATCGAGACTTTCCCAAACCAAATTTTTCAAGTTATTTTATTAATAAATAAGGTAAAATCGTGGATGACAATTGGTTGAGTTTGTTTTATTGAAGTTATGAGAGCGATTTGAGTTTTGTAAAAAAAAACCTTTGTGATGGAGCTGGGAGAGAATCCATAAGGTGGCCCTGCCATGATTACAGGCAATAATAAATGTGAGTACTGTATAGTTCTAATTTATAAACACGTTAACATTAAACAGTTAAAGCCACACAGATACTATTTGGATGATTTGAAATAAATCTTTGTATATGATAGAAATCAAGATTTTCATTATAATAATGTCACTTTTGTTTGATTTTAACTCCTCCAACATTTATTCCCAAGCAAACATCTCTTTAAGGCAAATGCGGTACTGATGGGTTAATCTGATTTGATATCGCTCAGCCATGCAGTGCATAGAAATGGTTCCAATATTTGCATTTAAAAAATTCACAGGACATTTTTCAGCTTATGAACAGAATACAAATGAGTAAATCAAAGTCATACAATGTGCTTATTCTGTCTTTCAGAAAAATGTACTTTAATGTTGGATTTCCCAATGTATATTCAAGTATTTTTTAACAGTTATGTTTGTTTGTTTGTTTTTATTTATCAACAATGTTGTGTTTTTTTTTTTTTTTTCTTTTTTTTTCAGAGATGGAATTCTGTGAAACACCACATATCTTATGCTCTGGCTACCAGACTAACTTACACAGTATTTCACAACATGGCTACCCTGTAGAGATGGGATCTGATGTGGACACTGAGACAGAAGCAGTTTCACCAGACCGGGCTCTCAGGATGTGGATGAGGGAGATGAAATCAGAACACAGTTCTTGCTTGTCAAGTAGAGCTAACTCAGCATTATCCCTGACGGACACCGATCATGAAAGGAAGTCTGATGGGGAGAATGGTAATATAGCATCTCACAAAGAATATACTTTGTACACTTGAATGTGATTGCTCATCTAAATAGTGTACCTTTAAGCAGTACTGGGCCTTGGTGGAAAAAACATAGACTAAGGTACAAAAGACATTATATTGTGAAACATAGAAATTGGGTTGCTATGAGTTAAACCCCCCCCTTCTTGCCTGCCCCCCAGTCTAGCAATACTGTCTTTCTGTATCTTTGTTTAAAGATTTAAATCTTTGAAGATATGCTTATTTTTCAAACTAGCGTGAGGAGACACCTGCTTTTCTGATAGGCTGGTGTAAATATATATAAACAATACCCTAACTTATACTCTAAGGGGCAAATTCACTAACATTCATAGTTTCGCCAGGCGCAACTTTGCCGCGCTTCACCACACTTCGCCAGGCGTAGTTTCGCCAGCGCTCCGCAAATTCACTAAAATCCGAAGTTGCGCTCAGGGGTAGCGTAAGGTTGCGAAGTTGCGCTAGCGTTGATTCGCTATGTAAAGTGAAGTTACGCTAGTGAAGGCTAATTTGCATACGGCGCCAAATTCAAATTTCAATGGAGGAATACGTATCAGCACTACAAATGCCTAGAAAACCTTCAAATTAGCAAATAAAATTTTTATTTTGCCCTACACATGTGCTCACTGTCTAGGTAAGTTGCCATGAGTCAGGAAATGTAGGGGGGAAGGAGGGGAGCCCCAAAAATTTTTTCGATCTTTTTCAGCCTATCACCCATAATGTAGAAAACACGCCAGCGTTTTTTGGGACTTAGAAAAAATTTTGACTTTTTTTGAAACAATCCCTATCTCTCTATTGCGCTTCGCCTGGTCTGAGGTGGCGAAGGAAGTCTAGCATAAAAGGTAGCGTTCAGTACACTGCGCAAGTTAGTGAATTTGTGTAGTTACGTCGCTAGCGAAAATTCGCCAGGCGTAAGGGTGCGAAGTAACACTAGCGAAACTACGCCAGCGTTCGTTAGTGAATTTGCACAGTAACGAATTAACGCTAGCATTCGGCGCTTCGGCGCTTAGTGAATTTGCCCCTAAGTGCTTCATTTCTACCCTTTTTACTTCTGCCCCTATTTCAGTGTGAATGGAAAGGAACAGTGAATGAGACCCATTCAGAGACCAACACTGAGGTACTGGTGAGGAGGATGTGAGAGTTAGTTTATTCTTGATAGGGACATATACCAGTAAATGGGCAATAAACGCAAACACAACTAAAATGGCTTTTGTATCCTGTAAATCTCAAAAGCAGCTGATCCCCTCCTATGAAATTCCACTGACAGAGAAGTCTAACACTGGACCAATACTAAATCAAGCAGATGTACAATCCCAGTTAAATGTCCTTTAGTATTTTTGAAATGTGTATAGTCTTTCTTTACTGTATATTATTCATAAGAAGCAGGATCATTTCTTGGGACATAATTCTGCATGTATTTATTAGATTTGCCAATAAATCTTGTTTTTTTACATTTTAAGAAATATTGATAAACTACGTGGATTTGTAGCTTGAAAATCAATTCCAACAGTTCATTTGCTGAAGACTTAGCTTTCTTCTCCATTAAGGGATGGAACATCAATATTCCATCCCTTAATCCAATCATCTATTTTCACTTGAGATAACTTAGTCTCCCATTGGTTTAGATCTCATAGTCTTGGTGAATGTATACAAAACTAGCATGTGTGGGCCAAAGATAGAAGCTCAAAATCCATTTCTTAGGAATTAACAACACAAAATAACACCCAATGCCTAACAGCACTTGGAGTGCTAAGGAAAATATCTGCTTGGAAACCACTCCTACCATAACAAACCTTCTCCCACTCTTTTAAACACATCCTATGCTCTAAAGTCCATATTCAGTAACTATTCTCTATTACACTACCAAGTTTAGGCCTTAGGCCGAAGGTTCTGTTTCTTGTAAAGAAAAAAAAACAGATAAAAAAATGAAACAAAAAATAAATCCTTAAAAAATAAATCGGCCATGTCCAGTAAAATGATAATGAATTTTATTTCAGACGATAGAATACTTCCAGTAATAGAGGATAGAATACATCCAGTAATTATTAACGCTCAAATTTAAAGTGTTGTCATTTGACAGTACTTGCCACAAATATTTAGTTAAGAAACTTGAGAGACACCTTGATAAGGTTGAAGAAACTCTCAAATTGCTTATGTCGATAATCTGTGATAACAACGCTTTAGTGATTTGTTATATAACTTTAATGGTTTGTTATATAAAGAAACAAGAGAAACTGTGAAAGATAATGTCTATTTCAATTTTTTTTATAAAAAGGGAAGATGTATTTTCACACCAGGATACCATTTCTATTTGAATAGGTTAGCGTAACAATGGAAAGTGCTGTGTTTATCAAAAGGAAATAATCTAATTCCTCAAATGTCCTCAAATTGATTGACTACTAGAGAAATATTCCAGTTATTCCAAATAATTTATTGTATGGTGCTGTGGAATATGTTGGTGCCTTATAAATATGTGTGTTAATATTTATTCAGCATGAGGTCTTATAGCCTGGGTCTTATATTTTGTATTTATACCATAGTACTTATCTTGTACTTTCATTATATTTCATATGTGTGGGTTTGCTACTATTCAATGATACAATGTACTGTACTCACCTTGCAACTTCTGTCTGCTTTGTTTGGATGCCATTCATACAGGTCCAATAGTCACAATGCAGGAATGTAAGAAAGTTGCCATTTTATTAAGGAAAGAGTATATACAGTAGATATAGTGATAAGCATCCTTACATAGCTTGTACCTTCCTATATTACTCTTCTTTAAAGAATATGGACCTAACAGTAAGTATTTTCCTGTGTAAGAAGACTGGGAGGAATGTCACAGTGCATAGCAATGCATATTCATCAGATGACTCTCCCCTCCCACACACCTGGTGTACACAAGGAGGTCCTATTTGTTTCTTGGGTTCCTCTCAAGATGGAAGGCCCAATATAGTCCAACGATTCATAATGCTTAATAAAGTTTGAGTGTTTGTTGGGGAGCCAAATAATAAGTTATAGTCAGAGTTATGGCTAGATCGTTCATTGAGATGTTTAGGGGGGCAGTATTTAGCTCCACCAATGAATGTCAATGGGTTAACTCCATTTATATTCACTACCTTCAGAACCCAAGCTAGACAAAGGTTTGAGACTGTGCCCTGTAACTTAGTTATTAGAATAAAAAAATTGCAGATGTATTTCTGTATATTTAACAATTACTGGGTTCTGGGTAAATTGCACTAAGCTATTTCATGCACGGAATACTCCTAATTATGTGAGGGTTCATGTGATGTATATGGGGTCTGAAATGTAGCCCACATTCCACTGGAGTATAAAATATATGATATTTGGGACCAAGAGAAGCATTGCAGAAGTAATAGAACACTAAACAGGACAAATTTACATTTGTAAAATTAAAAAGCCTTTTGATTATTGTTAATGAAAAATGTTGGAAATTAAATTTCCCCTCTTAAAAACTACAAATTGCTTGCTCTTGGAATTTTTTCCATTTTATATTCTTAACTAAGCACCCTTGTAGACAACTATGTGTAAATATTTACCTAATACCGTTTGTAAAAAAATGTTGTTTGTGAATACTTAAAAAGGAGATACTTAGAGGCACAATTAGCAAATGTTGAACTCTATCTCTCTGAAGATTACCTAGGAATAAATAGAGAGTGGTGATATTTTTCTGTGATGAGTTCTAATTGCAAACTTTGATAAATCTGCCCCTTAGTATTAGATGTAGCTTGGTTGATGACAACAGGGAAATAAATCATTTGAACTGCTAATTTTTGAATTTTACACAACTGAGGAACTAGCTAATAAAGACTTCCTTTTTAGAAGAACATTTTCTAATAATTTAACCATTGATGGCTGGTTAACTGAGGAGGAAATTCATAAAAGACTAGAAAAGGCTAGATTGGCTAATATGTTTCCATTTCAAAAAAGGGTACTGATCTGAGCCTTAAAGCTGTATGATTGACATTAGTGGTAGGAAAGCTTTTGGAGGGGATAATAAGGTATAAGATACAGGAATGCATTGCAAATCACACTGCTATGAGTTTGTAATACCATGGTTTAATGTATAACACACATATCTTTCCCCAAAAATCATATTGTGTTCTATGAGGAGGTGAGCAGAAACCTTGACATTGGGATGGTGGTGGGAATGATCTACTTAGATTTTGCTAGAGCATTTTGATACAGTACCACACAGAAGGATACTAATAAAATTAATGAATATTGACTTTGTAAATAATACTCGTACTTGGATAGAGAACACGCTAAAGGAAATTTTACAAAGAGTAGTTATGAATGATACATTTTGAGAAATATTTGGGGATTTTTTGAGGATAACCAACTATGGGGTATATTTATCAAAGAGTGAAGTTAATAGTGAAGTTCCGCCACTAGAGTGAAATTTCGCCACTTCCCATTCATTTCTATGGGGTTTTTAAAGGCTTATTTATCAAAGGGTGAAATTTCACTTTCACCCATTGATAAATACACCTTTCAAAATCCCATAGAAATGAATTGAGAGCTGCAGAATTTCACTCTAGTGGCGGTACTTCACTCTTTGATAAATTTACCCCTAAGTTTCTCTAGACAGTGTTGATCAGTGGCTTCTAAAGCAAAGTACTGTCTTAAATAAATTAAAAAGGTCATTGACTAGATGGAAGACAAATGATAATATGATAATATTGATCCCTAGTAAAGCCTTACCTTGAGTATGCAGTGCAATTTTGGTCCAGTCTTTAAGAATATGTGATATGGTAAAAGGTATATGCAGGTCAGTTCTGGGGTTAAGAGCCCTGGATAATGGATATTGCAGTCAACTTACTGCATTGCTGGTTTTCTTTAGTAGCCAGGGCTAAAAAGGAAGGAAGGATTCTGGGTGTGGTATTAGCCTACTGTCCATAAATTAGTCAGGTGACTCACAGAGTGGAGGCGGAGAGCCTACTGTGAACACCCACTGAGTGGGGAGAAACTAACTATGTACGCCTGATGCCACTGTTTTGTCAGACAGCCACTGAGGAAACTGAGCTGTATCAGTAAGTGCTGGACTGTATTACTTATGATTTTTTGCCAACTTGGAACTTTTGTTTAAGCCTTCTGTTTGAGCTGGTTGAAATAAAATCAGCCCAGGCAGGAATTGAACTTAATGTGCTAAGAAAAGTGCCAAGGTAAAGATCCAAGCTACCAGAAATCTCACAAAGGATATTGGAGAAAATGCAGAAACATGCAACTAAATTGCTAAAAGAAATGGAGCAATTGAGCTATGAGGAAAGGTTATCAAGGCTGTATTAGCGTCACACCAACAGGGCTTCATAAATATGCACAAATTTCACACTGGAAGCACGTGAACCATCAGCTCATTTGTTTATTGTGTGATTTATTTATTGTGTGATTTGTTTATGTGTAACATCTATTATATGCAAAGAAAATGAGTGACCTCAGATTAAAGCAGTCCCCTATAATACATCCCATACTTGTTTATAGTGATATGTTTAGAAACATTTTTATTCTGTTGAAAATATGAAGCCTGTGCAGTATGTTTCTGGTGTCAACAGCAGAGATTTTCCAACACAGTTGGAGTGAGGGAGTATAATGACTCCACATCTGAAGTGGACAGTCTGATCAGCTGGACAAGGTGGTTATAAGTTGCCAGATATCCTACTGAGCAAAGGCTTTCTGCTTCTGTGTTACCATAATTACTAAGCCTATTTATTTGTTTTAATTCTACTATTCGACAGTTCATGCTTTTTATTTATATTTAATTTTGTGCAGTGTAAATACACTCCAACCAGTTATATAAGTAATACTTTCTTTACCACAATGTTGAAAATTGCATAAATGTAGCTTTTATTAAAGCTGACGGATCCTTTGTATTTAATCCTGTGTATACAGTAGCTGTCACGATGATGACATCACTTAAAAAATAGGGCACCTTAATCTACTATATGAATGGCACCTGCATACAGCTTTGTCCTTACATAATAAGAAAAGATGCACTAAATGAATAGGAATTATGACAAAGAATATAATTTCAGCAGCATTATGCAAAAGCTTTTAAAAGTTAATAAGAAGTAATTAATGACAATGCAGCTGTTTAAAAAAAAAAGAGCAAAGGATTAGGGGAAAGAGATACAAAGAAACAAAGTAAGACACAGAAGGAAACACAGTAATTACAACCTCTGTAACATTGTCCCACTGTGTCCTTAAAGTAGGTGGGTTAGAGATCAGTACTTATACGTATATTTACCTATGATAATCCTGTTTACCTATATCACCTAGACATTTGCTAGTCTAACATACAGCGGTTCTGCTGAGGTGCTTCTGGGCAGATTCTGGTTCTTCTAAATGACACTGTAATGAAAATTGAAGAGGAAGACATACTGTTGTTTCATTGTTCTCATTGGGATTCTCATTGGACGATGTTCTTACCTTTATTGTGTCACTGACCATGGAGAGCAG
Source organism: Xenopus laevis (assembly GCF_017654675.1). Classification (NCBI taxonomy): domain Eukaryota; kingdom Metazoa; phylum Chordata; class Amphibia; order Anura; family Pipidae; genus Xenopus; species Xenopus laevis. The sequence continues at coordinate 40,534,970 of NC_054385.1, read as the reverse complement.
GATTAAAGTTTTCTGTAGAAATATTGCTTTAGAATACAACCCTGCTATTGCTGCATTACACTCCATAACATGATTTATTCTCAGTTTGCTGGAGTAAGCTAAGCTATTTGGTTGAGCTACATTGTTTACATTCCATTTAATGTTTGTTAAAGGAGAACTAAAGTCTAACTAATAAAGTAGCTAGAAATGTTGTACATTATGTTTTTGGCTTCTGTACCAGCCCAAGGCAACCACAGCCCTTTAGCAGTAAAGATCTGTGTCTCCAAAGATGCCCCAGTAGCTCTCCATCTTCTTTTCTGCTGATTCACTGCACATGCTCTGTGCTGCTGTCACTTACAGAGCTTAGGGACCCACTCACAATATACACTACACATAGAATAGAAAATGTCACAATATAAGGCTGATTAGTAATTAATACAGATAATTACTACATGGCAGCACAGAAACCAGTGCAATTAGCATCAATATTTAATAATCAGCCCTGTAGCATCAGCTTATATTACAGACCAACCTCATTTTCTGATGGATAATTAGTGACGACCCCTAAGCTTAGCTTCTCAACAGCTACTCAGAGCCCACTGAGCATGTGAGTGTCGTAGACACTTTCCAAGATAGTGACCCCCTGTGACAAGTTTGAAGTCCTGGATCATTGCTGCTATTGAGAAGCTGAAACTTTAGGCTGGTGCAATAAATTCAGTATATAAAATATGGCATTTTTAGCCATATTCATTTTTAAGGTTTAGTTCTCCTTTAAAATGACTTCAAGGGAAAAGTGTTCCATTAAGGGGGCTATTTATCAAAGGTCGAGTTTGTGAGGTTTTTTTCAACTCGAATGAATGAAATTGTGGGGAAAAACTTGAATACTCGAATTGCTCGAGTTTTCATCTAAAATAACTTGAATTGATTGAGTTTTCAAGCACCAACTACCAAAAAAAACCCCAAAAATCTCAAGGGCTAAAAACATCTTCAAGTGGCTCAAAGGACCACTGCCATTGACTTTTACATGACTTCAACAGGTTTTACGTGGAGTATTTTCAGATTCAAGCTTTTTGCAGTTTTGGGGCATAATAAATCTCGAAAAATTGTAGTTCTTTTTTATCCCGGAAAATTCAAGTTTTTACTGAAACTACCCTTGAAAAACGCAAAAAACACAAATTAACCTTTAATAGATAACTCCCTAAATGTAGGATGTAGTAGCTATTCATAGTTAGAGGCAAATTGAATGATGAACCTGAAGGATTCTCAGCCACTCCATCTTAAGTTGAAAAAAAACCTCACAATATGCCCTGGATAACGGTGTACTATGAGGGATGACTGCCAAATGTGGGGTTCTTTCCTCTTGAGAAAAGGCACTGGGGGGGGGACATGATTACTCTTTACAAGTACATTAGAGGGCATTATAGTCAGATAGCAAAGGATCTTAAGTCACATAAAAAGGATCACTGCATCAGAGGCCACCCCTTTAGACAAGAGGAATGGAACTTTCTTTTAAATCAGATAGGTGGTTCTTCACAGTGAGGGCAGTGAGGCTGTGAAATGCATGTCAGGTGATGGAGTGATGGCAGCTTTAATGATTTATTGGACAAGTATAATATCCAGGGCCATTGTGATATTAAGATCTACAGTTAGTAAAGATATATATATATATATAGGGATGTGAAAATCTTAGACACCCTTACACTTTACAGACATGCACATCCCTAGTAATACACCTTAGTGGGTCCTTATGGGGACCTTTTGCTTATGTAACCCCTGCAGTTCACACAGTGTACACCAGATGGCACTGTGCCAGAGTATAAAAGGTTTAGGAACCATGTGCTCTGGGTCCATTGCTGTAGCCCAACCAAGCAGGCTGGAAGGGAATGGGTAGTGCTGACCCTAGGAGTTCCCCTAGTCTGCCACAGGAAGATATCCTGAAAACTGGGCAATACCCATCGCATGCTGTCAACTTACTCTCTGCTGTATATTCCCTAGCCTGTGGGGATTCAGCCTATACGTGCTGTGAGTATATGCTTCCTTTATGCTGCTGTGTGTGTTCTATACTCCATTGTGGATCAAGGTGCTAAATGATCTTTGTTAAACTGTTAAAGAACTACTGGTGCCCATCATTGTGCTATCGCACCAGGTTACAGTTACACTACACCCTTGCCTCCACACCGTTGCAAGGGCTTACCCCTGAGAAAGAGAACTCATCGGTGGTCTCAGCCCACCAAGGAAAGTAGCTAAACTGCCCTAGCACAAGTCAATTTACTATAGCGCTACATATATATATGCGGGGCAGATTTATCAAGGGTCGAAGTGAATTCGAGGGAATTTTCGAAGTAAAAAAATTCGAAATTCAAAGTAATTTTTTGGATACTTCGACCATCGAATAGGATACTACGACTTCGAATTTACTTCAAATTCGATTCGAAGTAAACATAGTTTGAATATTCGACCATTCGATAATCGAAGTACTATCTCTTTAAATAAACTTCGACTTCAATACTTCGCCAAATGAAACCTGTCAAAGTGCTATGTTAGCCTATGGGGACCTTCTAGACCATTTTTCTAAGTCTTTACACATCGAAGTAAAATTGTTCGATCGTACGCTAAAATCGTTCGAATCGTTCGATGATTGGTGATTGGTGAAAAATCCTTCGACTTTGATATTCGAAGTCGAAGTATTTTAATTCGATGGTCGAATTAGTATTTTTTACTTCAAAATTCGACACTTGATAAATCTGCCCCATAGTGTATACATTGTAGCCTGTGTTTATTTTCTTAACTCAATTAGTGTTGATATTTATTATGTTGAGTATATTAACTGTGCAGTTTCCTAAGGAATCAAGCTGAATTAGATCAAATCAGAATGATCACTTTTGATTCAGTTTGATAGGTGAATTCTCAGAATGATTATGGATCAATCAGAATTGACCAATAACCATTATTAAGAAATCTGATGTAAGTTTCTGTAATGTACAGAACAAATACATCTTTTTTGAACCCAAAATAGGAAAACTTTTACAGTTTTTGAAAGGATTACTGAAGCCAATAACTGGCCTGAGCTGGCCTTCATAGTGCTGAGGTGCTTCTCATTATGTTTTCACACTCTGTAGACAGCATTTAAATAGGTTCCCAGGTTTCTGTGTGTGCTGTAATATTGTCCATTGTGCCAAGCACTTCTAGAGACTTTGCTGAGCATGAAGGTTTATTGCAATGTCTGTAGAAGCTTGTAAAGCATTGTAACAACATCTGGCCTAGACAGCTGGTATTAACTGGCAGAATGGCAGATGAATCTGGTCTTCAGCAACTTAGGGATTATTTTTTATTCTCAAATGTGCCTACACGTTTATACTTAATTCTTCTTTTTTTTCTTACAAGTAAAAGTATGTGCATTAAAGAGAAAAATGCCTAAATATTAAAAGAAGCAATTTAGCGGATGAAACATTTATTACAAGTATGTGCTAATTAAAGTATATTTGCAATATATATATATTTTCTTGTTGTATTTTATTGTATTTACTTGCAATTCTCTCTGCAGCACTCACGGCTAGTCTGCTCTTTTAGAATATTTCTGATTGATAATCATTTTGTTGCATCTGATTACTCGTGGGCTTTCTGTTCCCAGAACTGTACAATGTCAAATTCTGTTTACTTGTATACTCCTGCTGCCTTGTAGAAAACCTAAATGACTATAAATCAGCAGGATTAACGCAAGTACAGCCAGACACTTGAGCTGAGCAGGGGGAGTGCAAGAATCAAAAGTAATTTGAATTAAAAATTGCTATAAATAATTGGATGTCACCATTGTCATGGATCTTTAAATAAGGTTTATCATCCATGTATTTAATTAGACTATATATTAGAATATTAATTATTAATCAATATACTTAATTCATAACATAGTTTGTTCTCATGTAGAAAATGACCCAAGAATGACAGTTAGTGATGGGTGAATAAACTTGCCAGATACGAATTCGCAGCGAATTTCCGCATTTCCCTGCAAGCGAATGAATTTGCAAAACCGTGGCAACAATTCGCTGGCAAAAAATCCACTGCTCCAATTAAAAAAATTCCGGTGTCGAAATTGACCCGTGCATAAAAATTGGCGCCCGTCAAAATATTCGACCATTACTAGACAGTACCCCAGCGGCTGTAAAAAAAGATATTTGTATATTGTAAGCCTCACTTTCAATGGTCTATTTGCAGGGATGCTAACGTCCCAAAATATTCCTTTTTTAATTCCTCGTCATTTACTTTTTTAAATAAATGCTACATTAGTTCTTTACATTTTTCTGTTACTTATGAAATCTATTTTACCTTACATATTTCCCTTGCTTTCAAATCAAAGCAGCTCTCACAATACGCGCTTTGAATACTACAGTGTAGTAAACAATGGCATACATATAGAATCAGTGACATCTGCAACAGAATAAATTAATTAACCCTCGATATTCGAAGTTAAATCCATCGCCTTCAAATATCGAAGTCAAAGGATTTAGCGCTATTCATACAATTCGAAGGATTTGAATCCATCGATCGAACGATTTTCCTTCAATCAGAAATAGGCTAGAAAGCCTATGGGGACCTTCCCCATAGGCTAACATTGGTGCTAGGTAGGTTTTAGGTGGCGAAGTAGGTGGTCGAAGTTTTTTTTAAAGAGACAGTACTTCAACTATCGAATGGTCGAATAGTCGAACGATTTTTAGTTCGAATCGTTCGATTCGAAGTCGTAGTCGAAGGTCGAAGTAGCCAATTCGATGGTCGAAGTAGCCAAAAAAATACTTAGAAATTTGAAGTATTTTTTATTCTATTCCTTCACTCGAGCTAAGTAAATGTGCCCCTCTGTCTTAATTGTGATGTCTCAAGTGATGTCACGCTTTAGCAGGTTTCTAGGAGAGGTAACCTCTCCTAGAAACCTGCTAAAGCAGAAAATCATGATGATAATGCTATTACTGTTATAGGTCCCAGTATCTGTACCAGAATGTCTCAGGACATCACTTGAGACATCACAATCAAGACTTTGAGTTGATCTGCTCTAAATTAAGCATGCATGCTTGCCTAGTCTAATGGACCTCAGTTGAAGGGGATGTATGACTTCCATAAAACTCTCCTGCACACCCTAACTCTCCATATAGGAATCCCATGCAAGAGAATTCTCCCAGAAGTTATCCTTACCTAAGCTATGCCCCTCATCTTATTGTTATCAATTTGGATTACTATGGACTTTTTATTTGCCTGTATTATATTAGAATTGTATGGATGTTAAAAGCAAGAAGCAATGTATGAAAAAATGTAGTTATCAATGATTTTATGCGATTTTAGGCAATTGTTTTATTGCACCCTGCGATAAACCTGCTTTTTTCCGGAGTGCTGTCCTTCTTTGGTCGTGGATATCAAAGATTTTATGAAACAAAAAAAAATAAAGATTTTAACAAAGCAGACAGGATTCTTATTGGAGGATAATCTTACAGCAATTAGCCAACTGGATCTTGCGAGCTTGAGTGTTGCTTTAAGGATCCATCTTTATGGTTGCTGGACTACTGCTATCAACATGGCTACTCAATTTCTGGCACACCTTTGCAGATCTATTTCAAATCTCCCTAGTTAGCTATTTGCAGGCTTTCCTTGGAATATCTAGATGCAGCTGCAAATCTGGGGGTAATTCTATCAAGTCTGATTTTTTTTGGAAATCATTTAAATTGCAGTGTTAAATTCAAATGAAAGCAAACTCTACTCTAGTACAGTCAAACAGTAAAAAGTGATTGCGTTTAATGGGAGATAAACAACATTTCTAAAATAAGGAATATATCAAGGAAATGCATACCTCATTAATATTTATTTAGCACAAAAAAATAAGTTTTACTACCCGCAAGGTCTATCAAAAAGGACATTTGCATTTCTTGGATGCTGAGAATATCATAGGAAATGACTGGCCTGTGTTCTCTCTTGTGTTACGTTCCCTGAGAGTTTCTTAGCTGGCACAGCGAAGCATCATTTTCAAGTGTTCCAAGGTGTGCAGCTTCATATCCCGCTATTGATGTTACTGCCATTAATCTTCTTCTGGCTCTGCAGAAGCTTCAGGGTGATAGGCTGTTATTGAATGTTGCTTTGGGCTTTTTATGTATGCACTTATCGTGTCATTTGTTTTAGTTCTGGCTTTGATAGTATCCTTGTAGATCTTCTAGAAGTGTGTGGCATTTCTTTCCTTTCATATATTGCTGGAAGGGACATAGAACAGAGGGGATGAAAAGATCATGGTTTTTCCATATTGTTTGTCTCTCTATGCACTCACTATACTTAAAGCACTCTGTCAATAACGGCATGCCTCCAGTAAACACAACTATGTATGAAAGCAGCGCAGGCTACAATGTAATGTGCTTTGATTGGAAAGAAAGAGTTGGAAGGTCTGTGATAAAAATGAACAAGCTTGATGCATGAACTTTGTTTTATATCAAAGAAGATTTCACATATAAATGTCGTCGCTGTTTTCTATTGCAGCTGAGAGTTCAGTCTTTTACTTATTGTACTGTGTGCGTTCTACTGACTGCTGGGTCTGGCCCAACAACAAAAAAGTTTCATACGCAAGTCCAAAAAAAAGGGCAAAACATGATTAAAATTCCAATAAAAAGATCATGTAAAATGAAAATGACTTTCCACAGAGCTGGAAAGGTTCCCTATGTGCACTTGAATGTTTATTTTGTTTGAGTAGTGATCTACCGTTTAAAGGGAAACTACCATAGTTTTAAACCCTACTTCATGCTTTGCAGAATCCTAAATGGCGACATCCTGTTTCTTTGGGTAACATTTAGCTTCAGAGTGAAAAAAAAATATTAGGGTGAACTTTTTGAAAAATGACAATTTCCCAGTAATATTTTGTTATTTTTTTTTTATATTAAACACTGTCCTTATCCCTAGATGATTTAAACTGAAGAAATTAAGTTGAGCACCAGGTGGTTATGAGGCTTTTTGAGAAGTCAGTATTATATTATTTTTCAGATGTTAGCAATATTACTTCATCGATCTTCTATGAGTTCCTGGCGTTTGTTTTAATTTCAGAAGGTGACTGGTACAATCAGTTCATGTTAAAGCCTTTTTTTATTTATACTTGGTCCCATCTAGTAATCGATACAAAATAATATGTACAAGTACTTGCATGTTTTTATGCTGTATTTTTTCTTCAGACTTCAATGCATTTTTCATTATTTTGCCCAGCAGCAATTTTGGTCTTTCCATCTAGCTCCAGTACATATTCTGGTTTGATTAGTTCCTCCCAGAGCTCTGCTCCTGTGGTTTATACTTTCGGTCAGATGCTCTGTTGCACAACACGCATTACTTCTGATATTGTAATGTCTTCCAGGATAGTACATCAGGATAGTACATCATGCTCATTCTTGTATTGATTTTTTTTTCCCTTTTATTATTTGACACACATATATATGGTATATATCTATATATCTATATATATATATATATATATATATATCTATATATCTATCTATATCTATATATCTATATATCTATATATATATATATATATATATATATATATATATATATATATATATAGACATATATAGATATATCTATATCTATCTATCTATCTATCTATCTATCTATATATATATATATATATATATATATATATATCTATATATCTATATATCTATATCAATATATATATATATATATATATATATATATATATATATATATATATATATATATATATATATAGTTATAGATATTTCTATAGATATAAATATATATATATATATCTATATATATATATATATATATATATATATATATATATACATACACACACCATATATATGTGTCAAATAATAAAAGGGAAAAAATCTCTACATATATAGGTATGCTTTTATCCTGAAGCAGAACTATGTTCAAAGATGATAAAATCATTTTGTTACATCTTGACTTTTGATTCCAAGGCCTTTTGAAAAATAGGCTTTTGACTTTCATAAAGCTTCCTATATAAACATTCTTATATTTATATATTTCTTCAATCCTTGGAGATTGAAAAGGCAAACATTTGGGAGTAGCCTGACATGAAATCAATCAACTATCATCCAATATAGCCACAGATAAATTACACTGATCTGATCAATTGGATCATGTGGTTCTCTATTTCTATGCACAACTCCCTCTCTAATCATTCTTTAGCTCCACTTGCACTAACCTTAACTTTTAAACCTACATAATTTTTCTTCTTGCTCAATGTCCCCGCTCATAATTCAAGTCTTATTCCTATATTTTTTCCATCTTCTTTCGAATAGTGATGGGTGAATTTCTCCCGAAGCGTTGAAAAATTCACGAAACTCGAAAATTAATGCTCGCGTCAATTTTGAAGATGACGTTAAAGTCAATGGGCGTCCAATTAGTGTTGCCACGCGGCGGTTTGACGCAAACAACTTTTGGGATGTGTGTCCAAAAATTTTGGACGTAATCGAATTTTCGCAGGAGCTTCACAAATTTCGAAACTCGCAGCGAATTCGCTCCAGGCTAATTTATTCGCCCATTACTACTTTCCAGCATTCTTTTACTTTACTCTTCTCCTTGTCATGACTCCAAGGGACATATTTATTATGCTGTGTAAAACGAAATTCACCCAAAAAAAACGGTGTAAAAATTGTGTAAAAATTGTGCAAAAGTGTGTGCAATTTTATGCCGTGAGAAAGCCAGATTTGCCACTGTTATTTTACATTGCTTTGTGCGGAAGTCACTCTAAGAAAAAACATGTCGAAATGTTAGGTAATTTTTTACATGGCGAAGCCTGACAATGTGTGGTGTAGTATCCTTCTGTTTTTTTACACAGCATAATACAAATTTCACTTTTATAAATTCTTGCATCATATTTCAGTCAATCTTTTCCTTCGATACCCCATATAGTGTTGAGTAAATGGCAGAGAAATTTTCCGGTGAAGTATTCAGTTCAGCAAAATGACACACAGCAGCCAGCTCCTTAAAGCAGCCAGGCACATGAAAATGTCTCCTTCCCAATGGTGCCTAGCACCTTAGAATTTTGGAAAAGTACTGCAATAGAGAATATTAAAATAGAAATCTAGGGGCACAGGAGCTTCTTTTTTCTTTTAGAAGTCACCATATTTTTAGTCTTTAGGGAGCAGCCCAGAATTACTCAGACCCAATACTATGAAAAAAAGGTAATGTTTCTTTGGGTTTTAAGTTTTTCATCCTTCACTTAATATACCACTCACATGCTTTTATTTATACTATTTGTCTTCAATCAGAATTTGGATTCATCTTTATTTGATTAACCCGATTAATCAGAATCTTCATGAAGAAGACACACAAATTGTATTTGCTTCTTATACAACAACTATATCTGTATAGGATGAAGGATATATAATGATGTGGCGTACATTATACAGTATTTGATTTTGCAGGACAAATTTTCAAAAAAGGAAAGTTGCAAGTGAATAAAACATGTTCATTTTATAGTGGTCATTACATAGTTCCAGAAAAACAGTATATTCTTTAGATAAACAAATAGGTTTATGTTTTTCTCCTCTTCTTATTCTCTTTGGGGTTTTTTTCTATAATTTCTCATTTTTATTGAACCCAACTGATTTTCATTTTCATGTTTTAGTACTTTGGCTAGCTTTAAGTGTCTACTGAAACCTCAACAGATTACAAGCGTATTTTCAATTTTTCAGTAGATTAATCCTATGATATCCTGCTGCCTTCATAGTCTTATGTACAGAATGTTGTACAAAATGTAATTGTCCAGGGTTTTACATTCTATCCTTTCTCTCAGTAACAGAAAAATAACAGTTTTTCCCTACCCATTAAACTGGTGTAATGTTAGTCTGTAAATAGCATTGTCTTCTGCGTCAATAAAAATGAAGTTAGGCTCTAAATATGCTTAACTTTTTTTTCTCGTTATATGCAAACTATTCCGATCATAAATTGCCTGTTAATCATCTACATTAGTGATACAAATACAGGTATGTTATCTGTTATCCGAAAATGAAGGGAAGATCAATAGATTCCATTTTAATCAATTTTAATCATTAAAAATGATTTCCCTTTTCTCAACAATAACACACCTTGTACCTTGCACACAATGACAGTAAATATAGAATTAATCCTTATTAGAGGCAAAACAATCCTATTGGATTGAATTCATGTTTAAATTATTTTTAGTAGACATAGGGGCAGATTTATTAAGGGACGAATTTTGAAGTGATAAATACTTCAAAATTCGACCATCGAATGGCTTTACTTCGACTTCGAATATCGAAGTCGAAGTTTTTTTAACCGAATTTGACCGTTTTGCGGTCGAAGTAAAATCGTTCGATCGAATGATGAAATCCTTCGAATCGAACGATTCAAAGTATTTCATCCGTCGTTTGAACAATTTTTCTTCAAGAAAAGGTCCCCATAGGCTAACATAGCACTTTGGCAGGTTTAATTTGGTGAAGTATTAACTTCGACGTTTTTTAAAGAGATAGTACTTCGATTATCAAATGGTCGAATATTCTAATTATTTTTACTTCGAATCTAATTAGAAGTCGAAGTCATAGTATCCTATTCGATGGTCGAAGTATCCAAAAAATTACTTGGAATTTAAATTTTTTTTACTTCCAAAATTCCCTCGAATTCAGATAAATCTGCCCCGTAAGGTATGGATATCAAAATTATGGAAAAACCCTGGAAAACTCAAGATCTTGAACATTCTGGATTACCGGTCCCATACATTTACAAAGTAAAACCTTTCAGGAGTTTTAATTAAAAGTAGGGATTTAAAAAATGTCACTATGTAGAGCCTTTACTCTTGTGTCTTGGGTCGTCAGTAAACATGTTGCATGACATACTGTAGATCAAAGCAACAACTTATATGAGTTTCCAGCATACAGGATATGATGTCACTGACATAAGTAGTGATGGGCGAATTTATTCGCCAGGCGCGAATTCGCGGCGAATTTGCGCGATTCGTGCCGAGCGAATAAATTCGAAAAACGGACGCCGGCGTCAAAAACGGGCGCCGGCATCAAAAACAAGACGCCGGCGCCGTTTCGCGAATTTTTCGCCATTTCGCGAATTTCGCGCGAAATTCGCAAAATTTTCGGCGAAGCGAAACGGCGCAAATTCGCCCATCACTAGACATAAGATTGAGGAGGGTGTAGCTTCATCTTATCAGTTTGCCAGGTCTAAGGTGGTTAAGGAAACTCTGGCGAAAGAGGTATTGCTCTGTAAAATTCTCACTTTAGTGAATTTGCGGAGTTATGACCGTTCGTCTGAGCGAAAACTCACTTGGTGATAGGGTGCAAAACTGTGCTAGCAATGGTCTCTTTTGCTAGTGAATTATTATCTACACCTGATTTCTGACAAATTTTTCGCTAGCGACGGCCACTTCGCCCTTTAGTAAATCTGCCCCCAGAATCTACAGTGCTGGCACCATTGCTCTTCTCTATCAGCTCCTTAGAATTTAGGTTTGTCAGTATGCAAAGGGTTAAATGTCCATTTTGCATTGTAAACAAATGAAGCAAACATTAGCAAGGCATTTGGCAGAACACTCAACTGTTTCCTGTTAGAGTAAAATGTGTTCCTGTGTGCCCTGTAGTGTAATATATTCAGCTCTTACTATTTCCATTTGACAAATACAAAGGATAATAAACAATGTAGAAAATTGTGTCTGCTTACTACAAAAACAATGGCAATTAAAAAAAGCATATCAGTGTTTTGCTATACAAAATATTCCCTAGAACCTTAAAGAATCCTGTATGCCAGCATCAGACTCTGTTGCCCAGGAGCAGTCATTTTTTTTTAAAAAGTAAAAAACATACATAGATAGATAGACGGTGAGAGAATGATATCGACAGACAGTTGATAGATGGATAGCTGGGTAGAGGGGATAGATTAAATAGTGAATAAAGTACCACTTTTTTTAAAATAAAAAATATTATAAGTCACCGAGGAGTTCCAAGACCATATAAAAGCACAAGGCTGAAGGCCGAGTGCTTTTATACAGGTCATGGAACTCCAAGGTTACTTCTAATATCCTCATATTTTCCTAGATGATAGAAGAAAACATCTCTTGATGTATAACTATTTCAATTTGTGGAGCAGGAACCCCGGGACTGCTTGGAGACCCCTGCTGGGACTGAAATTCACCAATGCCCTTTTGGCTCCCTGGAACTTTCTTCTATGCACTGACTGGGAACATGAACATGATAGCTAGTGATGGGCGAATTTGGGGCGTTTCGTTTTGGCGAAAAATTCGCAAATTTCATGCAAAACGGCAAAAGATTTACAAAACGGCACCGGTGTCTCGTTTTTGACGCCGGCATCTGTTTTTGACGCCGGTGTCTGTTTCTTGGATGCCGGCCAGTGAAAATGCACTTTTTTTACGCCGGTGAATTTTTGCAGTGGTTTTGCGAACTTATTCGCTGGCAGCGAACCGCAGGTATTCGCCATGAATTCACGCCTGATGAATAAATTCGCCCATCACTAATGATAGAGTTTGATACAAAAATTATGTTGATGAAAACACGGTAGAAGATAGAGCTGGCAGCTAACAATCAGAGTCATTAATAGGCACAGAATCAAAAACCAGAAGAGAAAACAGGAAAAAGGCATGATTATTGTACATTGTCTGTACAACAATCATATACAAATCAGCACACATGATCACAGCAGCAGATTGCCAGTTTGTACTAATGATTGATTAGCATGTGCGGAATGAGTATTTCCAGGTTGTCTTAAAAGTGCAAAGACACATTCATCAGTTGGATTATACCAACAGAGTTCTGTGTAATTGTGACAGAGTTTGATCAGCCTGATTGTTTATGGAGCCACACATGAGGCACTCATAAGGACTGGACAGAAGCTGGTCATCTTGAGTTTGTGAGAAGACTAATATGTCTATCTTAAACAGATATAAGGGGTTATTTACAGTTCAGGGTGACAAATCTTACCCCTTAGGGCTTATTGAGGTTGGACTTGTGACAGGCACAGTGTTCTGCTTTGTACCTCAGTGTGAGGGCAGGCAGTAAGTACTGAACAGCACTGCAGACTACACCTACAAAATCTACCTAACTTGTGCATCTAATCGCAAACTCAGGCCATGCTGTATTCATATGGGCAGATGCAAGTCTCTGTGCTCTGTTTAGGAACACAGGGACCTGGGCAAATTAATGCCAGGGTGGAAAATGCAAAAACATGGTAGATTGCACCATCCATTGTGTAGAAATAATGAGGGATATTTAGGCAAACATTAGCCTTTAAAGATCATATTTTTCCTTGAACTGCTTTAATGAAGTTTTAAAAATGAAAACATTTGAACAAACATCTATTTATCAAAATATGAATTTGTGAATTTTAGAGTTTTTAAAATGCGAATAACCTCAAAAACATACCAAACTGGAATGTGTGCTTGTACAATATATGAAAAAAAAACCTTACATATAAAAAACACAATTGATTGAAAATGAAAAAAAAAACAAACAGCAAATTTGTATTTTACAAGAATTTGAAAAATTAGAAAAACTTGCATAATTTTTGCCAAGGACAAATCTGATAAATAAACTTGGCAAATGTTAGTTACATTTTTAAATTTGAGTTTTTTTGTGCTTAGTACATTTCTAGAAATTTGAGTTTTTAAAAAACGAGTTCAAATTCATTTTAGTTAAAAAAAAACCCTGAATTACTGTAACATTTAGACCTAGATCATTGATAATTCAGCCTTCTAATTCATATGGATTAATGTCCTACATACATTTTTACCAATATTACCGCATAACCTGTACTTTTTTAAGAAAGCAGATTATGTATTCATATAGATTAAAATTCATATAGATTAAAAATTGGTTACAATTTAACCAATCTAGCCCTTAACTTTTTATATTTACTCAATGTCTAAAAATATTTAAAAAAAAAAGAAGAAGTTATTTACTGTGCAAACTTTGAATTTATGTCTAAATAATAAACAGGATTAGTCACCCAATTGGCCTATATATTCTTTCCGACATTACAGGATCTAAATTCTCATGAGCAGAGCTCTATGTATCATTTGCTACAGTTTATAATCATTGCATGACAGTTTAAGAATAACTTGTTGACACCTCATAAATAAATGATAAGTATAAAACTTGGAAGGATGCAAGAATACTGTTCATATCACACTGGATTTGTTTGTTTATAAGTAAGGAGGCATTTTACTATATTGAGAGGAGAAAACACATTACAGCATTACATTATGTGTTTGTTTGCTATTTTAATGAGATAGTGGCCGTTTACAGAGCACTTTAGCAGATTCAGACGTGTACTTGCTAATACTCACTGGGTTGGAAAGGTTGTTAATATTGTATGACTCTCAGACAGGATATGGCTAGATGACTAGCAGACTGAGCCAGTGGAAGCTGTCATAAATAGTGATAATATAACTTTTTTAAAACAATGCCTTCATTTTATTTAGATGTGTTTGGATTCAGGACAGTTATTAATTTTGGTAGTTTATTTAGAGGATATGAAGATAGATCTGTAAAGTAACTGGTAGAGTATTTGAACTTTTAACAATTGAAGGCAATTAATTTAAAACATTGTTTAGAACATATTTGATCTTTGATATTGCTTCCACTAGAGACAGCCTTTGTAGAAGATGGATTTGTACTTTTGGGTGTCATTGCATTTTAAAACACAATTGTCTATCTTAGGGTAGCAATGATGACAGTTCCCCATGAATTAAAAGGTGAAATGGTCATAAAAGCAGTAGAGTGATATATAAGCATTCTGACTTTCAATTTAAAAAAAATGTTTTGGAATTGATGTAGTCAGTGCTATAGTCTTATGATATGCAGGTAACTTTATTACTGAAATTCAAAGGTATTCAGCTTTATTTATCTTTCACTTATCTTAAAATATTCTGTAATCCTAGGCTATTGGGGGTACACCTTCTGGACAATGGATATGGGTACCAGATTCATAAAAGCTGGCACATCACAATAATTAACTGGTTTCTCTGAAAGATTTACATATTGAACACAAGTTATTTAAAAGTGGCTATGACTGTTAGATGGTATTGCAGTTTCTTGATTGTAGTATGTGATGGTTTGTTCTGCTAAGCATCAGTCTTAAGTAGGATAAACCAAATAATTCATTGCTACAGAGCAGATTGTTCTGTAGTCCAGAATATAAACCCTGCAAGGCAATACAGTTCATGCACACATAATTAGTAAATAGTGGGATTAGATACAATAGAATATTATTCAAATCAACAGTAGTTGTCATTTTGATATTGAGTACTATTTTACTTTTTATTCTTGAAGATGTTTTGATACTATTTGAATTGGAAATGGTTTCCCTAAATATTCTAAAATTAGTCAAAAAAGTATTCATTAATTTTAACTTTTTTCTTGCCAGCAATCTGGCCAGATTAGATGTGCTTTAGAAAAAAGGTGTTAATAGACAATGTGGTTTTCATGTAGATTTAGGGGCACATTTACTAAAGGGTCGAATATCGAGGGTTAATTAACCCTCGATATTCGACCCTCAAAGTTAAATCCTTTGACTTCGAATATCAAAGTCGAAAGATTTACCGCAATTCCTTCAATCGAACGATCGAAGGATTTGAATCCATCGATCGAACGATTTTTCTTTGATGAAAAAAAGCTAGGAAAGCCTATACGGACCTTCCCCATAGGCTAACATTGGTGCTCTGTAGGTTTTAGGTGGCGGAGTAGGTGGTCGAAGTTTTTTTTACTCCGACTATCGAATGGTCAAATAGTCGAACGATTTTTAGTTAGAATCATCCGATAGTCGTAGTCAATGGTCGAAGTAGCCAATTCGATGGTCGAAGTAGCCAAAAAAAACATTGAAATTGAAGTATTTTTTATTCTAATCCTTCACTTGAGCTGAGTAAATGTGCCCCTTAAACTTGGAAATATTTTATGAGTACAATGTTGTTGGCAGTATGTTACATTATCAATAGTAACATGAAAAGTGGGATTTATGAAAACCCACTTTTATATACCATGTGGATAACTTCAGTTAAAAAAATTATTTGTTTTTTGCACATTTGAGCAACCCAAAAGACTCTATTCAGGAATCTGTTGAAATTCTTTATCAAGTGACCAAAAAAGATCCAAAATTAAATAGATCTAAAATGAAATGTGTCAGAATTAATAGCGCACTGGCAAAATTTGATTTTTGCGCACAAAATAGTTATTTAAAATAGCATCAGGAAAAATAAAAACAAGAGCTTAAACCATTGAAGCGGGAAGTTTAATTTCCTTAAAACAGAATCGGGCAAAATAAAAACAAGGGTTTTAGACCATTGTAGCAGGAAATTTAATTTTATTAAAGGGGATCATGGAGACTCACCCTAAACAGCAAAGGAAAACAAATTTGAGTCCAAAACCATCAGTTCCAGATCAATGTCTTAGAAGAGTAGCAGAACTATTTCAGTTCTGTGGGGCCCATTTTCTAAGGGTCGAAGTGAATTTTCGAATGAAAAAACTTCAAATTTCAAAGTAATTTTTGGGTACTTCGACCATCAAATAGGCCAAATTCGACTTAGACTTCGATTCAAATTTAAAATACTTCACAAATTCGATCATTCAAATAAATAAAACTTTGACACCTAGCCAACTTAAACCTGCCGAATTGCTATATTATAGAACATATAGCCAGTATTTGGCTAGGTTTTGAGAAGTCGAAGGAATTTTTTGTAAAATTGTACGACCATACAATTAAATCATACGATCAGATCATTCGAAGTACGATCGAAGTACGATAGTACGATCGAAGTACAATCATACTATCTTAAAAATCCTTTGACTTCGAATGTCGGACTACCCTATTCGATGGTCAAATTTCGAAGTTTTTTTTCACTTCGAAATTCGACCCTTGATAAATCTGCCCCTGTATGTCATACACATTTGAACATCAACATATTTGAAATTTTGGAACCTCATATTTCCATAGAAAGTGCTATATATTTGTATTTGAATTTAAAGCTAAAATAACAACTAATGGTGTTAAAGTGCAGGAACCTAAGTTGCAAAAGCTACCGTCTGTGATAAGTAATGCTGTGTGCAACAGTACAAAAAAATAAATACGCAGCATTTGCATTACAACTTTAATTCACTTGTAATAAATACTGAAAGTTATTAAACATGCAGGAAGATTATGTCAGGCATAGACTGTAATACTTAAGCATCATATCTTACAGACCAGCAAGTATTTCTGGATGTCTACAGGATAACTTGATGGCAGTCTATTCAATTTATATTGAAACCATAGAATTTCCATTGGCAGCTCCCCATTTACAGTCTCCTGGTGGTGCTGGATTTCTGGAAGATATAGACTTGCTGAGAAGTTACAGGGGACTGGCAGTTCTCAAGGGATATCAGTACAGCCCATTGCATTGGCTTCATATTGACCATGAATTACTTCCTCCTGAGAATTGACAAATTCAGGATCGGTCGAACTCGCTGTTGCCTCATGATTCCCGTTGTTTCCTGCATTCATACATCTCGGTGCTTAGAATGTTGAAATGTTTGATAAGAAACCCCATTGGCAATGAAATCATGTTTTCATATCTATGACCTGCAAAAACCAATTGCTTCACACACATTGTATCAATGTTAAAAAAATCACTTCTCACATTTGTCCTAGCAAAAGGATTTTGAAGAAGCATTCTATTAGTCTGCCATGAATCTTTAGATATCAAAAATTGACAAGAGTAAGTGTGGATTTCCCGCTTGAGATATTTGCAGTCTACATTTGTTTTTCTCAAGGTCAGAGTACATCATATTTTATTTTATGCATTTTTAAAGGAATGTAATTGCTTTTGTTCACTTTGAAATCCTTGGTCTGAAAAATGAATGTATGCCGAAGAAATCCAAAAGACCAGATATAGACTGGCAAATCTGATAGCGGCAGAGAGGTGCGCTGCTTTCTATTTTGTTCTGTAAATCAATACTTTGCAGGAGAAGCATTGAAAATGAAATCGAGTGAAAGATAACTTTGAAAAAAATCTTAGCTCAATACGATTATTTGATTAATTTTTAATACTTCATTGGAGCAGCCATGCAAAAGATGATAGGATTTGGTAAATCCACATCTTTGAATTCCTTTTGACTTTAATCTCAGAGGTTAATTTATGACTTGTCTGATCATCTAAAGTAACCCAAGAGATTATACAGGGTACTGGGTCACCTTCATAGATTGTGCTATATGATTTTTGATGGTGGGAATAAATTTAGCTTAGAACAAAAATAAAAAAAGAAGAGCTTGGTTTTTGTAAATTATATATACTTTAAAAATATTTTAGTTATATTCTTGCCTTTCATTGATTTAAACAGAAATATATTATATGAACAGTTAACCGGGAAAATTAAGTATGAATGCAAAGATAATGCTTTTAGCTTTCTACATATTGTATTACGATAAAATATGCTGTATATGTGGGGGCTGCTAAATACAGAATGTCTTGAATAAAATCCTACATTTTAAAAATTAGCACAAGAAATCCATTTCTAACTAAAATTGGCACTCAGCTGATTGAAAGGCTAACACCAATTGATTTTGTTGATCTTTTCACAAAAAATTTACAAACGTATGCTTAAAAAACTTGGGGGCCGGTACACTAAAGGTCGAAAGAGTTATTTATAGCATGCCTTAAAAATGTTATCACTTCTTATATTTTTAGAATTAATCGATTCACTAAAAGTTCACATCTCTAACTTAAGAAGTGATATTTTTACGTTAATTTTTGCTGAATTGTGTGCGGTATCTTATAGTATGTGTTATTTTGTGCATTATTTTGTGAGATATTTTAAGGCATTTGATATTATCACACGCTATTGGTGCAATCGAAAGCACCTATGAAATTCGAGATTTACAGTATTCTAGTCATTCCTTTCCCTGGGAAACTTCATATAATTCCAGAATACAGAGGGGTACATTTACTAAGCTCGAGTGAAGAATTTGAATGAAAAAAACTTAGAATTTTGAAGTTTTTGTTGGGGTACTTCAACCATCGAATAGGCTACTACGACCTTCGACTACGACTTCGACTTTGATTCGAACGGTTCGAGCTAAAAATCGTTTGACTATTCGACCATTCGATAGTCGAAGTACTGTCTCTTTAAAAAAACTTTGACTACATACTGCGGCAGTTTAAACCTACCAAGGTACAATGTTAGCCTATGGGGACCTTCCCCATCACTTTTCTAAGGTTTTTTTGATCAAAGAAAAATCCTTCGATCAATCGATTAAAAACCTTCGAATCGTTCGATTCGAAGGATTTCATCGTTCGATCGAAAGATTTATACTCTGATCGATCGTAGTATTTGTGGTAAATCCTTCAAATTCGATATTCGAATTTGAAGGATTTTACTTTGAGGGTCGAAGTCGAGGGTTTATTAACCCTCGATATCGACCCTTAGTAAATGTGCCCCAGAGTGTAGTGCATTCTGCATCTGCCCAAGGTATCATGAAAATGCGTTAGTGGTAGTGATGGGAGAATTTGGGGCGTTTCGCCGAAAAATGTGCAAATTTCCCACAAAATGGCGAAAAATTCGCGAAACAAATGCGCCGGCGTCCAAAAAAAAAAACCTGGCTTCCTTTTTTTTTACGCTGGCGAATTGGAATTCACTGGGAATTCGCCGCGAATTCGCACCTGCCGAATAAATTTGCCCATCACTAGTTAGTGGCTGTAGGCAAGTCTCCAGTTTCTCATAAAGGTCTTTAATTGCTGCCCTACAGCTCCTCACTACCTCCCCCTCTATTGATCATCACATGCGATTTGCTTTTATTTCATCTAAAAGTAAACTTAAAAGTAAGTTGAAAACACAATAAAATAATATAAATGTAGGTTTTTTTTGTATATGAAAACATAATCATCCTCCAAACCTATTAAACTGTTCTATATGTTTATGTTGCAATTCATTTATTGGAACATCTATAGAATCAAGTCATTGTGTTGGTTATCTTACAGACTGGACTAGACTATTAGACTGTGGAAGCAGTTCACCAAAAAGTAAGATCCATTTTCAATTTATTATTTATTGTTGTTGTTTGCAATGTGCTGTAAACTTGAGACTTAACACAGAAATGGGGTGCTTGCATCATCAGCACTCCACCATCTCAACGATCACTGACTCCCTGCCTACCACATGACCTCTGTGATAACTAATCACAACAGCTTCCCAAATAAAACATTTCCAAACCTTATTCATGCTGTTATAAATAGTATTGATAGTAAAGGTCAAATGCATAAAGTAACTTTGAAAAAAAAACCTGGCCACTATTAAGTCGATAATTGTGTAAGCCTGGTTGAATATGCTGTTAGAAAATATTATAGAATAGAAGACCTATTTAAAAAGCTGTTTAAAATTATTTAAAGCAGAAAAATTATGGCAAAAGTGTTGTAAAATAAAAACATATTTATAAAGCTGAGCATTTGTCCTTACCTCTGATATTAAGCTGTTCATGGTCTTCCATTACAAAGAACTAGTGGTGGTATTCATAGTGGTATTTTTTTTTTTTTTACGCCATCCAAACAATATCTTTTACTCCATTGTTTTATATCACCTCAGATGTGATATAATCTATTCACATAAAAATAGTAAAAGAGAAGTCTAAACAGCTTTATAAAAATGCAAGACTTTATGCAGAGATTCCTGGCATTTAGATGGCATTATATAATGATCTGTGGTGTGTTTGTATGTCATTTTTATCAACAGCTGTATAACGAAATAACATTCCTACTTGCCAATTATACATAGGCAGTTGTTTTTGTCTATCCTTGAGGTCAAGGGAAACATCGGCTGAAATTTCTGTTGATAAAAACACTCCACACCTCAGGGCTTTAGAGACTGCAACTATGCTGGTCAACAAACACTGGGGTTCATTTACTGAAAGTGGAAAAATCTTCTCCAGTGCAGTAACCCATAGTATTCAGCCAGTTGTGCATTGGGATTTACCAGATAGGAAGATGGGGAGGTACTAGAGGCGTTATTGGAGGTACAGATCTTTACTGCTAAAGGGCTGGGGTCATCCTGCACTCAAGTAACCCAAAACATAATTATTGCATTTCAGCCTATTTATTTGTTTAACATTAGTTCTCCTTTAAAAAGCACTCGTTCAAAGCTGCAATACTGAACTGAGATGCTGAAGTTTCATTATTGAAAAAAATAAAAAGTTTTATACTTTTTTCTAGGCAAAGCCAACAAAGCCTATCTTTAAAAACAAGCCCTTGATGATGAAGAATGGCCTGACAGCCACGAGTCTCTAACCAAATATCTTTCTGACTCTTTGCATTACAGGGTCCACTCTGAGAAAATCAAGTTTAGAGACAGTGACAATAATGGAATGCTCAGACTAACACACTCTCATTAGAAAACAGAAAAGGTTTTCTAAATATTTGCTGCTTTGCTGTTTTAGTGCTGTCACATACTGTAGTCAGTTATAGTATTAAGCTTTTAGTTATGTTACCCTCCCTTATTATGGATGCGAACATACTCCTTATTTATTAGTAGTATTAAGGATACTTTTTATGGTTAGGTAAAACATATTTCTATAAATGATGCTATTTAGTTGCATACTTATGTTAATTCATATGAGTTATCTTACTGTCCCTCGTGAATGGAATCCATAAACTTAGCAACAATAGCTGCCTCTGGAGGTCCAGTTTATCTTTAACGTGCATTGGGGAATGTTGTAACTAGAAAAGCATTAAAGGAACAGTTCAGTGTTATAATAAAAACTGGGTAAATCGAAAGACTATGCAAAATAAAAATGTTTCTAATATAGCTAGTTAGCGAAAAATTTAATTTATAAAAGCTGGAGATAATATTTTGTTTGAACAATAGTTAATTTTAGTTTTTGCATACGGAGATAATTTCAGTTCTTTTCAAACTCAAAAACTGAAAGATCTTTAATGTGTGCTTTTTCTTTCAAAAACTTGAATGCTTTAAAATGTGGGAAAAAAACTTGAAAGCAGTGAAATCACATTGTACCCATGATTTTCTTTCAAATTTCTAATTGTTTAAAAAATTCACTCAGAACTATCTCCTGGATTATGAAATCATATTTAGTGAAGGGCGAATCTCTCCCGTTTTGCTTTGCCGAAAAATTAGCGAATTTCCCGCAAAATTCGCAAAACGATGAAAATTTCAAAAATAGTGAAATCAGAAAGTTCGTGAAAAAAATATGAAATTTGAAAGTTTTCATGAAAAAATCGTGAAAATCTAATGTTTTCTTGAAAAAATCGAGCAATTACAACGTTTTCACTGTAAAATCGAGTAATTTGAACCTTTTCACGAAAAAATCGAGCAATTCGAAACCTTTTCACAAAAAAAAACGTGAAAATCGGAAATTGACGCCGCGAAAACGCTGGAACGCGGGATTTTGCAGCGAATTCATGCCAGGCGAATTTATTTGCTCATCACTAATCATATTATTAAAATGCAAATGAGTATGTATAGAAAAGACGTAAGAGAAATATGCAAACAAAGAATTCACATCTATTGTAAGCTGGAATCTTGTTAATGTAATACAATGCAAAATATGTATGCAGATTTAAGCCACCATGTTTTTTATACTTCGCACTCTGGCCCTCTAGTGAGCGCCCAGAGGTACAGGTTCTTGCACTTTAGAACATACCTGTATTTTCCACATGAATACGGAGCTGCATCCATTTGGCGGTGCTATATTTATGAAGGACAGGCTGGGGGAGACATGTAGGCCCCTTGACGCTCATCTGTCCCAAACTTGTCAGACATTCAGATAGTAACATGTGTGAATTCTTTGTTTGCAGACTTCTTTTCTACACCTCCTCATTTGTGTTTTATGAGCTATCTTTCATAACCATGTATTCCTGCATTTGCCATCCAACCCCTTCTTAAAGCTATCTAATGTATCAGCCTGTACAACTGATTCAGGGAGAGAATTCCACATCTTCACAGCTCTCATTGTTAAAAAAATCGACTCGACTTTTTACAATCAGTGAAAAGCTTCATCCACAAGGGTCCAGCTCCCTCATTTTATAACATCACCTCCTCCTTTATATTAGCTTTTAAATCCTGCCTAACAAACTGACATACCCCCTCCTCCTTTTCTATTGCCTCTGTCCCTCTGAAACAAAGTATAGCCACTGATATTGACTGCCCAATCAAGAAACTCATTCACCAATCTCATCATTATTTCCCTCCAGTGCCAGCACCTCCAGATCTCCCTTGCATCCTACATACATTTAATACTGGAACCAGCATGTGGTCCTCCCTGTCCTTAACAGTACCCCCAAGCAAATCTCCTACTTTATGTTCCCTTCCTATGCCCACTACCTAATCTAACCTAACTCCCACAGAATCCTTTAATGCACCCCCATGCCTTCTCCTGGCCATCTTCTCCCCTAAAGCAGCTGCACCATCTTCATTGGGGTGCAGCCCATCCCTGGCAAAGAGCCTGTAGCTGAATGAGAAATCAGGCCAGTTCGCCAAAAACCCAAAGCCCTCCTTCCTACAAAAATCTCTCAGCCACGCATTAATCTCCCTAAGCTCCTGTTGTCTTTTTAACGTTGCTTGTGGCACAGGTAATATCTCTGAAAAAATGACATCGGAAGTCTTCGTCCTCAATTTCACCTAGTTTTTTTTAAAATGATTCCTAAATTAATGAGTATTGGAGGGCACAGGGTGCCATGGAACAGTGCCAGATGGCAGATTTTTATAACACAATATGCAGAGTTCCTTTATATTATATGAGCCCTTAGTGGTATAGCACTTTTGTCTGGGGCTTTCATAAATTACCACTTTGGTTACAGTTTAAAATGACATACATTTTTACCCATACGCTACAAATACACATAAATTTGGCATGACGTCTATGTACTTCTATTTGATTGAATGTGTAGAAAAATGTAGCCATTTTATTGCACAAAATATAAAACAGCTATATTATGTGAATTGATTGACCATAAAAGCTTTCTCCAATGTGGCAAATTTCACAATACAACAGTAGGTAAGGGCATGTACCCTTCATAGATCAAACCTTGGATAAGGGGTCCTAAAATTATCCCATAAAACAACAGGATATTCAAGATATATAATGTATCACATCTCTCTGTGCTCAAAGTTTGATCACTTTGGCCAGCACAACTATCTCTCACAGTGGTCAACTATCAGCAAAAAATTAACATGTTGGTCCATGGTGGGCTTAAGCATTTTACTTGTCTCTGCAATTAGTGGAGTTGCCTGCATCGTAGCCCTGAATACGTTGGAAAAATATAAAACTAGGGTTCCCCATATCCCCTATTGTAAAATCTAAGGATATTGCATGTCTCCAAGGAGTTTCATGACCATATAAAAGCACAAGGCCAAAGGTGAGTCATGTGACAGAAATAACATATATGACTGATGACTAAGAGCCATTAATAAGGATATAGTTTACAGGATACGCATGACTTTTGTGTATTATAAGGATATATTGTATAGTATAGTAATGCCTCATGTGATGTATAATAGTGTAAGTTACAACATTAGTCTGGTGTAAAACCCATACAGGCCTATATAAATATGTATCTGGTCACGATAAATGGTTTTAATTTATGTGTGAGCAGAACAATGGAGTTTTATAACTACACCATTTGATTGACATTGTTTTTGTCAAATATATTTTAAAGATCTCTATACATTTAATATTTATTCTTGAATGAAACAGCTGCAGTAAAAGTACCTTTAATCTATGCTAATATCTGGAATAAATAGACAGAAGCATTACCTGCTTCTCCAGCTGATTCCATCACATTGCAGCATTACTCAGGAGACTCGCATTCTTAGTTCCTGAAACTACAGCATGAATACTAGATGTACCAAAACACAAAAAGCTAAAGTGATGTCTGTGTTAATCCTATTACCACATCCTGAGCAGCACTGTTGAAAAAAAACTGCCATTAAGGGAAAATTAACAATGGAATTTAAATGTTTAGCAGCATTAATACATTTAATCCATCTAGTGATGAGAGAAATTTATTGCCACATTTTGCAGCGAAAATGACGCCCATAGACTCCAATGGATGAAAAAAAATTGATGTGCTGCCTCACCATCCAAGAAAATTTGACTCCCATAGACTTCAATGCATTTCAGTAAATTTTTGCTGTTTCACAACCCTTTGAAAAAGCAGGACAGATTCGCCCATCACTATGACCTCTATTTTGAGAGTAAATATACTAGCAACAAATACAGGTACAGTGTTGTATAGGGAAAATGGACTAGGAAAGATGCAACAAATACCAGTTATATGACTTTTTCTAACTTAAATTACCTTATTAAAAGGTTTTATAAAGGGGGCATTATAAGTGAAAGCTCAACTTAAAATAAACTTATTGTGCTTCTTAGGGACAAACAGCAAAATGCAAATCAATCATAGCAAAGTATCACAATTTGCTATGATTTTCCCAGTGTAATTATACCTGCTGAAATAATCTGTTACTTGATAGCAAATATGTAAATAACACAGGGCACTTACACATCCTTCCACTGTACATTATTATGAGAGCGAAAAAAGAGCATGACCACAAAGGTAGTTCTGTACTTACAGCCTGATCATTGGCAGGTGTACAGTAAAGGAATTGCTTGCACATCAATCACAGTAATATGTGCAACAATTGTATTTGCTCTAGGTGCAGGCTTGTACTAAGAGATACTTAGGGCCATATTTATCAACCTGGTTCAGACAGTCGACTGCAGAACTGCCCTCCTGAACTCAAGTTTCCTGCAGTCAATTGCTTTGGTTTGCTGCCAGATTGTTGTTTGTTTTTTTTTAAACAAGCACTTGCCACAGCTTGTAATCTAAAAACCTGATGAGAATTTTATTTGTGTCAAAAACCCACTTGTTGAGAATAATACCACTTGGCAGCAAATTGAATTCAGAGAATGTACAAACATGCAGTTTCTGCAATCGATTGCCCAACACCAGGTGGTTGAAGTATCTTATAGACAGCATCTTAAGACCCTATCTGTCTTCAAAACAGAGCATCCCTTTTAAAATGCAGTCAAGCTGCATTGCATTCAAGTGCACCCCAAATATGTGCCCAACAGGATGCCAGTTTTTTTTTTTACATGGGAACAGAGATGAGGTGCACAATAAACACACAAAAAATGTCTAAGTCTAACACAGTTGGATCAGTGTTAGTGAACTATTTCACTGTATCAAGATGTTCCTTATCTGTGTCTTCCAGATAAACAATTGGAAGTGATGAGCCACCATTCAAGATGCAGTTAGCTATTGTTAAACCACTGCTTAGGGGCCAGGTATATAAAAATGTGTTTGGATGCAGCGCCTATGGCAGGTTTATAAAACACCCTGGTGAGGTTATTTTTCTTTATTTGATACAGGTCCCTATTCTTAATTACAATTTTGCTATTGCAACTATATTATAAATATACATTATAACTATATTATAACAATACATGCTTTTTTTATGAAAAATGCATATTAGTTAGTTAGTTAGTAGTTATATTAGGTGAGATCACTACTGATCATAGTGGAAGGGACTTAATAAAATGTTGCTTGACCATTTGCAGAATTTTTTATTTTGTGCAGCCCCTAAACACGACCACAACTCTTCTAAAAAACCCAACCAAGAATCCATATCTTCCCTCCATATGGAATATCATAACATAATTGGCTTACCAGTAAACCAGTTCTATCTGAATTGATGGCAAACTCTCCTTTTCAAAAAATTACAAATAAAATGAACACAGACTAATGAACACGGGCTAGTGTCCCCATGACAAATGGCTGCACTTTAAACCCCCAGTTTTGGCATTATAAATTGATGGGTCGCCCCCTTAGTGCCACTCTATGGTTTAATTTCACTGTACCTATTTACTGTACCATTTAATAGTATGATACTGTATGTTGACAGCCACATCTGCCATCTATTTTCTTCCAGTATCTGAGGATTTACTCTCATTTTGTGCTTAGTCCAGTCATCAGACAAGTCTTTGCTCTGGCCTTGAATATATTTGTAAAGACAGATTATGTTACTGAATATCCTCTATCTCTCAAACTCTTTTAGTTTAGACAAACCTAAAAGCTCAAAGCCTGAGAGAGAACATTTGTATTTGTTCAAGGAGGTTTAATGGAAGCCTTGGCACTCAAGAGAGGGCAAACTGATATGAATCTACGGTCAGATTTACAAGGCTAAGTTCAAGTAGTCAGGTGTATTCTATATTTTTTCTTCTGTTAACCAAACATTCCTAAGCTAAAAAACTGCATTCTGTGTATCGCCTCTCATTGACTTTAAATCTAGTGGGCTATTTTTTGTTTTAATAAAGTAACTTCTCTAAGGCAATAAATGTGATGGGAAATTCACTGTGTAAGCAGAATGTACAATGCAGACACTTCCTGCTTTCTCTGAATTTATATGTATTTATTAAAAAAAAAAAAGAAAACAATAGCAGGAGAATATTAATTTACTTTCACATAGATGATATGTCAACATAATTAACATAGAATTAGAAAATTGCACTGCACAGAATAATTATTTTTGTGATCATTTTTTTTATCCCACTGAGCAAAATCACTTAAAACTGTTTTGAAAATTATCAGGTTACTCAGTTGTGTTTTTTTTATATATAAATGTATGACTTACACCAGAACATGTGACGCTTATTTTGATTTTTTGTTCCTGCAAACCTGCAAAACCATTTCTTAGCATTTCGGGAAAGTTATCTTGTCTTTTGACACTGGTCTTTTGAATAATCAGTAAAGACTTCTAGGACTTAAAAAGCATCTTTGTGTGCACCGAACTGCTGGGAAAAGAGATGGGGAGCATGAAAGAATGATGCTAAAAGAGTTTCTGGAAACTGTCAGGAAATGTTTGAACATTTCATGGGAGCCTTTTGTGGAAGAGTTTTAGGGTAGTTTCTAAAAACGGGAACAGACTTTTGATGTGAAACTGAATCCATGAAAGTCACATCAGCCAACATGTCAAATTGTAACCATATTTTTTTGTGAAAATCCATCCATATCCTTTGCATCAAATGCACTCCTTCATTTTACAGTAAATTGCTAATTTATAATGACAAAGCCTTAAAAGAAGGTTAATCTCCCTCACAAATCTTCATCATGTCTTAATAAACTAAGCACTTTAGCTTTCACAGCAACTGTAACATCCCTTTCAGATTCGTTTATGTGCCAAATTAAAGATTGTTTTCACACTAACTTTTTCTTACTGTAGATTCAGATGCCATTTTATATATCTGTTCTAAAAAGAGAAGCCTGGAAATGTTCATGTAGAAAAAAAATCTACAGGAGATTCTAAAACAACTTTAGTAAATGTATTCTATAACTGAAATGGGCACAGAAGGAAAACGTAGCATTTTATGTAAATAATACAAGCATATTACAGTACAAATGAGCAAAGGTTCTTTTTAACTCTTGAATTTACTGCATATTTACTTTCCGGTGCTGCTTGCAACCTGAAGTCCCTATCGTATTCATACCCGTTATGGTCTGTTTCATCAGAAGACAGTTAAGCCCCTGGTATATTTTTGAAATAAGGAGAATATACTAACATCTTGCTAGATAATGCCCTGGTCTATTAGCGCTACCCCAATTCAAGTAGCAAAGACATTTTGGTGTGGTGATATTGTGTTTTTTTTATCAAAAGCCAAATTTTTCTGATTTCTTAAATTAAAAAAGTTCCACCTCCACAATTTACCCTTTTTTTTCAATAAAAAAAACACAAAAAAAATCAGATAGACAAAAACTGCGACTTTTTCAGATTGTTGTGCGAAAAATCCTAATTTTTCAGATTTGATGCCCTAAAAGTTTGAATTTTTCGTGAAACCGGTGGAAAAGCCCAAAATGTTCAGATTATCGTATGAAACCTAGCACAGACTAATAGTATCTTCAAATTGTAAACAGGACCTCTGCCATTGACTTCTACAGGACCTCGACAGGTTGAAGATGTAATATTTTTATATTTGGACTTTTTACAGTCTCAAAGTATAATAAATCAAATAATAAAAAATTTTCCCACTAAAAATTCAGATTTTAAAAAAGTTAAAAAAACTAGCATTCGTACTTTAATAAATAACCCCTCAATGCTGTTTATATTATTTTTTTCCTATATTAAAAACATATCTATTCAGCTACACATTAAAATAAAATCAGTAAATCATTTTATAGTGCATAAGTGTGACTTTATAATGCATACTATAGCATTAAAATTACACCGTATATTGTATTATACGAGAAGAAAGTTTTATTTTTATACCCTACTTAAAATTAAATTCACTTTCTAGAACGAGAGAGGTATAATTACCTGATTATTGTACAATTACTACGAAGGAAAAGGAGTACCAAGTGCAGTCTGTTGCTCAGCAACGAATACACATCTAGATATTACTCCAGAACGTAGCGGAATGACGTCACGAAAGACGCGCAAGTATCGCGAGATTTCCCAACAAGGAAGTAATAAAGGCGCAGCAACGAACGAGTCATTTTAGATTTTGCCTTAACAAAGCCAGGAGGTGAAACACGTGTTGGCACACTATAAAAGCATTCTTATAATTGCTTTTGATCGCTTTGCTTGTTTTAAACTTACTATCCTGTACTTGGAATTATTCCAAGCTTATTTGAGACTACATTGGTTTTTCTTCTCACATCTTGTTCTGAATTCACATGGCACTGTGGGATTAGTAGTTTTTCAGGGAAGATTAGCTCTTCAAACAAAAAAGCTAGCAATGTAGTTATGAGACTACAGTTCCCAGTGACCTACTATCTCCCCTTGTGGGGTCCCAGAAAAATTATAGGCAGTTAGATCTTGGGACTTCTCCACTTCTATCAATTTTCATATTCTTTCTTTATCTATCAATGCTGGTCTCGGATTGGACATTTACAATTAATAATTTTTAACTTATTCATTTTCAAACACCCATCAGCCTCGGCTGAGGTGTGTAAACCAATTATAATTTACCATTGTATTGGGGGCTTTTTAAGACTAACATTAATCAACTAGCAGCAATTTTGGGTCAATGAATTTAGCCAATTTTTTAAATCAATTTGTGGTAATATTTTTTGACGTAATCTATTACTCTTTATATGTGCAGGCACCTTTATTTATTGCTGGTCATTGAAGTCATGAATTTTGAATAAAATCCGCACTAAAACTTTAAATGAATCTTTAAATCTAATTTATTTTAGAATTAAGCAATTGATGAATTGTTAATTAACTGCAAATAGCACTTAATTGGGTAATCACTTTCTGGTGGTTAACACCCTCACGTAATAACGAATCACGAATTTTTAATTCAAACTATTTATTTAATTTATTCACAATCATTGGATGCTGAACAGTTGAATAATACAGATATTGCTGCATATCATTCAATGTGTTATAGAGAGGGGTTTTACTCCTTTTCGTTCTTAGAAATTGTACTGTAAATTGTATTCTAATGCCACTTTCTTTTAAAAAATAATAAACATATTCTTCATTCGAAAATATAAAACTCATCATAGAATAGACTCTCCATTAGAGGATGTACTTCACGTTAACCTCAACTACTATTAAACTGTGTGTATAAAATAAGGAGAAAAAACAGCATTTGTTACATTGAAGCTAATCTTTCTGTACTTTGTGTATTACATTTCTCCAAATGCATATAAAGTATACAAAATAAACCTCATGATTTTAAGGGCTGCAGAGGTTTAAAGAGTCACATACCAGTCAAATTACAGTTACTGAACCAATAAATGCATACACTATATATTAAATCTTCTGATGTACTAATGCTTCTGTTTGTGTGTCCAATATGTAACCTCTGAGTCAGGCACTTCATAATTTCCTCAAGAGGAATGGACCTAATTGAAGCAAATGGCCTCCATAGTTTCTATGCGTGTAGTCAATTTAAAGTATTAATTTCTGTTTTGATCAGGCTGGGCTGCTTGTACTTCCCTTTAAGGCATTAGAGTTATGTTATGATCACTAGAATTGGATATGTAATGCATTTCCTACACTTAGGAGGTTATTTATCAAAGGCCGAGTTAATTTTTTTAAAAACAAAAACTAAAAAATGTTCAAGATTAATTATACCCCGCAGCTGGAAATAGCTCCAGCTAAAAGCTGTCGAGGTCATGTAGAAGTCAATGACAGAGGTCCCTTCAACCATTTGAAGATGTAAATAGCTTTCATGATGTTCAGGTTTTTTCAATGGGTTTCGCTTGAAAACTAGATTAATTCGAGCAAAACCCAGTTTACCACACGTAAAACACGATTTGTTTATGTTTTTGGGTTATTAACCCAGAAGGATTAGAGTTTTTTTCGATTGTATTTGTATTCAAACTAATTCCTTCACCAGAAGCATGAAGTATTAAAATCTCATGTGAATTTCTTGAAATAATGCCAATCAATTTTTTGACATACTTTAAGATTTCCTAAATGGTCAGTCATGCCAAATGAATTCTAAAATATCGAATTGTAAAATGCAATATAAAACTTATCACATTTATTTTTACTGTAGATGCTTAACCAGTCACTTGAGGCAGGTATTGTGTTCTGCAACCATCAATTACTATAAAACTTTAAAAAAGTATTACAGGCTACAATACTAAACAATTGTAACTCTCAGTTAATTCCTATTACATAACATGCACCTTGGCACATAAAGAAAAACCTGAATTATGGGCAGATTGCGTGTACATTGCCAAAAATGCTGTAAGTGTTATAAATTGTAATTGTTATTTACATTGAGTTTGTGGGGGAACTCTCTTCTGGCAACAAATGTACAAATAATTAAAGCTTATGGCCCATCTGAGTTTGCAACTTTGGGAGGCCCATTTATTAATGGTCAAATTTCTCTAAAATCATAAATGCCATGAAAGTTATTAAAAAATACAAATATAAAAAGTACAAATGAAAAAAGTGCTGAACGATCTGAAAAAAATATGAATATCTCTAAAGGTCTAAAAATGCACATTTTTCAGACAATTACTAACATAAAAACCCTAAAAAACCTATATGGTTAAAAAAAAGGTTTGTGAAAAAAAGTAAATCTGAATATTAGTAAATTAGAGTTCTCTAACTCTAGCAAATTAATTACCTTATTCTATAAGATCTTTTCCCGTAGATCTCAAGATAAACCAGGAGAAATATTTTCCTCATTTTATTGAATTTGGCCCTTTAGTTCGGAAATAAGTCGTGTAAGCAGCAGAAGAGCAAAAGGGTAATTTTGACTGCCTATTTCCTCTGTAGTGATGTGCAGGTCAGATTTAGGCCGATCAATTGCATTGTGAAGTGGGTGGCAAGTTGAATTTGCACATGATTTGAGGGGATGAGACTCCGGACTCCAGATGAGACCTTAATTCTGAAGGGTTAAGCCCTCGCATTGGTGTGGAGGCAGGTCGTAATACAACTGTAAATAGGTACAGTGCACAATAATTGGGTGCCAGTGGTTCTTGCAACTTAACCAGACCACATGTTGATTGAACAGAGTGATCCAAAAAGGCAAGTACATAAAGATCAAGCAGAAACATATAGCAACAGTGTATAGGCATATACTCACAAGCACCAATGGCCAGTATCAGCCCCCGCAGGGAAGAGAACATACACAGCAGCAATGAAGGTACAACCAGCTTTCATCCTTTTCCCTAGTAGAACCCTAGTACATCCCTAAATCAGTACACTTAGGGGCAGATTTATTAAGGGTCAAATGTTTTTATGGTCAAAACTAGGTTTTCAAATTCGATTCGAGTTTTTTAAAAAAATGTAATTCAATTTTTGAGATTTATCATACTCTGGCCCTTTAAGAATTTAAAATAGACCTAAAACCTGCTGAATTGCTGTTTAAGCGAATGGGAGAGGTCCAGGGATCAATTTGGAGCTGTTTGCAGCCTTTCTAACATTCACACTTTTTTCAGAGAAAAAACTCAAGTTTGATTGAATTAGTTTTGAATTTGATTTGAATTTGCGGGTCGTTTCAATTCAACCAAGTTTTAAAAATTCAATTTTAATAATAAATTGTGATTGTTGAATTTCAAATTTATGGGAGTGTAGGACAGTTTTAAAACACTTGAACACATGAATTTGAAATTTGACAAATGTGTCTCCCCATCCCCACTCTGGGCAATTGTTACCCGTGATCTTAATCCTACTCACACTCCACGTCGGAGCCTCAGGCTGCTCAGCTAAATAGCCTGACTATCTGTCACTCTTAGAGTGATCTCCTAAAGTGATACTAACACTAAAAAAATATTATTCAAAATATTAGGGGGTTATTTAATAAACTCTGAATGCAAAAATCACGAAAAATGTGTGATTTTTTTGTTATAAAATCAGACTTTTAAAAAATCACGAATTTTTGGAATTTATTAAAACCTGAGTATGGAAAACTCTGAATCTGAAAATCTGGTATCTCAGACCTGTTGAGGTTGAATACAAGTCAATGGAAGAAGTCCCAATGATATTTTGATGTGCGCTGGGTTTTGTGCAATACCCTGAAGTTTTCAGAATTTTTGAGTGAAAATTCACAAAAATTCATGAAAATCAGATGAAAAAATCAGAAAAAAACTTGAAAATCTGATTTTTGCCCGCAAAGCAAATTTTCAGGAAAATGAAAATATTGAGATAAATTTTGACTTATAAATAAATAATAATAAGATAAATAACCCCCTTAATGTACATCAAAAGTTACCTATGTTGATCATTTGTCACTGAAAGGGCTGCTTTTGTAAGTAATTGTTACTTGAAGTTCCTAAACCTGACTGTTTTGCCAACCTCATTGTCCCTACTCAACTTATCAGTTAGAGCTTCTAATTCTAACAGACTGCTGAAACTCAAATAATGAGAGGAACATGGGGGATCAGATGGGTAATGAAAAAGCATCTGTAAATACTTTAATGGCAAAATTATAAGTAGCATGCGAAGACAATATTATAATAGATGTAAAAAATAAAAAGGTTTAATTTCTGGTGTCAGTATCTCTTTAAAGCGAGTAGCCTATCCTGACTAAACCTGACCTGTCTAGGTTCCACTTTACCCTTCCTGCCTGCTCTGGTAAGGGCTTTATAAAATGAACCCTGAGTACATGGCTGCTCAGGACTATATACTTTAGCATATTGCCATCTACTAGACAATAGTTGAACTACAGGGGTAAAGCTTTAGGCAATATAAGGAAACAGGTACCCTTAACTGTATTTTAGGACCCAGTTTAGGAGTCTATAACACTAGGGGACTGCCTGCTAAATAATACTGGGAGACTAATTTCCCAGCCCCCTACATACATAAGGAACTTAAGGGGGTTATTTACTAAAATCCAAATTTTTCTCATTATTTTAATAAAGAAAAAGTTCAACCAAACCCCCATACCCGATTTTGCCTTATTTATTACTAACATAAATTGAATAAATTGGATTGGGAAAAAAAAAAAACAACAAAAATAAAATCAAGAGAAAATATGAATTGTGTGATTTTTTAGACTTTAATCCTGAATTGCTCAATTTATTCAGGTTTTTGCCGGAAAACCAAGAATTATTGGACTAATCCCAGTGCAAACCATGTCATCTTCAAATTGGTATAGGTACATCTCCTACTGACTTATACATGACCTTGACAGGTCTGAGATGGCGCATTTTCAGATTCTTGTTTTTTGTTGCAGTTTTTTTCTTCACTAAATATGAGTTTAGTAAATAACCCCTTTAGTGTTTCTGCGGAGGGATACTAAAACTATAACAATTTTCCATAGTATCAAGGCAAATGCAGAATTTATCATAAATCGTTTAAGTAAAAAAAAAAAATCTTGTTTAATAAATGCAAAAGAATTGAATGTTAGTGGACTGGAGATTTTTCTTGCTGAAATAATATTAAGAGCAGACACATAACTTCTTTAAATTTCTTCTGAACGCCCCACTGCCCTGGCTTGCTGATGAGATTACTCTAATAAAGGTGTGATGTTCTTATAAAAGTCTTCTTAGTCAGTGAAAAACCTTGCACAGTTTGACTCTGTAAGTGTAATTTCTTGGGCTTTGGCGTGTGAGATTATCTTATTACATCTCCCCACAGGGTACTCGATTTTTTATGCCATTAATACAGAGTTTTCCCTCTTTCTATAGCAAAAAGACAACATTGGTTTTTGTAAATTTTGAGCAGTACAGTTGGCAGTCATTTCTATCAGGGTTGTTAGGCGTTTTCTCACTTTGTATAATATAAATATCCTGCTGTGTGTCAATTTATTTTTCATTTTTTATTATACACTGCCAGTTTTATGCAACATGATGAGTTCCTGGTTTATTATTTTTTTATTAGTTCCTATTTTGCTTCTTTATAAAAAAAAAGTAATTTCTTTTTTTTATTCTCATTTTAAAATATTGATTTTTCAAAGACACAAGCACTTCCTTATTGATGGCAGGGCCCAGGGCAAAGTCTTTGTGGAAGCCCTATTATTTATATATGCACAGATGTTGAGCCTATAGTACTTTATAATCACTGTAGGGATAAGGAAAAATATAAGGGGTCATTTAGGGACGTGCAAGAGCTCTAAGAGGTGTCAGGACACATAACTAGTCATGTCTTCACTGCCTGCCTTAAGTCAGAAAGCAGTGTCGGACTGGGGTGACAAGGGCCCACCAGAAAACCTTAGGCTGAGGGCCCACCTTCCAAACTATAATACCTCCTCTCCGCACTCAACCTCTTTATTCTCCTTGTCTCTTTTCTCTACATACTATACTCTATTCTATTCTTCCATTATTACGACTCTTTATTCCCATAAATAAAAAAGGAGTGACCATGAATTAGGCCAAATGGTTTGAACAAGAGGCCCACGGACACCTGGGCCCATCGGGAGTTTTCCTGGTATCCCTGTGGGTCAGTCCTACACTGTCAGAAACCCAAATGCGGGTTGCACGTCCTGCCTCTCTTCAAATTGACTCATATAGGTGACAGGAGTGAAGGATGCCTAATTGCATTCTCCTGTCCAAAATCCTTTAGAATTAAGCACAGCCTACCACAGTCCCACTCCATTCTAAGCAAAGTCCACTTGAAAAGCAGTGTGCCAAAAAGAGTGCCTTTTTGTGCTTTGTGCACTGTTAGTAAATGAGGCCTATAGTTTAACAGACAAGCAAGAACTATCAGAATGTTAACTGTTAAATGTTCCCAGGTTCCAAGATCCATTGGCCCCCACTAACTGACTTGCCACCTGTCCCATTTTCATCAGGAAAGCCTTGTCTTCTGGAGGGCTGCCCTGATAAACACTGCCTGTCCATATTTCCATATTAGGAAATTCGGACAGGTCCTTAAATTGAACAGAATGTCGATCAACCAATTGGCCCTTGACATTATGGAAACACCCCTGGACTGTCACCGCTACTCCCTGACATCATCCCCCAGCCCACTCCCTGCCCAGTCTGCAACTCGCAGAAGGTGGCAACCCTACCACTACTAGAAGCATCATTGTCTGCTGTTTTGTTTGGTTGGAAAGAAAGTGGGAATCAGGTCACTGCTACTGCAACTTAAATGGCTGGGTTACATGAAAATAAATATATTGGGCAAGAATGTTCTCCTTTTCATGTAAGTTTAAGTCTAATAACACATTACCATAACTACTGCTACTTACACAGTTCCAAATGGAACTTTTTAGGGCTCAGCTACTTTATGTAAAATTTTTTGCCTGCCTTGCTGAATTTTGCATCGTACATGTTGATGGTTACAGGATAGTGGTGGATGATGAACATGAGCCAGCTCAACAGGGATAGTTGCAATCAGCTGTAGGTACTGCAATCTTTTAGTGGCAGAATCCGTTACTCTTTCTGCTCTGCTAAACCAGTTACCCTCAATGCAAAAAAAAAATCTAGTGCAAACTGTAAACTTTTTATCAGTCCGCAGGTTGAATTTACTAGTCTGGTTCCTGTTCTGTTCCATCACTAGTGCCTAGAATAGAGAGAGAAAATAGTATAATGATGCCAAATGTGTATTAAGGAGCAATATCACTCTCAAATAAGGTTCTCTGAGATGATATTCCATTAAATGTCACTCATATTTATAATGTCCTGGATTTTTACCATGTAGCCTGTGATTCCTGGCAAGCTGTCATCCTGTTTCTCTCAAATCCTGGCCTGAGCAGACTGCTTTATATAACCTCTTCTTGACCTGCCACTGATTTGTATAGCGGATTTATGACAGCTAAAAGACAGATTTCAGTGGAGATACAATGCACTTGATTGGTTTCAAATGGATACTGACAAATAACAAATAATTTAATATTAAAAATAGTATTTGCATCTAGACATAATGGAAACTTTTTGGCACTTGATATTTAAATATCAGCTAGAAATAATTTGAAAGATTTACTTTGCAGGGCAGAAAACCAATACTTACCTTATTAATGGCTCATGCACTTTAAATAGGAGAAAACCTTAACTAACAGTAAGAAAGTAATATGATTGTATTATTTTTTATTATAGCAGATGAAAAAGAAAATGACTGTTCCTTTCCCTTTAGGGCTGAGCTCCACGGGCATCAGCGCGTGGCAATGAAAGGTGGCAAGTCGGATACAATCGCATGAGGCAAAATATAATTGGACTCAATGAATAGTCGCAGATAAAAACTACATTACGTCCGACACAGCGACAGTCTAACCGTGTAGTTTTTGCCTGCAACTTTTTAGTTGAGTGCCGTTATATTGTGAAGTCTGCAACTACATCAGACCGGCCCCCTGCGTTTTGTTGATTCTCGCTTATCCACTGAAAAATGTCCGTGGAGCTCAGCCTTTAATCTCGAAAATCCCCATTGTCCTTTTAACACAGCCAGGACTAGAACTAAGGTTGCCAGGGGATTGCCTTGGGTGCCCTCAACTCTATCCTCAGCACTGGCCATAGCTGATAAACTAATCAATTTTAATGTGATTTAATGACCAGGGCCTATATCTGGGGGCATAGGCAGAACCCTAAATACACTGTACTAACATTTGTAGCAGATACATATGTGGAGCAAACTCTCCATAAAATTTCTCACCCATTTCTCACATAGAGAAGAAGAACATAAATGTGTTTCCAACCTTAGACCAAAATAAGCCTTAAAACATATTTGTATACACAAGGGGCAATGAAATAAAAGTAATTAAAGTATAATAATCCTTAAAAACAATACTAGGCTCCTCCATTTGCTTCCTTCATCCTTCCTGACCGGTACCAGAGGGGACACACAAACCAGAAACAATTTGTTTTCTTGGTAACACAGTAGGATTGGTGAGCTCCATCGTATGCCCATGCTAAAGTGGCACAAGATGGTGCCTGTCAACCTTGCTTCATGGCTGGTGTATTTGACTTTAAAATAAAAAAATGATTATGTTTTGTATATTATGATTATTTAGACTACATACCTTTAAAGGAGGTTTGTCTTGGTGGTTCAAACCATACAATTGTAGCAGTAAGAATTCTGTATGAGAATGCGAGATATGAGAGTATGTCTGAGAACTGTGGGAATAAACAGAAGGAATTTGCTTCATTAGGACAATAAGATTACACAGAAGCTCATTACGGCTCTATGATTGATGAGAACTTACTGACAGGCCTTTAATTAAACATTACCGTATAAGTAAGAAATTTAAAGTAATAATGGAAACACATGTAAAGTCCTAATCTTCTAATCTGATTGCAGAACATAAGCATCTGTGGCTAATTCAGCAACACGCATCAAACTGGACAGGTTTGATTGGTCACTGGTCCGCTCCCTAGGCCATATGTATTGTAAGAAAGTAAGAAAACCCCATTAAGCAGTGGAAATAAACTGAAATAGAAGCGAGGTCTTAGAGAATATAGGATTTAAAAGATTTGTATTATTTTATACTGTAAATATAATTAAATTAGTTACTAGTGATGGCCGAATTTGTCCCGTATCGGGGAATTCTGACCCTCGCATCAATTTTTTTTATGCTGGCGTTAAATTCAATGTTAATTTCAAATGTTTTGAAGCGAGCGATTTTTTGACACAGGTGAATTTGCGTGGCAGTTTCGCAAATCTATTCACCGCCACCGAAACACGAAAATTTGCCTTGAATTCGCGGGTGGCGAATTTATTCGGCCATCACTACTAGTGAGCCACTAGAGGCTTTCTAGAGTTGGCATTTACTACAGTATCTCTCCCTTCAGCACTTCTCATTCTCTTACTTTGTTAAGACTATGTATCGCCAAGCTTTCAATTAAAGGCCTATAGAAGACTATCTCCTGCAACTTGATCCTGCCTGTTGTTTTTGGTGAAAGTCCTGTGTTTGCCTGTCTGATTCCTGATTCCCTGCCTGGTTTCTGATTGCCTGCCTGGCCCTTGCTTTGTTCCTGAGTCCCTTCTTGGTTCCTGTCTTGTTTCTAAATTCTCTTCTTGGTTCCTGGCACCATGCTGCTGTGCTCCAGTGGCCTGTTTCCTGGACTCCTTGGCCAGTTCTAGTACTAATTATGTCTTCTGCTCAGTCATGTGTGGCTTTTACACCTTGTCATTTCAGCAAAGTGTTTTCTGTACAGTCTTCTGGTGCAACCCAGCATATGGATGCTAGCCTGTCTTCATGTAGTCAAGACTGACACAGACTTATGGCTGATTTATCAAGGATTTAGATGCACATGCTATTACTGACAAATTTTAAAAAATTATAAAAAAAATTTGCCTTTTTGCAAAGCTCACAGTTGCCATCATCCTTTTAAATCAACAAGCACCCCATCTAAGGGATATATTTATCAAAGAGTGAAGTTAATAGTGAAGTTCCGCCACTAGAGTGAAATTCTGCCACTCTCCATTCATTTCTATGGGATTTTATAGGCATATTTATCAAAGAGTGAACTTTCACTTCACCCATTGATAAATATGCCTTTCAAAATCCCATAGAAATGAATTGAGAGCTGCAGAATTTCACTCTAGTGGCGGAACTTCACTCTTTGATAAATTTACCCCTATTTGTTCAAACAGAAAGTTTAATTTGTGTTACCGTTCAAGTCAATGTAAAAAATGTTTCGGGTGCTTTCGCCCTCAAACAAATTTAAGGGGCAATTGATAAATGCCCATGTACAACAAAATACAAGACATATACAACAATAGGAGTTTTTTTGAATGAGTCAGCCCTTTTTCATACACGCAGGGGCCTATTTATCATGCTGTATGAAATAATGTAAATAAGTAATGTAAAAAAAAAATGGAGGTTTTATAAAGGTCTGTACTTTTTTATTGCCACGCTGCTGTGTTTAACATCATTATTGATGGCATTATTTGTATGGCAAAACCCATTTACCCTAAGGAAAATATTGGGGTGGCAAATACATTTCCATGGAAAGAAAGACAATGGATGATAGATTTATTTTGCTCAGCCTTTTCAAGTGGCAGCTAGTTTTTATACTGGAATTTTTAAACTGAAAATTTTTTTCTGTGAAAATTAATACACAGCTTAATAAATACTGTGCCTGGTGTTTGGTGACATGTAGTGTTTTTGGGCACAGGTTTACAAATAGGTCCCTTAAAGACTGATATCCAATCTCATTCTCTGTAGTGTAGATAATTATATGCCAAATGGTGAAGGCCAAATAATAGACCTCTCACGTTCCTAGAAACGAAAATGTTCTGTTATAGTAGTTGCTGATTTCAACAGAGATCCTGTAGCAAAAACAAAACATCTTATCACTGTATCATTGACTCTTCCAAAAGCAGTCCAAATTGTGTGTGTGCATCAGGGAAAGTGAAATTTAAAGAAACAGTTCAGTATAAAAATAATAAAAACTGGGTAAAGCTGTGCAAAATAAAAAATGGTTCTAATATAGATAGTTAATTATAAAGGCTAGAGTGACTGAATGTCTACTGGATGTCTACTTTCTGAACACTACTTTCTGCTTTACAGCTCTCTAACTCTGTGTTCATTGAGTTTGCAATTGATCCTCAGCATTCAGCTCAGATTCAAAAGCAAACAGTCACTGATTGGTTACTGCCTGTTAATCAATCAGTGGAAACCAAGTGAGCTGGAAAGCAGGAAGTAGTGTTCTGGCTATTATGTTACACATAATATATATATTCCAGCCTTTATACATTATATTTTTAACCAACTATATTGATTTTTTTTTTTTGCATAGCCCATCTATTTAACCAGTTTTTATTTGTATACTGAACAATTCCTTTAAGGTGATTATTTGTTGATCTATATACTCCTGGAACCATAACAGACATACTGTTATGCAAGACATTTTAGTTGTATGTAATCGTGAGCTTAGTATGGCCCAACCCAAACCAAATCTACCAAAAGTAGACTTGAATCCAGGCCCGGACTGGCAATCTGTGGGTTCTGGCAAATGCCAGAGGGGCTGCTATAAGGTGCCATAGAAAGTCACTATTTAGTGGGCTGGTGATGGTTGTTTGGGCCTCTGTGTGGGCTGATTGGGCCTCCTGTGTACCTGAAATTCCAGGGCCTATTTTAATTCTCAGTCCGGACCTGCTTGAATCTAAAAAGGCCTGACAAACATATGCTATAGGGTTATATGAGCAAACCTCTGCAGATATGGGGTATATTTATCAAAGAGTGAAGTTAATGATCTCCATAGTCAGCTAGAGTGAAAATCCACCACTCTCCATTCATTTTAATGGAATTTTTAAAGGCATATTTATCAAAGGATGAACTTTCACTTAATAAATATTCTTTTAAAAATCCCATATAAATGAATGGAGAGTGGTAGGAATTTCACTCTAGGGGACTGTGGCGAACTATAACTTCACCCTTTGATAAATATACCCCATAGACTTGGCAGCATGGTGGTATAATAGCATTACCTATAAATATAGACTGTAGTTTGTGAAAACCTGCATGCTGTGATTAAAATGGCATACAAATCCTTAACAAATATAGGTTATGATACCTGCAGAGACAAAGGATCGATGGTTTTGGCCGGAAGGCTCTCAGCCTGTTTCAGCTCAGCATGTTTTAAGACTATGATTTACCTTGTCATTCCATACTGTTATATTTTAAGTTGTTTGTATACAGATGGAGAAGCTGCTATTGCAAATGACAGTATTTCACAGTCTAAACTTTATTTGTTGGAGCAACAAAGCAACTTATACACTGAAAACAATAGGAAGATAAGTTGCTTAATCAGTGGCCCATCAGAGCAGAATGATTTAAAATTTCTTATGTCCCAACTGTAGTTTTGATTCTTATTTTCAGGACGTTTATATTTTATATTTGTATTTTCTATTTATATGTCAGGCTGTGAGTGCATTTGGCTGTGCCTATTAGAGAGAACAATATTCAAAGTGACTGGTGACAGAGAAAAACCTATAAATCAGAAGGTGGATGTAATTTGTTGTGAAGAAAAGAAGGTCCTTTCACTGCATGTCTTCAAAGGAGAAAGAATATTTATTTTGGGTATAAATATGGGGATTTTACATTTATCTGTTTGACATACAGATGAAATACAAAGAATTGGCTTAGATATAAAGAGAGTAAGCTATTTTGTGTAAGTGTAACCATTTGCTATAGGTTTTATGGTGTAGACATAACAATGGTTTCATTTCCATTCTGTACAGGCCTTAAATTCGTTTGAACTATTCTACAGTAATGGTGGTGGCATATGGGGAGATTAGACACACAGTAACCAATCTTCTCTATTGTGGGCAACGAATCTACCTGAAATGCCTTCCCGCCGACAAGAATGAGAATTGCTGGCCGGATGGCATACAAATCCGAGGAAACTTTGGGCAACTTAGGAATTCTGAAGCAATACATATTCCATTCTGCTGGCATCTCGCATTGTTGCTAGTGGCAAGGCATTTCGGGGAGATTAGTTGCCCGCAGTAGAGCAAATTTGTCACTGGGGGACTAATCTCCCCATCTGCCACCACCCTAAAGGGCGAATCAGACCCATTTCACGTATCGGAAAATTCATGAAACAGCGTCAATGTTTGTTTCTTTTGTGCAACATTTTTCAAACCACACACCTTTTTTTACTATACATTAGAGTCTATTGGTGTTTTTTGCAGCTGAACACAGTGAAACCTTTTGCTTATTTCCACAATATTATGTTTACTGGCTTTAAGAGCGCGGCAAGCTCAAGGCAGTAGGATTGAAAGGGTAAAATGTGTGACAAAGCAGATTAAGAAAAAAATTCATATGGGGAATTGCCTAATTTGCAGTACAGGAAAATAGATGAGCTGTAAAGGTTTTCAATACTTCCATCTAATGGGCTGATTTATTAAACCATTACTTTTTTAGGTAGGGCTTCTTGATGCTAAAAATCCTGAAAAAGTTGCAGAAAAAAAGCGCAACTTTTCTGGGGTTCATTATGTGACAAACCTGCAGCCATTCCAAATCCAAAAAGGTGTCAAAATCCCCAAACCCTTTTTCATACACATGAGAGGGGAGGTGAAACAACTGGCTCTATATGCACTTATTTTGCCGTTTGCTCCAATTTCAGCTGCCAGTTAGTTCTGTTGAACGTTCTAATGCC
This sequence comes from Xenopus laevis, assembly GCF_017654675.1. Taxonomy (NCBI): domain Eukaryota; kingdom Metazoa; phylum Chordata; class Amphibia; order Anura; family Pipidae; genus Xenopus; species Xenopus laevis. The sequence continues at coordinate 40,491,532 of NC_054385.1, read as the reverse complement.
AAAAGTGTATAAAGAAGAGGAAATATAAATGTAATTTCTCAACTAGATAAGGGCCTTTTATGTATATATATATATATATATATATATATATATATATATATATATATATATATATATATATATATATATATATTTGTTTCTCTGTTAAATTTGATACATTTTCAATATTATGTCTATGTAGCAAATAACTTTTTCATTAGATTCTATGGAAGCATAAATTGGGGCAGGAGTGTTGTTATTCCCAGCAAACTAATCAGTAGCAGTGACAGTCTGAGAATTCTAATACCCCTGGATGCTGCTCTGAGCCTCAGTCACAAAAATTAGGTCAGGCTGCAGCACCGTTCTCTAGTACAGAGGGGAACAGTCAAATGTCAAAAAACTTCCAATATGCCCATTCATTTTGCAATTATTTTTGTTTTGGACAAGGATAGTGCTGTTAACTGCAAAGTACACAGCGCGGAGTGTAATATTTACCAGAAACAAGGAAACAGTCAAATAGGGGCACAACTTATTTCAGAATGATGTAAGAAAGACCTCATATTTCAGCAGCAAGAAATAAAAGGGAAGCTATACGGCTGATGCTGTCACTTGAGCTTCAGCTATATTGTTCCTGGTAATGAAAGTCTATGTGCAATTGTACTTCATTCAGACCTATCCAAAAGTATTTCCAATTGTATTATTATTATTGTAATCACAATAATTCACAAAAACACCACAAGTCTCCAGTTAGTTTTTATCTTTTTTGTCCTTTCTTTGTTTGTTTTTTCCTTTAGTTCCAACCCATTCCCTCCAAGGTTGCAGACTTATGTATTTTGAGTTATAATTACAGCAACTCAGTTCAGAATCCTTTCTCAAGTATCACCAAGTAGTTGACTCCCTATTATTCATTTTGTCTGCTCAGCTTTTCTGAGAATTAAGTTGGCTCCCTGTTGAGGCAAGCAAAAGGAACATAATTTCTGTTCTCTTTATACTGTATGTCTAATGTAATTATTGGCAGTATATTTTTTATCTTAGTTTGCTTCACAGCTGGTCTTGAGCTATTAAGAAGATGTTTATAAAGCTAATTGACCTTTCACTGGTAGAGAGCTCTTCACCAAATAAACCAGTACCTTGCCAACATCCATTGATTGTTCATAAAGAACTAGCCCTGGCCAATATGGATCCTTTTCTGAGCATCATCTTAAGGCACTGATTGCATTCTTGAGAGCAAATCTGTTTGTTTCATCTTTCAGAAAGAAAACTTGGCTTGTATAGGTACAATACCAATAGATGCTGCTGTGTAAGACATAATGTTTGGAACCACCATACCATATTCATTTGGACAAGCTGATATATATATATATATATATATATATATATATATATATATATATATATATATGTAGGTATAGGATCCCTTATCCGGAAACCCGATATCCAGAATGCTCCGAATTACGGAATGGCTCCCATAGACTCCATTTTATCCAAATAATCCAAATTTTTAAAAACGATTTCCATTTTCTGTGTATTAATAAAACAGTAGCTTGTACTTGATCCCAACTAAGATATAATTAATCCTTATTGGAATCAAAACCAGCCTATTGGGTTTATTTAGGGGCCAATTCACCAAGCTCGAGTGAAGGATTCCAAGTAAAAAAAACTTCGAATTTCGAAGTGTTTTTGGGGCTACTTCGACCATCGAATGGGCTACTTCGACCTTCGACTACGACTTCGAATCAAATGATTCAAACTAAAAATCGTTCGACTATTCGACCATTCGATAGTCGAAGTACTGTCTCTTTAAGAAAAAACTTTGACCCCCTAGTTCGCCATCTAAAAGCTACCGAACTCAATGTTAGCCTATGGGGAAGGTCCCCATAGGCTTTCCTAAATTTTTTTGGTCGAAGGATAATCCTTCGATCGTTGGATTAAAATCCTTCGATTCGAAGGATTTAATCGTTCGATATTCGACCCTTGGTGAATCGGCCCCTAAATGTCTAAATGAATTTCTATTACATTTAAGGCATGAAGACCCAAATTACGGAAAGATCTGTTATTCGGAAAACCCCAGGTCCCGAGCATTCTGGATAACAGGTCCCATACCTGTATAAATATATCAAGAATGGAGCGCACAACCATAAGTCCACAAAAGAGTAAACTTCAAATAAAATGTACAACACTCCAAGTAATATTCCAACAGGGTTTGAATCAAACAAGTTTAAAGTTTATTGTATTAAACGTTTCCGTTCCATACAGGAACCTTTGTCATATATATATATATATATATATATATATATATATATATATATATATATATATATATATATATATATATATATATATATATATATATATATGTGTGTGTAGATTCAGAAGCTCAGAATTAAGAGAAGTCCATTTCCAATAGATTCTGTTTTATCCAAATATTCCAAATTTTTAAAAATGATTTCCTTTGTCTCTGTAATAATGAAACAGTACAGGTATAGGATCCATTATCTGGAAACCCATTATCCAGAAAGCTCTGAATTACGGAAAGGCTGTCTCCCGCAGACTGTAATAATAAAACAGTACCTTGTACTTGATCCCAACTATAGATATAATTAATCCTTATTGGAAGCAAAACCAGCCTATTGGGTTTATTTAATGTTTAAATGGTTTTCTAGTAGACTTAAGGTATGAAGATCCAAATTAAGGAAAGATTCATTATACAGAAAGCCCCAGTTCCCAAGCATTCTGGATAACAGGTCCCATACCTGTACCTTGTTCTTGATCCCAACTTAGATATAATTGATCCTTATTGGAAGCAAACCCAGCCTATTGGATTTATTTAAAGTTTACATGGATTATGGAAAGATCTGTTATCCTGAAAAACACAGGCCCCCGAGAATTCCCGATAACAAGTCCTATATATGTGTGTGTGTGTGTGTGTGTGTGTGTGTGTGTATATATATATATATATATATATATATATATATATATATATATATATATATATATATATATATATATATGTAGCGCTATAGTAAACTGACTTGTGCTAGGGCAGTTTAAGCTATTTCCTTGGTGGGCTGAGACCACCAATGAGCTCTCTTTCTCAGGGGTAAGCCCTCGCAACGGTGTGGAGGCAAGGGTGTAGTGTAACTGTAACCTGGTGCGATAGCACAATGATAGGCACCAGTAGTTCTTTAACGGTTGAACAAAGAACAGTATTTATTGAACAATAGCACATAGATCATTTAGCACATTGATCCACAATGGAGCATAGAACATAAACAGCAGCATAAAGGAAGCATATACTCACAGCACGTATAGGCTGAATCCCCACAGGCTAGGGAATAAACAGCAGAGAGTAAGTTGACAGCATGTGATGGGTATTGCCCAGTTTTCAGGATATCTTCCAGTGGCAGACTAGGGGAACTCCTGACATCCCTATCTCAACACTTGGTTCCTTACTCTGGGTCAGTAATACCCTGGGATCTTAATCCCTCTAATCTCCTCGGCGGAGCCTTGACCTGCTCAACTAAATAACCTCTCTATCACTCCTAGAACGATCTATAAAACGAGTATAGCTGTCTAATTACTAGGGTCAAGGCGCCTAGGGTCAGCACTACCCATTCCCTTCCAGCCTGCTTGGTTGGGCTAAAGCAATGGACCCAGAGCACATGGTTCCTAAACCTTTTATACTCTGGCACAGTGCCATCTGGTGTACACTGTGTGAACTGCAGGGGTTACATAAGCACAAGGTCCCCCTGTGCTTAAGGACCCACTGAGGTGTCCATATTACTAGGGATATGCCTGTCTGTAAAGTGTAAGGGTGTCTAAGATTTTCACATCCCTACATTTATATCAATAATCTTCAGACCAGCACTCCCTTAAAAACTTGGTAATTTTATTATTATTCTGTACCAAGTCTTTAAGGGAGTGCTGGTCTGAAGATTATTGATACATAAACAAAAACCGTGCACCCCGCCATTGACAGCAGCTTTGGAGTGCGGATACTCATTGGAAAATATATATATATATATATATATATATATATATATATATATATATATATATATACACACATACTCTGAACCTGTGATCCAGAGTTTGGATTCCAAGTAGAAATCTTTAGCACATTATATGAAAAATTGTTCCACTTATGGATTGCAGGAAGTTGCAAGGCAAGACTTCTCATAGATATAAGAATCCAGATCTCAATGAAGACTTCGGGTTCCACAAATGAGTGAGCTCCAGTGATGTTGTATTGGCATTGTGTGCCTGGAGCATGCTCTAAGGTAAATCTTAGGTCAAATAATAAAAAACTGAAGATACAGAGGGGAAATGCTTTCTTTAAAATGTATATGCCATGCCAGGGAATTCACACAGTTGTCTGTGTCTGGTTACTATAATTGTCTTGCTACTTAAAAAACACTGACCCAGTTTCTAAATGCTTCTTTTAATGTAGGCAGAAAACAGAAATTTGGAGAACTGTTACTAATCCTGATCAGTTAAATCAGCTACAAAATAGAAATATTAAATTTTGTATATGCCACACAAAAATGTCAGTTGACTAAGACACATCAGTCTGTAAGCAAGCACAGATCGTTCCCTTTTATCCTATCTGGAAGTTCTTTCTGTAATTGGCACAGTGTCAGTATTGTTTTGTGTTTTTTACATAAAATACTCCAAAAAAATGGGTTTAGCAATGTGATCAAAACCATCATTTTATCATTGTTTTCCTGCTTTTGCAACAATGTTGAATCAAAACCTTTTTGAATCAGCGGCAATATGTGGTTGCTTTTGTTCTCAGGGATAAACTTTTCTACTTAACAGATGCCATAAAGTTGGAAACTGCTTATCCATAAAATATGGCTGTAAACCCTGATTAATCTGTGTCTTTGCTAAAAAGGTTTTTCTGTTTAGAAACAAATCTCTTATGTTTAAACAGGGCAATCCATGCTCAAGCTGTTCTGTTGCTTTAAATATGACAAGTTTAGTGGTTGTTGTCACTGGAATGGTGCAGTGATTTCGCTGCAATTATTTTCATTTCAGAATGTATCAAGGAGGGGAACAGTTATAAGTTTACTCCAAGGCTAGTAGCACATAGCAACCAATCAGATGAGACAGTTATTAGACCTGGAGAAAACTTTACACCTGATATTACTGTACATTGGTCACATTTCTTTAACTATAATAAAAAAAAATAATGGTGCCACTTTGCTCTTGGGGAAATGGCACACATATTTTATTTCAATATAGAACTAGGGATGCACCGAATCTAGGATTCGATTTGGGATTCAGCCAGGATTCTACCTTTTAAAGTGGGATTTGGATTTGGCCGATCCCAAGTGCCTGGCAAACTGGAATCCAGATTTATGTGCTCAGCTGTCGTGCACAGGGCGAGGGGACATGCTGGGACTGGTGCAAATTTGGGTGCTGGGAGGAAATCCATTCAGTTCACATGAAGGTCCCTGACAGTGGCACTCCCTGGGGGCCCCACCACTATGACCCTATATATGCTGTGCAATGTAGAAAAGATTTCTGGATAAAAATGTGTCCACCAAGACCAATGAAACCATCCCAGTATTAGCTACTCTAGAGACAGTAGGCTTGGGTTGAGTGAACATATGGCTATGTTCCTCTTGAACAGAAAATGTATTTTATTCATGTGGTATTGTAAGTAAAAACTATATTTCCCAGACTTCCTTGAAGCTGACTTGCTGTCTCTGTAGCGCAAGCCATTATTGCATAACATTACAGGCAAATATTATTACAAGGGGCCAGGCACTCACAATCACTTACTGCCCTCCCTCTTCCGCCCAAATACTTGCGCTCACTTGCGAATGCTTGTAGGTTTGTCACGTATCACTAGTGACTTGATATGCGGGAGATTTAAACAAATGTCAAACCTCCTGCTCATCCAGACTCATGTTGTGGAACAAAAGTAGATATGGCTGAAGGCATACTGCCCCTAAAATTCTGCCGGCCTAGGCTAAGCCTGCAAAGTATTCTACATCTGCTTACACCATGCAGATTTCTTTACACATGTTAGTGACGAGAGTAGCAAGCTTTGCAGTCAGAGAATGTGCCCAAATTTGCCCTTGAGATTCCCATGGGTTTGCTAATTTCATTGGCAGGAATTTAGCTCTTGGGTTTTAGAACATAACAATGTGTGAATCCTTGATCAAATAAGTCCTAAAGTAACAAGTTCTTGGTACACACACACCTTTCAACAAGGGGTTGATATAATTAGAAAAATAACTAGAATAGGAAAATGGCAGCTTTCACCCTTTTGTGGTTCCACCTTATTAGCTGCATTCTAATTAGTTTTCTCATTCCAGCCTAGTTATACGGTAACCTTATCTATGCACCACTTTGTTGTTCCAACATCAAGAAGAGCAAAATATAATTTTAATCATTAAATTTCTAGCTAGAATATGCAATTAAAATGACCATTCCTGACATGCACCTATTTTATGAGGCACTAAAATTGTGATCTGAATATGTATTATTTTTCTGTGTATAATGAGTTTTTGTTTTTCAGAGCATAATTTATTCATTAGGAGCAGCGTAGCATTGAAGGTAGCGTATACTCGAAGCTTAGATATGATAATTCAAAAGTGATGGTTGCAGCCGTGTGCCACTGGTCTGAATAGAATAAAAAATAAATTCTATGCATTTTCATTAAATTGCCAAACCTCTTCTCCATATGGCACTATATTGTTGATTGTCAGTGATTTCAGGAAATATTTATTTGTAATATTTATCACTTAGGGGCCGATTCACAAAGGGTCGAATATCGAGGGGTAAATTAACCCTCGATATTCGACTGCGAATTAAAATCCTTCGACTTCGAATATCGAAGTCGAAGGATTTTAGCGCAAATAGTGCGATCGAACGATCGAAGGATTATTCCTTAGATTCAAAGGATTTTAATCCAACGATCGAAGGAATATCCTTCGATCAAAAAAATTTAGGAAAGCCTATGGGGACCTTCCCCATAGGCTAACATTGAGTTCGGTAGCTTTTAGATGGCGAACTAGGGGGTCGAAGTTTTTTCTTAAAGAGACAGTACTTCGACTATCGAATGCTCGAACGATTTTTAGTTTGAATAGTTCGATTCAAAGTCGTAGTCGGAGTCGAAGGTCGTAGTAGCCCATTCGATGGTCGAAGTAGCCCAAAAAACACTTCGAAATTCTAAGTTTTTTTACTTCGAATCCTTCACTCGAAGTTAGTGAATCGGCCCCTTAAAGTTGGCTTATTTAGATTGCTTTTTCTAAATTGCTATATTCTTTAATAAAACTCTAAACTTAAAATGTAAAAGTTTATAGTCCACTAAATGGAATGCCCCCAAAATAGTTTTTGCACAATAAAAGAAAATGTCATTCTAAGCAAGGTACCAGTGCACTTTAACTAAAGGTTTGTAATGGTTTAAAAGTAATACATCAAAATTCTATTGTCAGCTGTATCAGTCTGAAATTGAGGCCAGCTAATAAACAGACCCATAGGAGAACTGACTGACTGCTACTTTGTTTCAAGAGTCAGAACCAGAGGAGAATAAAGGGACAAAAAAATAATACTTTTGACTGCAATTACTATCAATAATAATTTAAATGCTATTGAAAATGTGTTAATATAATATATATTAGAAAGTTGCTTATAATTGCATTTGATATCATGCAAAAAAAAAAGCGGATCCCATATAAGAAACACAATATAAGATACAGGTATGGGATCCCTTATCCGGAAACCCATAATCCAGAAATCTTTGAATTATGGGAAGGTCATCTGTATTGTAAAATGATTATATAGTTATCTTGACTGTTTCCATTGGGAGCATTTTAATGAATGTTTATGAGAATCATATGCATAATAACAAAGAGCCAGGTTATTTTTTATAGGCCACAGAACTATGATGTAGAGAGATGTTCAAATATGAAAAGCCTCAGAAAAATAATAAAATCTGTACTATCTCAAATATAAATGTAGCAATTGCAACAGAAGAATATTTTGTCACTATAGTCTGATTGTTGTTAGTTCAATACATGTCATGATCAGATAATTACTGCGATAAACTCAACAAAAAACATAACATTTTCCATAGCCACGAGTTAAAAAATATATTCCATTTGCATTTCCCAAAGCCTTCAAATTGATATAAATAGCAATGCATCCTTTATAAAGGTGATAACATCAACATTAATTGTGTCAATCAATTAGCAAATTTCATAATGAGTTACCAAATCATGCACAAAATGAATTCAGAATAACCTGTACACCCCAACAATCCAAAATCACAAATAATCCTTAAAACTCATGCGTAATTGATTCTTCCTATTACAGGCCACAGATGCGTAAACTGGATACAAAAGGTGTCCCAAGGTTCATTAGTATTTAATCACTGCCTATTGCACAGTCTAATAAATATCATTAATGAAAGTGTTCCATAATGTATAACATGTCAGACATTATGGGAATCATGGGGAGATCTCATTACTGAAACATTAGTTTGTGCTGTTCTGTGCTTCAAACAGTCTCCTATAGCTTTGTACCAAGACTTCTTGTATATTTCTCCATCCATAATAGCAGGCTTCTTCCCCTGCATGCAACATGGTGGGGGTTATTTACTAAACTCTGAATTTATCTGGTTGGGCTTCTTAAAGCAAAAATCAATTTTTTTTTTTTTTTAAACCTGAATATGTTCAAGATTTATTAAAGGCAGAATACTCAATTCCGCCATCTCAGACCTGTTAAGGCTAAGTATAAGTCAATAGCACAGGTCCCTATCCTATTTGGAAGTTTTCGTGGTCTGTGCTGGAATTAGCCCAAAAATCTGACCATTTTGGGCTTTTTGGGCAAAAATAAATAAGGTAAAATCAGGTATGGGAGTTTGCAAAATAACAAACATATCAAACACGACAAATTGAGTAGAATATTCAAAAATTTATCAAATTAGAGGACCCTGAGCCCACTGTGTTCAAGCCAGAGATGGATACTCATCCATGACATATGGATAATTCACCAACATTTTGTTAAATAAGGATAATGAACCAGCACTAGATACATTCAGATATGTTCATGTTCCCTTATACTGTAGATCAGAAGAGCTGCAATGGTTCTTAAATTATAGGTGGCTTAAGTGTATAAGGTATATAGTGGGGAAAGTAAAATGTGGAATAATACCCTTATTGTCATCTCTTTGTTATTTCCCCACAACAGCCTTCTATAAATGAGTTTCCAGATTGTTCATAATCTAACTGAAAGTGCAAATTTTTCATAATGACCTTTTATTATCTACGGGGGTTGTAAGTCAACAGCAAAGTTACAAAAAAATCTTATTTTAACTTATGTTTAAAATTATGCTCTTATGTACCCATATTTAAAATTAATTTTTATCAATAAATTGATTGTGATTTGGGTTATAAAAAAAAATTCCCACTGTTCTAAGAAATCCATTACTTTTACCATAGTATGGTATGGTAAATCATATTATTGCACTGTATCTTTTTTTTTTTGTTTTGTAAATAAGTCACAAATGTCAGCTTGTATATTGGATTACATATATATTGGATTTAACAGTCATTCAAAATCAGATTTCCAACTCCTGCATAAAAAGAGAATGAAGAGAGGCAAATGCTGAGAGGGAGATTATGAAGAGTAACTTGAATACTTCAGAAAAGGTTCAGAATTATTAATTGATTATATTTAGAAAACTTCTTGTATCAGTATGGTGAAGTTAATATTACATTTTTATTGTCGTGATAGTTCCCCTTTAAATATGAAGCATTTTATAGATCTGATTCTTATTTTTGGGGTCAATAACATCAAAATAGAGTAACTGGGCCTTTTTATAAGATAGTTTGAATTTAGCTTTGCTTGTTTTAGCTTTGATCTGCCAACTCAGTTGATTGAAGGAGAACTAAAGGAGAACTAAAGTTTAACTAAAGACATAGGCTAGAAATGTTGTACATTATGTCTTCGGGTTCTGTGCCATCCTAAAGCAACTATGGCCTTTTAGCAGGGAAGTTCTGTGCCTCTGAAGATAGTTCTATAGCTCTTCATCTTCTTTTCTGCTGATTCACTGCACATGCTCTGTCACTTACTGAGCTTAGGGACCGACTCAAAGAGGCACATTTATCAAGGGTCGATTTTCGAATTCATGATAGTTTTTTTAAACTCCCTTACATTCAATTTTTTTGAAAAAAACTAAAATTGAATTTGGATAATTCAGTACTGTTTTGATCATTAAAAAAATTCGAATTTTCAATTTGACCCTTAATCAATCTGCCCCCTAAATATACAGTACAAATAGAATACAAATGTCACAGTATACGGCTGATTAGTAATTAATACAGATAATTCATACATGGCAGCACAGAAACCAGTGCAACTAGCATCAGAATTTAATCAGTTTACAGTACAGACAAACCTCATTTTCTGCTTGATAATTTGCAACAACCCCTAAGCTTCGCTTCTCACCGGCTGCTCAGAGCCCACTGAGCATGTGAGTGTCACAGACACTTTCCAAGATGGTGACCCCCCTGTGACAAGTTTGAAGTCCTGGATCATTGCTGCTATTGACAAGCTGAAACTTAAGGCTGGTGCAATAAGTTCATTATATAAAATATGGCATTTTTAACCATATTCATTTTTAGGGTTTAGTTCTCCTTTAAGGTATGAAAATATATGTTACCTAAGGAGTTTCTTTTTAAACCAATAATAAAAAGAGGATTTCTTGGAGGCAGCTGTAAATAAAAACAATGTGTTCATTTTTTTGGGCTGACATGATGCTTCATTATAACTAATCTTTATTAATATGCACTAAACTAGGGTATAGCTTTAAATTTCTTTTTAACTTGTGGTTCAAAAATCTTTCCACCTCACGCCAGAAATTTCCAATCTTAGAACAGGACCAGAGATAATGGAATCAGTAAAAGTACTATTTAGAGGACTTAGCTCTAACAAATAGTTTTCCGTAACCTGGGTGAAAAAGTTTAAACGGTTGAATCCCCCAGCTTTCGAATAGAATCATTTTATTATAATCGTGTATAGACCTAACTGATTGGGAGGGACACACGTTAAGCTGTAAATAGTCAGACCATTTAGAAGACACTTCTATTAGTGGATGATTGTCTTGTCAAGAGACATTCCAAAACTTGTATCAATTTATTTTATGTGGTTGTTCGGTGAAATCTAAAATTGCCTCAGCCAGACAATGATTTTTTTACAACAAAGTAGTTCTTATTCTGAATTGTTGATAGACCACACCGGCATACTAAACGAAAGGATGTATCCTTTTCAAGTAACTTGAATTATTCTTTATACTCAGGCCAGGAAATTAAAGACTTGTCAATGGGATCAAATATTTCTTTCATTAATGCGATTTCTGTATCCTCAGAGGACAGTAAGAAAGAAAAGAAACTTAGATGGTCTGAGGCTTTCAGGAGTTTGTGAATAATTAAAGCCATGGCATGAAAATAAACAAAAATAGAATCACAATATAAAGGTTTTTTTTTTTTAAAGTCACTGGGGTCATTGCTCCATTTGCTAGGTCACACAGATAAAACATATCTTTGTTTTTTAAATTATCTTTTATCAACTTTTGCGTGATCAAACAAAATACTGAAATTGAAATAAAACAGTATATTATGGACAGTTTCTAGCATAATCCCTTCTCAGTGCCTTCCTAATGAACAACTCATTAGTTCTGGCAAGGATTACTTTCCAAATGCACATGTTGCGTCCCTAGCCAAGGAGGTGAAATGAAGAGATTATTAGGCACTTTACATCCAGCTGTGTCCAGGTGTTGTTCATTAACATTTGAGAGTTAACTTACTATATATTTCTTGTGCTAATGCTTACAGTATATGGAATATTTCCACAGCAAAGAAGTTTCTTTAATAATAAGCAATGTTTCATCTAATTTCATCTTAAGGTTTTATTTATTATTCAGTGAACCTATTTCATATTTCATATTACTAACATAAAGTATAGAGTAAGTTTAAGCAAAAATAATTATTTATAAAAAATATTTATAAAAATAATTATTTATGATTTGTTATGTTTTATGAGTCACATGCAGTATGTTTGCGTTTCACTCTTCTAGTGTAAGCAGTGGCGTAACTAGAGTTTTCCGGGTCCCCCCTGCAAAAAAATCTTCAGAGGGGCCCAGAATACTCTAACTCCCCATCCTCCCACCACTCCCGGTCTCTGCCCATTTCCCACCCAGACTCCACCCACCCCGTCCACTATCTGCCCCGTCCCTTCCTATTTTATTCTAAACTAAATAGTTTGTGTCTAACACCTACATGCTTTGGATTTGACTTTTTCAGTGCACTCAGTGTTTTTGTATTCACCAGTCATCATAGATAATCACACAACAGGTAATGGCAAATTTCTCAAAAATCACATCTGTTAATAATTTTAAAAAACATAAAAACATCTCAAATGTGTTCTTATTATTAAAAAAAACTTGAATCTCAAAAAACTGATTGAGTAACAACAACCTTGAACACAGTAAGAAACATTCTACTCGTCATGTTCAGTGAGTGAAAATTCTAATTTGTCTTCAGAACTCTGAAAATGTTAAAATAGATTGAATTTTGTGAATACAACTCCCATTGACTCCCTATTTGAACTCTCCAGCTTGTAGGAACCAGATATTTTCTTAATTTTTTTGCACTTAATACATTTAAAAAAAAAAAAAAAGAGTTTCAGAATCTTGAATTCGCGATTTTGGATGCAAGATGCTTTACAAAAAGTCAAATTCAAATTTTGATAAATCTTCCCCTTAGACAAGTTAAGGGAGTATGTAACTACTGTAAATGTGCAGCAAAATTTTAATTTTAGATTTAAATTCCTGCTGAAAATTTGGTACAGAAACTGTGAATCTACTTAAGAGTAGGTTTAGGTCAGCGAAACTAGATTAAAAAAAATAAAATGTTACTTTTTTTTAATAATTTTTATAAATAATTATAAATAATGATGCACTTAAGGGGAATGAGAGAATGTGAATACCTTAGTAGAAATGTTTTATACCATTATAACCCTAATTTGGTTACTGTCTCTTTAAATAACAATTAAACTTTGGCAATCCAGGGGCCCTGAGTCTCTTTTGCATATGAAAAGTACTGGGAACTGGGATTTACAGTACAGTGTCTCCACCTAGGTAACACTGAGGAGCACACCTCAGGGGCTTTTTACAAGGAAAAATAAAACATGCAGTTTGCAAATGAAACAGATCCCTGTACATTGGGCTCCAAAGTCAGGCACACCCTCTCTTTCAAAGATGCACTGGGGTGCCCAGCCAATCAGATGGCTCTCCAGCCTGTAACTGGGCTGGATGATGTCACAGACAGAAAAACAAGGGAAGGATTTGTCTGATCCCTTACACCATAATGAAGTTGGCAATTAAATCTACACAGAAGAAAGGAAGATTAGAAGAAATTGGCAGGGTTTCCTCTGATTTTGACCAAGGTCTTACTGACTTTCCTTGCAGACTCTGCCTTGCAAGAAGTTACTTTTCAATAGCATATTTTACAATAATAGTGAAAATACCTAATTTTTCTTTGATTATCATACATAAATGCAGAATAAAGTCATTACATACTGCCCATGTGTCATTCTCATTTATGCGCTTGCATCTCAAAAATTGATTAATGTTCCAAATACATACTCTCTCAAAACACAAGACACAATTCTAGGAAGAAAATAAACAATGCATATTCATGCGCATATATATAGCACCTGAGTAAACCCGTGTCTAGATTTATTGTTTCCAGAGAAGTTCCAAGAAGTGATGGTTCACTCAGTGCTTATTTTTTTTCTTTTAATGCTAAAAAATATACCACTCTGATAGCATTAAAAGTGAATATGTTCAGGTTCCTGGGACTTTTACTTACTGTATATTTTTGTGAATTTTAACTTAAATTTTTAGCCTTTTTAAGACAAACTTTGCTTCTAAATGTATATTTTAATTTAAAAAACCAGTAATATAGAACCATTGTGTATTTATTTTATGCATGTTTATTACACAACCAGGATTATCGTTGATCACTTCCTTTAAGTGAAAATGGGAAATGTCACAGGTAGTTTGGGATCCACAATATTGTGATATGATGTGGCTTGCAAAAGCCTTTATGTACACATTTATTATATTTGAGATATACTTTATCTCTTTTCTCTCAGCCTTGTTTGTACAGCTATAATCATCATCATGCCGTTTTCTTTCCCTCCTTTTATTTCTTGAAGCAGTAGGTTCAGATAGCTCAGCTGAAATCAGAAATTGCATGAATACAATTCTATTCCCACTATATACAGTAACCATTTAAGTTGAGCACAAAAGAGAACAATGATTTACTATATACCTAGAAGCTTCATTTATGGCACTCATACTATAAATCTCTTACTTGAAATGCTAGTTAATTAGATTAAAACAATATATTATATATACTTTTAGCAATTTAACATAAAGCACTGCCTGGGCCCTCCAAATGACTTTGTCATTCATGCACTGAAAAGCTGTGTTAAATAAATTATGTTCAATAAAATAGAAAAATACGATAAAAATGATTCCGGATGCTTTATGATATGATTTTCTATGCTGGAAATTTTTATTAACTACAATTCTGTTCTAACTATAAACGAATCAATATTTATTTTCTTCCACCTCAAACACGAGGAGTACCTTCTAGCAATTTTCCTTTCACGGCACTGTGAAAGTAGCAGTTTTTAAGTGTTAGCAGAGCGCTACCGCTGATGCCTTTGATTAATACATGAAGTGACGATTAAATGACCTGTAAAATTTAAAAAGAGATCTGAATTATTTCATTTTCAGGGAAACTTTGAGTGTGCCTCTGGCTCTTGAAAGAAGTGGTGTTTAAGAAGATTAATTAAAAATGCAGTTCCTTATCCTTCCACACATTTATTGCATAGTATTTTCTGCAAACATCAGGTTTCAGCAACCACCAGACCAGTATTTTTCCATCTGATTTCAGTGTAGGATATGCCAAAGTGAATCCATGTTTTTGCATGCTCAAGGCTGGATTTTTGCACTGATTACAGTTGGTATCAAAATATAGCAACCCGGCTACCCATCAGCATTGCCAATGCCACGTAAAACGAATTCTACATTTCCTACACTGGCTTCCATTAAATGGTGGATTCTAAAATTTTAAATAATTAGGACCCTATTCCCTGTCCCCTTTGTTCTTCAAACTCAAGGTACCTAAAGTAGCACTAAAATCCTTTGGATCTCATGCTTTCTGTCTAGACCCTACTATATGGAACGCTTTGCCATGCACAATGTTTGTATAAGCAGACTAATGGCAGCTCTATGGTTAAGCAACTCTTCTTTCAGCAATGTATTAAGTGCTTTGCATCCCATGTAGGGTTGTCACTTTTGGATCCCTCAAGATCTGATTGGAGGGGCAGAGTCAGTGACATCCGGGGGAAAGGCTGATGATCAATGACATTTAGGGGAGTGTTGGTGATGTTTATGGGTGGACTATGACACAACTGTCTGTTATTGGCTGAATTACCCTTCATTCCTGCCCAGCTTTCAGACTTCTAAAAACCGGGCAGGCAGTTTTGACCTGTGCAGGAACGTTAGTGCCACAAGAGAAAAGCACAATAAAAAGTCATTATTATTTTTTCTTGCGCAATCTTTGTTTTCTATTGTGAACTTTAATTATGGTATTTGTTATTGTTAGTTGTTAATGTTATCTGTTAGGACTCTTTATTTCCCTCAGACACCGCCAGGACCTATATCGTAGTCACGGAGCATCAAGCAGGTTAAAACATCCTTTTATTGAAAAATGATTAAAATATAACAAGAGAGCATAGAGAGCCCATCGGCTCTATGGCTTTGACGCGTTTCGTGGACAAACCACTTCCTCAAAAAGCTGCATTGTAACCGACAAGAGAAACATTTAAAACAACAGATACCACACCCCTTGTAAAAACATTAACCCCATCATGGTTGAATCCCATGATCGGTTCT
This sequence comes from Xenopus laevis, assembly GCF_017654675.1. NCBI lineage: Eukaryota > Metazoa > Chordata > Amphibia > Anura > Pipidae > Xenopus > Xenopus laevis. The sequence continues at coordinate 40,475,568 of NC_054385.1, read as the reverse complement.
CTAAAAGAGTAGGAAGTGTGTCTCGCTCAAATATATTGCATAAACTCGTACATCATGTATATCATATAATTGTGATAGTAAAAAATGAAAAATGAAATGTTTCAACTTCAAATTACAAATTAAATGTTCACATGGCTAACGAGATGGAATATACATATATGCTTATATCGTAATGTAATGTATAGTCAAGTGAATACTTGAAGTTACCAAAGAAAAATATTAATAATATTGTGCAACATTTAGTAAGGTATTATATGAAAATTAATAGAAAATTGATACAAAAAAAAAATAATAAAGAATAATGAATTGATAAAAAAGAAAAAAAGAAAAAATGAAAAGATTGATAAGAGATGAGAACATGAGCAGGGAAACAAAAAGCCTCAATTTCAGTAATAACAAGTGAGTTCCCAATCTTGGTTAAGGCCTCCATTCATATTGAGGGTTTTTAATTCGAAGATCCAATAGGCTTCTAGCCTTGATAGGGCTTCGTTCATATCGCCTCCTCTAACGTTAATTTTAGACCTAGTATATTCCAGGACCTAGTATATTCATAATAATGAAATTCCTTCAATAATGAACCTGCTGGCTTTTGAACATGGTCCATAAAACCACTGTTTGGCTTGTATTATCGTCGCAACCTTAACAATGTATCTGTTGAACACTAGCTTCAACAGAAAGCATGGGAATGTTACTGTCTTCCACTGGAACTATACAGCATAAAGCGACTGCCAGTTACTTTGTACCTTGGTGACTCATTGGATGGCCCTTTATAGTTAAAGGCATATTCAACCACAACATTTTTCATGCCACATGTGATATACTGTTTGATAGGGGTTTTTATTTGCCTTTTCAGTCTTTTTGGCCTTGTTCATATCCCTAGTGGAATCTGACCGCTACCACTAAGCCATGCACCCAACCTTGGTTATTGTGTATGGATTATCACACAAGGATTTTATGAGGAAAAACATACAGTAGATGAAAAAAAATAATTAAAAAAAGTTTTTTGATTTTAAGTATTTTAAGAAAAAATGAACATTTACTGTGACATACTGTAGGCAACTTGTGAAAAGAGTACAGCATTTTTTGGCCAGTTAACTTTGCAATGGTAAGCATGCTATTTGCCAGGCAACATTTCTACGGTAAGCCAAGAGGCTAATTTCCCAGATAAGTCAAGTCTACTTGGTGAAAATTCTGTAGAGATTTTTCCTACTATAATTGTATGGGGAAAATACACTGATACATTTTCACAGAAAATGTAAACCAAAAGAAACTTAGGATCCGTTCTCTCACAAAAAAGCATGCTTACAAGTCTTAGTAAATATGAGCTGCATTGTGAAAATATGATGGATTGAGGTGAACTTTGGGGTAGTGTGATGAAAATTAGAAGGTTAAGAGAAAATGTACACATTAATAAATGCAGTGTAAGGTATAATATAGTGTTAGGTAATTTTGAACAGAGAAGTAATGGAGATGTGTTTTGTGATACATTAAACTATATTTACACAAAATGATAGTGGTAGACTATTGTATGTAAGGGGTGTGACCCCTGATGTAAGATCCTGCCCCATTATTGGTATTAAAACTGATCTAGGATTTATTTTTTATTTTCAGATACATTTTTTTATATTTTGATGTTTTACAATCAATATCACGTTAAGGAATGAAAACTATAATAGTCCCAAACAAACAGAACCCTTTCTAAAACATTTTGCTTAAAAATGTGTTTGTGGTTTGGTGAAGAATAATGTAATAGAGCCAAATCATTTAAAAGAGCAAAGTCAGAGCCATATCATGAATGCCACTTTAAAGACATTTACTAGCTCAGATATGTAGGCTTACAGTATGTGGTTAAAGATGAAATTTATACTCCCTTCAGAATTTAGAGCAATTGTAAAAGTTCAGTGTTAGGTTTTAGGCTTTGCTGGAAATCAGATAAAGTAGCTTGATATATTTCTATCTTTGGATGTTCTTTAAGTAATGGGATTCATGACACTTGGCCTAAGTTTTCAATACTGCATGGGGCTAAAAAATACGGTCCCTCAGATAATAAAACGCAATTCCTGAAGCGTCCTTGAATGCAAGGTTATCATGCTTCTAAGAGCTATCATCACATTTAAGTATCTCCAAGGGACAGGGCTAAAGCAACATTTTTCAGTTCTGGAAAGGAACGAAAGGAAGGCCAATAATGATAAGGGTCCTTGTTTAGCCGGTTTCTGGATGAGGAGTGCCAATCACTACACTGACAATGGGCAGAATTAATAAATCCTGTCAGTACTATCTGACAAGATCTTAAAAATGTCTTTCATTTAATCTATAGATCAGGCCTTTTGAGTGATAGGTGGCAACATGCATGACTTATTATAGTAAGGTAAAAGTTAACTACTAAATCATAAGACAAATTCATTTCGGTGCTTAACTAGGGTTTCTAAAACTCTTAACAGAAATACCAAAAAAACATTTTATATACTGTATATAGAAAAGGTAACAAGCTTTTGTATTCATTGAATTGAATGTGTTAAGTCTAAATTACTGTGCAATTTGTTGTGGTCAAGAAGTATCTCATCCTCCTTATTTACAACATGACGACTCATACTGTGTAGAGTTTCATGCATTCTTCCCTTTCTTGTAGATAATCCATCTTTTAAATATCTCATTAAGACTCAGACGATTCTGTTATTTTTTATTTAATAGAATTAAACAAATTAAAATGTTGGTGGTAGACTCTTATACTGTAGATGTTTCAATATGGACCTTTATTCATAGGTATCACTTTAAATTAGCATTTGGACCATTGGTCTGTGAAAATGGCTATTCCAATAAAAAATATTTTTTTCTTTATTAGTGTGCAAAGTAAAGATAGATGGGTTCATTGCCAATGCACTGTTTCATTATGCTTTTAGAAGAAGCAGTGGGTACATAGATGTAAGGTGCCCTGGAATCCACAATTACAATATCCTTCAATAAATTGACTATCCTTGAAATAATGCAGTTTATAATAAAGAAAAGGGCGATTTAGTTATCTACAATATTGTAGTAGGGCAAAGCCTTTTTACTGTGCATTTTTTTCATTAAAATTAAGGGGGGATAAAGTAACCTGTTTTCCTGAATTTGATATTTGTGTTTATAACAAGTTCATCATAATTTAATTAATCCATTATATTATGAAAAAAAAAAAAAAATGACTGAAACCCACCTCTATCTTGTTTCAAACCTACATATCACTTCACTGCAAAAAAAATCGAATGCAATGTACCTTGTAAATGTTTTGTGTGCAGAAAAATATCTTCATAAATGTTCACAAAAGTGTTTGCAAAAGTGGGAACCAAAAACACACCACTTTAACTGTATACACTGTATAGGGTGCAGTGCTACAGTTTACTCAGACAAAGAATTAACTCATACATCTGACAAAGGCAAATTGGCTGGCGTAGACATAATGATGAAACTACCCTTTACTTGATATTGTAGTATTAATTAAAATTTAAGGATGGCTGAAGCCTTGACACTCCACAGCTCAATTTATAAAGCAAGACGTGATCAAATCTGTGCACAGTTATAAAATATAATCATTAAACTCAATAAGAATTCCATTATACACTTACTGCATTATCGAAAACACAGGCCTAAAAATATCTAACCTCTCAGCTTACTTTTGCAGGCTTTAATTGATGCAACTTTTACCATGCTCAGACCAGACTTACAGACTGAGCCTCTTCCTCTCCAATTCAGTCCAAAAAGAAAGAACCCATTTAGCCTCAATTATCAAATCTTATTCAAGGGAATTTAAAATGCTTTTTTATTGCAGAATCTAATAATGACATTTCACCCTTAGGATATTACAACAACCAAAACAATTAAATAATGTATCCCTTTTGTTTGTGTATTATTATGTACTGTACTTTGGTCTATCATTCCATTCTTCTCCTACTGTATATGACTAATATGCCTTTTTCCCAAAAAGAACTTTATCTGCTTTACTTAAAGGAAAAGTTTGGGAAGCCTATCTATAATAATTGAAGCTTTGGTTATTTTTCACACCTACTCTCTTATAATAGTTTTTTTTTGTCTGAGATATAAAGGCATATCTCATGAAGGTTAGAACTTTTACCTGAAATATTTAATGTATAGAAACTGAAAAATGAAAAGTGAATTTCTGTCTATGAAGTGGAAATTAGCCACCTACTCCCATTATTATTTGACTATAGTGAAAAAGGACATTCATGGAGGAAACATTGCCACAGAATATCATCTTCTCATTATGATTCAAAGGCATGGAATCATCAAAAATATATATTTTATTTTGGTCTACTTCATGATGGATTTGTCAGTTTTTAAACTCAAATAATGAACTGAAAATTGAGTTTTGCTTATGATTTTATGAGGTATACTGTATACTGTACATCACACTAAGACACACTTATGTTCATTTCATTTGTGAAGATGACCACTCCTGGTCTGTAGATGCACTGAATGAACATATTGGAAGCTGGACATTAATGTGTCATCTATAAGCGATAATCAGAATATAAAAATATATATAGAATAAAGAATTTAAGAATCAATATGAATATTCTTTAAAACTTAACTTTACAGTCAAATCAAGCTAAGCTACTGTATAAGCTTGGAGTTAAATCAAGTCTCTGACACAAAATATCTTCATTATTTCACATTCCTGGCCAGGGTTGAAAGCAGCAAATCACATAATAGTCATTGTCACACTCCTCACCCAGGATACAGGTATCGGATCTGGTATCCAGAAAGCTTTGGACCTGGGGTTCTCTAGGTAATGTATCTTTCCATAATTTGGATCTTCATATCTTAAGTCTACTAGAAAATCATGTAAACATTAAGCAAACCCAATAGGCTAGTGTTGCTTCCAATGGAAATTAATTACATCTTACTTAGGATCAAGTACATGGTACTGTTTTATTATCATTTTGAAAGTGCTTTATTTGGATAATTATTTGGAGTCTATGGGATACAAACTTTCGGTAATTTAGAGCTTTCTGGATAACGGATCCTATACCTGTAGCAGTATAAGGAATGTGCCACTGACTATTATTCTAGTAACTGCCTATGTTCTGAACTATTGGAAATCTGTTTAAGACTGCACCTTTGAATGAATATATGCGGTTATTTTTCTTAAGAAGCCAGCTCATCTTCCGTACACTCAGCAAGTGCTCCGCTGTCTTTAACTAACGGTGTAGCTTGAAATGTCTAAAACTGGTGCACCTTGAGACAACTGCACTCCACCCTGTGATTAGGATTTAACATATGATCTTACAGTAGATGTCATTAACTTGGTACTGGACTTTTGAAAAAACTGACTTTCTCTACTCTCTTTCTCGACTCTCTTTCGCTAAATGTAATTTAACTCTTTTTGTGTCAGTTAGTTTCACTTTGATGTTTATGATGACAATGCAGATTGTAGAGCAAGTGGCACTAAAAGAGTTAAACACTTACCCTGTTTTCTTCTTTCATTGTAAAATTTGTAATAACAAAACGGTTTGGGCGCTGTGGTTTTTGTAGCAAGATGGGTAAACGCTTGCCTTGACCCATAGACAAGACCAGATTTCCCGTCAGGGAGCCCAGAAGCCACCATCAGCCACCATGCCCACAGCCCATGAATGTGCCCGCTCCGCTGTGCCCTCCAGGATTGTGCACACACACAGAGGAACAGAACACTAAGGCAGGTGTGCTTCACCATCCCCATGCCCCCCTCTCCCAAGGATCATACACAAACAATTGTACTGCAGAGTCAGGAAGTACAGAGATCTGTGCACCTAGACCTCTGAGTGCCACTCTTGGAGCTGGGCAGCATGCTGTCCCTATATTTGTGCCATCCCAGGCCCGGGCCTTTGTGGCTTTGCCTCCCCATAGATTCCCAATTTCCAACAAAAATCAGACTTCTGCATGATTGTCTATTGTTACCAGATGAAAACTACCCATTGAGGCTAATGATATTGGACAACTAAGTCTATTGTTACCAGAGGAAAACTACCCATTGAGGCTAATGATATCAGACAAATATAATACGTTTTATATCCTTAATACACATATGCTTAATTGTGCTTAGCATGGTGAACAGAAAATGTTCAGAATTCTCAATATCAGGTCTTGTCTGTAAGAGTTAACAGAGGTGTTTCTGAGGGGCCCAGGCTGTAGTGGGTCTCAGCAAAAGGTAATTCCTCACTTTTTTATTTCCAATTTAGAGCCTTCCAAAACCTATGACATTTATGTCTGAGTAAATGTTATTCTTCCTGTCTGAATCTTGGTTTCTATGGAAAAATAATTGATGCATTTACATTACATATATTCTTTTTTTTTCGCTTTTCGCTTTACTACAAAAAAAGCTGAACACCCCAAAGCTCCTGTTATTATTTTAGCAGATTATAATTAAATGACAGGTATTATATGGATCACACAAACCATGTTTCCTTTAATTATTAGTAATTACATTGATAAGCTGCAACTTCTTCTTTTTTTTAATTTGAGTTTTTATTTTGTTTACGCTTCAGTTATTTAATTAGCAGTCTTGATATGAAAGAAATCATGCATGTATACATACAAACCTGGCTTACCAATAGGGTAAAATCATTAAATAACCATTACCAGCATTGGCCTGTAATTTTTGGAGATGATTGGGAGTTGATGCTTGATGAACATTCCAATTAAAACTGGCAACAAAAGGAGCAAAATGTCAGCCAAATTGCTTTTTAATAGTCAATGCAGCAGTCACAAAACATAAACACGGAAATCCCTACAGAAGGTTAAAGCTCTTGCAACAAGAATGAATCATTTCAGTAGCACGAGAATTCTGCTATCACAGAAGCATTCATTAAAATATTTTTACTTGTGGATTTATATATTACCTCTGTAATTGATAGGAAGAGATAAAAAAGCTATGTGACTATAACTAGCTAGAGGAAACAGCCATGCAGTATGTGCTGCTTATTAGTTGAACTCATTGGAACAGTTTAATAGACAGCTGAAAGGAAAAAAATATTTTAGCTAATTAATATAAATCACTGATTTGCCAAAAAAATAAAGATTAAAAAAAAAAAGAAGAAGAATTTTCTCTACATATGACTTATGCTTATTTAGAGGAAAGAACAGGAAAGACATTTTAAAATCTAATTGGGCAGATTTAAAAACCAACTTTCAGTTTCTCTTTAATATGATTCTATCATGTGCTGACTATGTAAATACTTTATTTTTACTCTATAAATATTTTTATCCTTAATACAAACAAACCGTTACTTTAGCATTTGTTTTCATTTATTTGGTGCATGTTTTCATTTCATTTTTTCAGAATTAACATTATTGAGCTAGTGGTTCTCTTAGGGTTAGTTCACGCGAGGAGAGTCGGGGAGATTTTGTCGCCTGGCAACTAATCGCTTCGTCTTCTGAGCGATAATCTCCCCGAACTGCCTCAGCGTGTTTTCCCATAGGCTATAATGAAAAGTCGCCATGCGCTAAAGCACACGCAGCGATGCGTTTTCCATAGTCGCTCGAAGTTGCCTCACGGAGTCGCCAGGCGACAAAATCTCCCCGAACCTCCTCGTGTGAACTAACCCTTAAAGGGAGGATGGTATGAGTTAGAGTTGACTAATAAAGCTTGTCGTTATAACCTGTTAAGGTATCACTTGGAGGCCCATTTACTTAGCTCGAGTGAAGGAATAGAAGAAAAAAAACTTCAAATTTCGAATGTTTTTTTTGGCTACTTCGACCATCGAATTGGCTACTTCGACCTTTGACTACGACTTCGAATGGAACGAGTCGAACTAAAAATCGTTCGAATATTCGACCATTCGATAGTCGAAGTACTGTCTCTTTAAAAAAAACTTCGATCCCCTTCTTCGCCACCTAAAACTTACCGAGCACCAATGTTAGCCTATGGGGAAGGTCCCCAAAGGCTTTCTAACAACTTTTTGGTCGAAAAAAAATTGTTCGATCGATGGATTAAAATCCTTAAAAATTCGAACAATTTTTTGGTCGAAGGATTTAATCGTTTGATCGAAATATTTGCGGAAAATCCTTCGACTTCGATATTCGAAGTCGAAGGATTTACATTCATCAGTCGAATATCAAGGGTTAATTAATTAACTCTCGATATTCGACCCTATGTAAATCGGCCCCCAGGTCTCTTTCATGGGACTACCCATATTAAATACATAAGGGTTTCATATTGGGAAAGTCTGGGAATAACTTTTTCTTCTCTCCATGCAAATGTTATATCAGGGAACATACTGTATACAATAATGAAATCCTTCTATTGTAATGACAGTTATTTCAGGTAGAGCAAACTCCTGCTTAATGGAATGAATAATCTAATATTTACTGCTGGGACACATAGAGCTGCTGTATGTGCAGGGTTCCAGATAACTCAAAGAACTGCTGAGACAAAACTCTGTGCTTTGTTTTTCATTTCGATTTTATAACAGCGCCTTTACAACTATCTCTGTGTATGTCTTCTTATCTTTCTGTGTCACTTTCTCGCTCATTAAGTTCATCCCAACTCTTAGAAAAGCCTCTCCAACTAGTAACTCTCAGATTTTAGCCCACTTCACACCATTTGTTATGAAATAGGATAATGAATTGAACCCAGTTCATCTCATTCAGCTATTGAAACATTGTGTAGACAAAATGGCACAGGCAGTTTTAAGCCTCTCTTTTGTGCGCTTCCCTTACAGAATCCTGTTGCACAATTACAAAGCATTATAAGAAAGAAAAGAGATCGAATAGGAATAGGGGCAGATGCAAGAGTGAAATGTTTAGCAGGGATTAGTCAGAGAAATTTGCTAGCGCACAATGACAGAGAGAAATAAAAGGTGGTAGTTGATTCCTAAAATAGGTTTGCTTTTCAAAATCCCACCCCAGACAAAACAAAAAAAAAAAACAGCCAGAAAAATAGACATCTGTTTTTTGTTGGGCATATGTGGTTTGTTCTGTATTCCGTGACTTAAAACACTTTCAAAAACTTTCAATGTTTGTTGAGTAGGTGGCATTTACAATCTGCAAGTGCAGATGATGTCATACAACTTTAGGCACAGTGGTTGTATGAATTTACACCATCCTTGAAAGGTACGTGTGTTTAAAGCCACTTGTTGCACTTCTGCATAGTCATGCTCTTTGCCACTACTTTCATCCTGCCTTTCCTTGTCAATTGGTGCAGTTCCCCTATTGATTCAGGGGAGCCCTGGAACTACCATCAATTTTGAACGTTGTAGCAGTTCCAGGGTTCATGCAGTGACCTGCTCAAATGAACACAACAATCCTGTGCACCCAATTTAAAGCACACACGCAACTGAACTTTTTTTAACACATCAGTCTCAGACACACTGCCACATTACATCTGTGACTACACTGCAATTGTAGAAAATAATGGTGCATTGTGGGTAAAAAAACATGGCAACATGCACCTTAAATTGCACATTGCACATGCGCTCATTAATGAACCACACTCAAACACATATATTTTAAACAAAAGCCATGATTCATTTGTGAAATGTACAGGGAACAATTTTCCACCTATTGTAAAATATAAGGATATTACAAGTCACTCAGAAGTTCCTTGTCCATATAAAGGTCATGGAACTTCAAAGTAACTTCTAATATCATCATATTGTACAACAGGCGGTACATTATTTATTATAATGCACAAGTTTAATGTGACAAAAAATATATCACTAAACAAAAGGACATTAAGGGGCAGATTTATCAAGGGTCGAATTGTAAATTAGAATTCAATTTTTCAAAATTGTTTTATGGTCAAAACTGTCAAAGTCAACCAGGGAGTTATTCAAATCCGATTCAATTTTTTTTTAAAAAAAATGTAATTAGATTTTCGAGATTCATCATACTTTAAGAATTTGAATTAAACTATTCGCCACCTAAAACCTGCCGAATTGCTGTTTAAGTCATGTGAGAGGTCCAGGGATCAATTTGTAGATGTTTGCAGTCTTCCCGACATTCAAGTTTTTTTTAGGAGAAAAAACTCTAAACGAGTTTGATCAAATTGGATTCGAATTTGTTTCTATTTTCCGGGTCATTTAAATTAGTCCAAGTTGGAAAAATTTGATTTTAATAATAAATTTATGACTTCATGGGAGTTTATGGGAGTTTAAACTCAAGGAATTCGAAATTCGACCCTTGATAAAAGTGCCTCTAAGAGTTTTTCTTGAAAAATTTCACCTCTCATCCGAGTGGCTTCTTCAGTTCAACTGAAGTGGTAGGGAATTCGCCGGCATTTAAACCCTTGAGGGTAGTCATCACTAAGCACTGTTTATATAGTGAATAAAGTACCCCCTCTTGTAAAATATAAGGATATTATAAGTTACCGAGGAACTCCGAGGTTATTTCTAATATCCTCATATTTTACAACTGGGGGTACTTTATTTATTATAATACTCAAGTTTCAGTGAGTCATGTGACAGAAATGACATCAGAACTCACTGTTAATAACTGATGACATCAGAACTCACCATTTATAAGGATATAATTTACAAGAAATTGATTGGTTTTGTGTATTATAAGGATATAATTTACAGGATGTTGATGTTGTACAAATGCATTAAAATCAATGGGCATTTTTTTTTCTTTGTGACTTTTATGTCTGAGCAACTTATTTGCTGCAGCAAATTTTTCATGGCGAATTTTGTCGAAATGCTGAATTTTGCTGCAAATCCATGCCTGGCGAAAAAATTCACTCACCATTACTTATAATATGATTTATTAAATATTCACATGTTTTTATGTGTATTAACAAGTTGATGTCTTTTTGTGGACTCTTATCAACTTAGTATTACAGCATTAAAACATAGACGTTTTAATTTTGTTAAATTCTGTCAGTCTATCGAACGAAGTGGGTTTTTTATGGTTATTATAGGCTTGCCAGGAGGATGTCTCCTATGGGGAAATAGCAAGAGATTTCTAAAGTAAAGTAGGCCATGTTGTCAGGAAAGATTTTGCTGTGATTTTTATTGTAGGCTAATCTTCCACATGGCGTGATTGTGCTTTTAACCAGCTCGGGAATAAATAGTATATTGGTTGATCTTAAAAATGTAAGTCATTTGGGAATTGTAGTGTGTAGTTTAGCATTTATTACACTAAAAGTTCTATGAAGAAGAAGACATGCGATGAAAGAGTAGAACGCTTTTCAACTGCTACCAAAAAATACTAGTAATTTTGTACATAATAAAAAAAAAATCACCTTTAAATAGTCTTCTAAATGCTTTTCAGGTCAAATACTTCCTAGGTTTAATGCATTAAAAAGCAACACCATAAATTTATTATGTTATTTCTTTTCTAAATCAGCCTTGTGCAAAGAGTTCAGTTATCTGCAGCTGTAATTTCACTGCCACGAGTCGCTAGAAGATGCCGCTCTCCGTCAAATAATTTTGTTAGAAATAGTTTCAATTAAAATTCAGAGCGAGTTATATAAAGCATTTCATTTACCTTGCCTCTTTTAATTAAATAGCTGTTTTTGAATTTTTCCATGGAAATAACGCGTGGGCTACAGGGCATATAGGCAAGGAATGGTAGGAAATACATTTATTTTTTATTAAAACGATTCCGGATTGATTCATTAATGTTAACTTTGCTGCTCTGATATACTGTACATATTCAGGTAAAAAAATGAAATTGTCTTATTTCATGGGTATCATTAGATTCCCCATATACTATATTTCATGAATGTTACTGTTAAAGTATTTCTTCTGGAAAGGCCCAGCTTCAGAAAGTAATAACAAATCTTAGAAGAGATGTTCTTGGTATTCTTAGCATATTGGTGTACATGTGTTTTTGTAATTGTAAGCATACAGTATCTATTGCCAACATTCAACATAGGCTTCATTTGGGTGAAGTAGCAAAGACTGGAATCTCCTGGAAATGTAAACATCTCTGCTACATAACATTTGTTTCCTAAATTAGAATGTTTGGTTGGGATCCATTTGGCATATTGTAAATAACCATACCAATTAAGTGCCAATGATAAAGAGGAAAAAAACAGGCTATATGAAAATTAGAAATAGTAATTGATGTATATCAAGGGACTCATCTCAAAAATTAGTTTACCTGTTCGTGGAGCTGTGTCTCAATTCAGTGCAAGTTCTTTAATGGCCACAACCCATATCTGGATATATTCTATGAACAGACAAACATAACCTCTCCAACTGTGAACAGCAATAAAAAGCCTGTATCCAGAGCATATGGTTTCAGAGGTACAGTTTATCTGTTCTACAACAGGCCTAGTACATTTAGCGCAGGATACTCTATTCTGTGTCTACCCTATATCTAAAGTCTGCTATTTAGGCAAGATTTTGTAAATTCTTTGTATAAGACCCATATAAGTATGGGAACTAATTTTGCAATCCAAGAATCAGAACTAACTTTATACCTCCTGTAATTACTATAATATTGTTCTGAATTTGTTTGTGTGGGTACCACCAATAACCCATTTTTTGTCACGCATTTTGTCATGCTTCCATTATGAATATGAATCTCATTAGAAAATCAATCTTTGGCACTGATCTTATTGCGGCCTATGGGCAGTAAGAGTTCCATATTAATCTGGTAAAAATTGCATTTTTTTCTGCAATTAGTATTCTTTAAAATTTGTCAATGCATTTTGATTGCAATATATACGTGTTATACATCTTCCAGAAATTTTAAACAAATGTTGTCAATTTAACCCCTTACTTTGTCATTATCATGTTTATGGAGTAATTACAACTGACAAATTACAACGAGGGAATGTTTGGAAGGGGTGGAGGTAGATAAGAAAACAAATAGAAATTTTCTTCCCATGATTCAAAAACACAGAACATTGAAAATATTATAGGGGTTTTGTTAATAAAAGACACAACGTTTGCCCAGGAGCAGTGTAACCCATAGAAATCAATCAGCAGGTACCATTTATTGTTCACATGTTTAAAAGCAAACATTTTTAGGGGTTTAAGGGATTTTTTAAGGGTTACTGCTCCTGGGCAAACTTAGTGCCTTTTATTACATATGACTGGTTGAATTGCTTACATTGCCTATACTGGCATATGTGTGTCTGTGATAGGAACATTACGATCTAAGCGTGCGAAACATATAATAATAATTATTATTATATATAAATAGCTGCTGTAGAGAAATGTATCAATGGGACAGAAAGTCTCCATTATTTTATATGAATACTGTCAGATTATACTTCTACTGTATCTGTATCTAGTTTTTACAATTGTTTCTTTCTTTTCTCTTAGTGATCCCAGCAAGTCCAAGAAACCAGTTTACTTTCAGACCCCTTCCACCTCCACCTCCTCCACCGCATGCATGCACCTGTAGCCGGCAGACATCTCAGACACTGGATACTCTCCAGAGGAGCTCTATGACATCCTGCAGCCAGCCAAGTCCAGCTGCTTCAAACCCTCCTGGTGTTACTCAAGATTCTGTGCACCTGCATAACAGTTGGGTACTGAACAGCAACATTCCGCTGGAGACCAGGTATGAATTTGTTCTCTTTTAAAAGGCAGGCAAAACAAAAATTCCCTTTTTTACAGATGGTGTCTGTAAATCCATTAACATATCCTGGTTTATTTTGCACACTGTTTAAGAAGCCATTTGTGTTTTATTTAGTAAAGGAAATCAATTTCCCATGAAAATAAGTTTTCCTCCATCTCTTTTTCATTTTATCAGCGGTGGTCCCATTTCTACAGCTATCTTGCTTTACAGAGGATTTCGATGTAAGTCGTCTGTAAAACAGATTCCACAACTGGTTGTCTGCAAGGTAATTGCTTCACCTGCATCGGTTTGGTGGTGCCAGCTCATTAGGAAAAAATCTAAATAGTTGCTTGTCACACGTTAGATGCCAATCACTGGCAGGAGGTCCAGTTAAAGATTCCGGTTAATTAAATACAAGCGGAATTAAATTCATGTAAAAAGTAATAGATCTATTAAAGTGAGCCAGACACCTAAAATAAGTATGCACCATCCAAAATGGTCCATATGCTTTGTACACTATTTTCCTGGAAAAAGCATTTATCAGAGAAATAAAAATGAACCAACACAGCACAGGAATAACTGGAGATCAGTAGTTGGTGCCCTCTACAGTCACTCAGCTCCTGTATGTCAAGCACTCTTCTTTGAAGGGGGCACTATATCCTTGCACAACATGAGTTCACTGAATAGGGCTTGTGCTGTGCCTTAATCAACAAAAAAATCAAAGATTTTATTTATTGAGCTTAACAGCGCAAACAAGTAGACTGAAGCTACTCCATGTTTGGTCCTTATGGGGTAAATAATTAAATTACCAGTGCATGGATTATCCTGCATAAAGGAATCCTGATGACAAAACAAAGGGTGAAGGGCAGGGTGGTTTACTGGCAATCTAATTATTTATTTTGAAAGCACCAAACTGTCAGGGGTCTTGCGTCTCCAGTAGTGGAGAAATAGGGACCAAGGAGGAACCACAAGGGTTAAAGTCCGATTTGCAGTAGCCAAAGGATCAAGAAGTAGGGTAGTCAGGATTCAGGCAGAAGTTCAGTAGTCAGGCAGCAAGCATCGATGTCAGGGTCAGAAGTCCAAGAATCAATATATGAGGAATTTAGGAATACCCAGGAAACACTAATGAGCGTGACGGGCATTGAACCCGCGAACCGGATCAATCTTTTAATTAAAAATTTTGTGCCAGATGCCATCATCATCAATGACATCACGCATCTGCACGCGCTGCAACCATTTGGTGGCTATGGGCACCGTCAACTTGGATGCGGCGCCGAAGTGGACAGGAGCGCCATCGGGTGCTCCTGACAAAAACATGGAGTAGTTTCAGTTTCCCTGTTTGCCCTGTTTCACAAACCATAGATTGGCAAAAAGTATGTTCAGAACAAACTCAATGAACTGATGAGGCCCAAGGTGGCATACTACTCCTGGTGCATAATTATTTCATGTATACTTGCCATTGTCTGTTTCTGCTTTTAGATTCACAGGTACCAGGCAGAATTAGATTATGGAAATTCTTTGGTCTGGGCTCAGTGTAGGACTGGGATGCCAGGGGCCCACCAGAAAACATTAGGCTGAGGGCCCTCTTTCCAAACTATTATTCTTCCTCTCCTCACTCAACCTCGTTATTCTTCTAGTCTTTTATATTTACTTAGTCTATTATTCCATTATTAAGCATTTTTCCGATAAAGGAATAAGGAATGACTATAAAATTGGCCAAATACAGCAGGTAGAAGCAAAAGGGCCCACTGACACCTGGGCCCACCGGGAGTTTTCCTGGTATCCCGGTGGGCCAGTCCGACACTGTCTGGGCTTAATTTATATAAAAGCATATTTATATTACTACGTTCAACATGCAAATGTTCAACAGATTTTAACATGTTTTTCTCACATGCAGCACAAGAAGAAAGAGGTCTCTGCCCCAAAAAAACTTTCAAAGAGGGTGGGTAGATTACAGATATAAATAAAAGGATAATAAGAGCAGCAATTCACAGTGGTACACAGGTTCCTGCATATAAGTTTGAAAGGTTAATTGGTGATATATTGCTCAAGTTTGGAGCCTGGTGCTGCACCTGGGGTCTTACCCCATATGTAATAAAAGGCACAAGTTTGTCTAGTTGCAGTAAACCATTGCAACCAGTAAAATAAATGCTACCTGCTGGTTGCTATAATGTAGGTTAGTGTACCTGGGCAAATGTAGCCTTTGATGAAATAACCCCATTATTGTTAAAGGAACAGTTCAGTGTAAAACTAAAAACTGGATAAATGGATAGTCTGTGCCAAATAAAAATGTTTCTAATATAGTTAGTTATCCAAAAATGTGATCTATAAAGACTGGAGTGAGCAGATGTCTAGTCTCTTAGTTAGCCACATGGGACATAACTGGAATTGATCATGCTGGTTAGATTAAAAAGGAAACAGCTATGACCCATGTTGCCCCCTCCCCCCTCAAGTCACTGATTGGTTACTGCCTGGTAACCAATCAGTGGAAACCAAGAGAGTTGAAAAGCAGGAAGTAGTGTTCTGGCTATTATATTAGACATCCAGTCACTCCAGCCTTTATACATTATCTTTTTGGCTAACTAACTATATTAGAATCATTTTTTACTTTGCACAGCCAATTTATTTACCCAGTTTTTATTTTTATACTGAACTGTTAATTTAAGTCAGCAGTTTACATATTTTCAGTCTTTTGTGAAAATGAATATGTGTTAATATAATACCAGGTACAAAGTTTATAAAGAATCCCTTTAAAAATCACCCATGCTGGTGTTCATAGCATCCCTTCTTTTACTGTTTCTATAGAATAAACTATAGTAGTTAAATCAAATCTATAGACAAAATTGTAATTATGTATATTTAGGGAAAAAATAAATACAATTAGACGGGAGAGCATTATATGAGCATGAACGTTTCAGCCTCTGGTTTATAGTCAGACAATTAAGAAATCTTTTGTTTTTTTTAGTGTCCTGCCTCATTTAAGCACACGACCATGTTGTTGGCACTTGTTTGTAGAAATAATCTGTTTTGTGCCGCACTTTGGAAATCTACCTAATACTTCTAAGCAGATTTAGGGCATTTATGATGAGCATTTTAATGGGAAAGAAGATTTAGACTTAGCAGAAGTAGATTGCCCAGACTTTAAGCAAAGGAAAAGCAGAATGTAAATTTTCTGTGCTTTTAATACAAATACATCTCATCTAATCCTTTGGCAGCAGCATGGAACAAAAATCCATCAGAAAAATCCATTTGCTGTAGTTGTCTGAAAAATATTTCCAGACATTTAAATTGACAGTCGTGGTTATTGGAAACATTTTTTCCATCCTCTATCAATATGTTTCTCTATTTTCTCCATATTATGGTATTTTGCTGTTTTACCTCTATTCTTATGGATTTAAACAGATCTCTTTTTTTTCCACTCATCCAGTCCCATCCTCAGATTTCCTGCATACCTTTTTCTAATACATTTATAGAATTGACAACACTTTGCAATCTCTTTTTTTTAGTTGGGTTGAATACAGAGCAAATTTTATCACATTTTACCCCCCCCCCCCCTAATAAACTCCAGCATAGATATATACACATATTTATACACACCCATCTATACTCTCAGATATATAACTGTATACAGGTATGGGACCTGTTATCCAGAATATTTTATGACCTGGGGTTTTCCAGATAAGGGATATTTCCTTAATTTGTATCAACATCCCCTATGTCTACTAAAAAATATTTACAACATTAATCAAACCCAATTGGATTGTTTTGGCTCCAGTAAGGAGTCAGCATATTTTAGTTTGGTCCAATTATAAGGTAAAGGTTTGGGATGGGTTATCCGTGAAATTTGCGAAACAGCAAAAAATTCACAAACGGCACGGGCATTTCGTTCTTGATGGCGCCGTCCATTTTTGACGCCAGCGTCCATTTTTATTTTTGGCGCCGGGGGAATTTTCGCCAGTGAATTTTTGCGGTCTTTTAACGCAAATTTGTAGCGAATTCGCGCCTACCACTGTTATGCAGAAAGCTCCGAATTACGGGATTGCCATCTCCCATATACTCCATTATGATCAAACAACTTCAAATTTTGTAAAAATAATTTCCTTTTTCTCTGTACTACTAAAACAGTAGCTTGTACTTGATCTAAACTAAGATATAATTAATCCTTACTCAAGGCAAAACAAGCCTATTGGGTTTATTTAATGTTTAAATTATTTTTTAAAAGATTTAAGGTGTGGAGATCCAAATGACAAAATCCCTTATCTAGAAATCCCCCAGGTCCTGAACATTCTGGATAACAGATCCCATGCCTGTGCTGTTTTATTATTACAAAGAAAAAGGGAATACTTTTTAAAGCTATGAATTATTTGATTAAATTTGGCTTTATGGGAGATGGCCTTCCAGTAATTTGAAACTTTCAGGATAACAGATTTCCTGAACAGATCCCATATATGTGTGCCAATACTTACACTAACTAACTTTAGTTACTTGTGTTTCTTTCAGTTCTTCTTGCCTTATCATCTAAATTTCTAATATGGATAAGTGGTCAGTTAAAAGACATTTCAGTTAAAATTTTGGCCACTCAACATGCTAATACATTTGTTGGAACTGTATAAAATAGTGGGTGAGAGGGAACTTTCATTTTAGTTCTGCTAAAGAGGCGCGAGGAACGTATTTAAAACAGACAGGCCTTTGTACTTTAACCATGAACACTTTCTCTTTTTTATCATATTTGCTTCCACAGACTTCATTAAACAAAGGTGTTCATTCTACTTCTCATTATATAAGCCGCATTCTTTTTGCTTGTTGTTCATTTGATAGGTACTGCTCGGTACCCTGTTTTTCTAAAATGACCTAGATCTGTACGTTTTGTTTCCTTCTTCTAAGAACTTGATACTATTAAGAGTGTCTTATCCCTGGAGCAGGTTATCTGTACTAGGCATATAGGGTTTGTTGTTTGAAAGCTGCTACATATGTTTTTGTAATTTGATAGATTAAAGGTTTGAATCATTCTATACTCTATGTTCTTCCCTTTATGGAATGGGACAATATTATAGTCCCTAAAATTAATATTTACCCTTTCATACCTTGGCTGGATTATCTTATATAAAGTGATACTGACACTTTCCTATAACAGCTAACACAGCTAACTAATCTTCCGCTGTCCTTAAAGTGATGCAGGGCTGGGGGCGGAGCGATCCTTCCATAGGCTGAAGTCCTGTTTTGATTAAAAATCAGCCTATAGAAGGATCGCGCTGCCCCCATCCCAGGTCACTGAAACGGTTGAAAAGATTGTTTAGCAGTGTCGGAGGGTCGGGTGAGCGCAGGTTTGCAGGGGGCTGGGAGCAGCTTTGCGGGGGGCTTTGAGGGGAAATATTCCGGATGCAGCATTTACTTGATACTGACACATTCCTATGATTCCTATTCCTTTAATAAACTTGTAGAATGGAACTTGTTTCCAAATTCATTTTCTGGCACCTTCTAGCAAACCTCGCCACATTGCATTTAACAGCAAATACAATTAAATTAATCAATCGGAGTCTATTCATTAAACAGTGAATGGAGCTTTCACCTTTACATATAGGAAATGTCTGACATTTCATTTGACTACCTTAAAACAATAAAGTTCATTGATTTCAGAAGGTCAGCACTGAAGCAGTAGCAGAGCCACTGAACTGTTGCATTAGTGAAAAAAAACAATGTCAAAATCTCTTTTCAATCGCAGGCATTAG
This sequence comes from Xenopus laevis, assembly GCF_017654675.1. NCBI lineage: Eukaryota > Metazoa > Chordata > Amphibia > Anura > Pipidae > Xenopus > Xenopus laevis. The sequence goes on along the minus strand of NC_054385.1, from coordinate 40,456,354 downwards.
CTCACTTTGGTTTATTAGGAAATATGCCGATGGTTTTGCCGAATATATCAACCATAAGGCCATGTCACAGTAAGGCCTACATACCTAAATATTCAAAATATGTACCCTATTTCATATTAAGAGAAGTATATGTTGAGTAACACACTTCAGTAGCGAAATACGTTATCTCTGGATAACTTTCGCTGCGTTTCGGCGGGCAACCAATTGTAAAACTGTGTATTTATCAAAATGTGAAAATTTCAATTTGTTACCCTTTTCACCAAAATCTATTTCACCAGGTTCTGATTAGCAAAATAATACAAAGTTACATCCTCAACATTATTATCCTCAAAATATCAGTCTTTGTTCTTTGCTCCGTAGAAGGCTGTCAATTTAGTTGGGGAGCCTTTTTTCTTGTTGCGTTTACCCATCTTTAGGTCACCAGGCTTTTCCGATCTTGATGAGTCTTTGCTTTGGTTTTGCTTAGTTTAGCGGGCCAAAGCGTGGAGCTCTACTGAAATGTGTCTTACTCCATTCGCTGCTAGGCCACGCCCCCCACATTTTGGCACATTTAGGGGCCCATTTACTAAGGGTCGAAGTGAATTCGAAGTGAATTTTTGAATTCAAAAACTTCGAATTTCAAAGTAATTTTTGGGTACTTCGACCATCGAATAGCCCAAAATTTGATTCGAATTGAAAAAACTTTGAATATTCGACCATTCGAAAATCAAAGTACTGTCTCTTTAAAAAACTTCAACTACGACACTTCGCCACCTTAAAGCTGCTGAATTGCTGTGTTAGCCTACAGGGACCTCCTAGAACCCATAGCCAGTATTTGGCTACGTTTTTAGAAGTCTACGTTTTGTTTTTTTTTGGAAAATTGTTCAATTGATCGATTAAATCGTTAGATTCGATTTCATCAAAAACGGCTTTTGATTTAAAAAAAAACTTAAACTATTGAATTTCTACAATTTGATGGTCGAGTTTCGAAGTTTTACCACTTCGAAATTCGACCCTTAGTAAATGTGCCCCTTAAAGTGTGATTATGTTTACAACTGTTGAACATATCTTATTTACTTGAAGCTTGTGCCACATTTGTTTTAGGGTAGGATCATGTCTAGGTCAATAGAGAATCTCTGTATTCCTTTGACATTTTTAATAAAAGGTGACCACTACCAGCAATTTCAGCAACATCACTAATAATTACATACAAAAGATCTTTATGTACCCATTGAATTTAAATTAACAAAGTTTCGTTAGGAAGCAAGTTACGCTAGAGAAAATGTATCAAATGTACGCGCCAACAAATGTTGTATTTTGATGAGTATGCGTAGTCGTCTGCTGTAGTTGCGCAAAGTAAGTCTAAATTCATGGTGTAGTAATGTATTTATATGCATATGCTTGATACAGATATTCCATAATCCTGCATAATCCATGATACAATGAGAGCTGCAGGTCAAAGCAAGCCTTTTAGGAAACAGTAGTAAGGATGCCTGAATTGCTTTTAAGAGCCCTATTTGCTAGCGAAATATCTTTGTTAGGCATTGCTTGTCCTTTACGTTATGACGGCTTTTGCTTTGCTTTTATGTGGCTATTTTTCTGCCAGTCAAGAGAATACTTTCATCACTAGAATCAGTGTCTATAGCAAGAAAACTGAGCTTCTTCCACTGAGCTAAGCACTTACCTAAGTATTGCACCCACCTAAGTATTGCACCCTAGTTACAAACTTGACGCGCCTTCATATAAGGATATGGCTAATCTGTGTTGCTATGCTATATGCTATATTTCATAAAGATTCTGTCATTTAACGCAGTATATAACATAGCAAACACATTTGTTATTTCAAACACTTAAAAGAATATGTTTGATTTTATGTTATTCCGAAGTACTAAAATCAGCCACTATTATTCTGAAAGTTTTGTAAAAAAAAATGAATGAAATGTTACCAGTTGGGGGCTTCAGCAATTTTGGCAGCTGTTTAGACTTGCATTATTTGTTCCTTTATTGCCTGAGTTAGTCACTATGGTTACAGAGGGCGCTTGAAATTAGCATGTGCGTTCGGTACATATATAGAAAACAGATTTCTTTGGAGGACAAACAGGCATGTAGATATCCAGCCATTTACTGTATGTTTCAATTATATTACAATTTTTCTGGTTAAAATTAATTTTATTCTGACTTCATTGACATAATATGGGATAATAATAATATTCAATTTTGGTAGAGGAGTAGGGTATGTACTAAGCTAAAGAATGCTTCTAAATGTACTTCTTAATAAGCATACACTCTTTTTTTATAACTATGTCCTTTTAATACCAGGTTTATTGAAAATCCAATTAAATGGAGATATTTCTAGAAAATATAAGATTCTCTTAAGGGTTATACTAAACAGTATATGCATTTGTGTGTATATATATATATACAGCAGTCCACGAAAGCACTCACAGTAGTCGCAATCAAGCTTGTATCAAAAAGTCATTTATTGGTGCATGGTATATCAACGCGTTTCGGGGAGCCGTCATCAGGACAATGGCTCCCTGTGAGCCGAAACGCGTTGATATACCACGCACCAGTAATTTATTTTTTGATTCACGCTTGATGGCGACTGCTGTGAGTGCTTTCGTGGACTGCTATAATTATTTTTGGTTAGCACCCGGCAAATGATTATGTGAATGGTGAGCGCTGATAATCTCTACACACATATATATATATATATATATATATATACATATAATCATTTGTAGGCAGCCGCACTCAGATCCTGATTTTTCAATCGTGGGTGCTGGTTCACACATAGAGCTGCACTCCAATCTTAAGTGAATGAAATCACATACATTTTTGTGTATATATATATATATATATATATATATATACACACACACACACACATATATATTGGAGAAAATCTTTAAACATTAAGGAGCAGATTTATCAAGGGTCGAAGTGAATTCGAGGGAATTCAAAGTAAAAAAATTTGAAATTTGAAGTAATTTTTTGGATACTTTGACGATCGAATAGGAGTGCTATGTTAGCCTATGGGGACCTGCCAGAGCATAATTCTAATTTTTTGGGTTTCAAAGGAAAATCGTACGATCGTACGATAAAATCGTTTGAATCGTACGATTCGAAGTACGGTCGGCGTACGATCGTACTATGATCGGAATACGATCGTACGATGAATAAAATCCTCTGACTTCGAATTCGAATGTTGGAGGATTCTATTCGATGGTCGAATTTCGAAGTATTTTCCACTTCGAAATTCGACCCTTGATAAATCTGCCCCTAAATTTTCTTTAAAAGTTCTACCAGTAGATTTGTATGCAGAAGTACATGCAGTCTGCATCTGTAGCTATCAAATAGTATTTAGTACTGAAACAAGATACTGAAATGGAATCTCTTTTGGATACGCAAACATCTGAGGCTGATCCTTTGTTGGCATTAAATGAAAATTTAGTACTGTTACAAAACAATCCTTTTAAAGTAAGGAAAAATTGGACTGCAACAAGTGCAAAGAAAAATCATCTATAGCTGAGATGTCCTTGATAACAAAAGAGCGAAAATGACATTACCAACAACAATAAAACTGATATGTTTAAGAGCAAACTGCTGTATTAGAGTTCCATCCATTGCTTAGTTATCACTTAATAATAATGTTTCTGTTTATTACTGCAGCAGGCTATAAGTCTTTCAGAGCACTCAAGATCCGCTATTTAAAGTATCACTGGAAACACATCAAAAATAATTTTCTTAAGCAACCTTCAAGCAAACCCTTTACATTTTCCCCTATGGCTTTCAATGTTTTATTAGGTTGCACTGCAATTACAAATAACATGTTTCTCTTTGATATCTTGATGGCTTTTTTAATGATTCTAGTTAATGGCTGAAGTAGTAATGTTGACATTTAATAGCTGTAGTAAACTGCTTCTGTTTGTAAGAGCAGTAATCTCCGTGTCATGCACTTCCACTCCTGTCTCCCCTGGAGTGTTAATCAACAACTCTTATATTTCTCAGTATATTATATAGACTGCTCTTATGTTTCAACAAACTATGTGTAACATAAAATATAGTGTTTATGAAACAACAAAACTGAGCTTTAGAGAACAATTCTGGGTCAAATCAAGCTGAAGCAATACGTTTTTTGTTAGCCCAGCTCCTTAGTGATTACCTTTTTCTTTTAAAGGGTACAAACACAAACATGTGTTCACCTTCACATGTTTTGCATTCTGGATCCAAGGAATGTGCAGCACTCCAAGCAGTAGTATAAAACTGCCTTCATTTTCACATATGACACAGCAATGTTTCAATTTTACTGGTCCTTTTTCAAGCTGAGAAATCAGGCTGACGCAATCTCAGTCAGAAAAAAATAATTTAGATTAAAGCAAGATTTGACTTTAAATGTGTCATGGATTGGAAAGTATGCTCCCCAAGTTGGGTTTTAAAACAACAGCCATGTTAAGTGTGTTCTCCCCAAACATTGGTGGTCTTCCTGAAACTACTCCATGAATAGGCTCTGTCTGTTGGATGGACATAATGCTATAGAAAGAACAATATCCTTCAACTTTTACAAATGTGCAAAATCTGAGCTCATAACTTCTCCATGTGACCTGTTGAACTAGGAAAATGTTTCTGTTTCACCAACAATGCAGGTCAAAGTATATGGTATTACAGAAACAAAAATATCTGAATCACAATCTAATTTCGCATTCCTACTGACTATTTTCCTATTGAAAAGCCCCGAGTTTGCTTATCATTAGACATGAATACAAGTATAATTAATAAAACCAAGATTGATAATAAAACTGAACAATAGGGGGCAGATTTATCAAGGGTCGAATTTCGAGGGTTAAAAAACCCTCAAAGTAAAATCCTTCGAATTCGAATATCAAATTCGAAGGATTTTAGCGCAAAACATTAATAAATAAAAACCGTTTGATCGAACGATGAAATCATTCGAATCGAACTGTTCGAATGATTTTAAGCGATCGATCGAAGGATTTTTATTCGACCAAAAAAAACTTAGAAAAGTGCTGGGGAAGGTCCCCATAGGCTAACATTGCACCTCGGTAGGTTTAAAGTGGCGAAGTATTTTTTAAAGAGACAGTACTTCGATTAGCGAATAGTCAAACGATTTTTACTTCTAAACGTTCGAATCATTCGATTCGATCGAATTCGATCGAATTTGACCAATTCTATGGTCAAAGTACCCAAAAAAATACTTCGAAATTCAAATTTTTTTCGATTCAAATTATTCACTCGAGCTTAGTAAATCTGCCCCTAGGTCTGTTTTTAGTCAGCAACCCCAACAGCCACATTTTTGTTGCAGGTTAGAAAGAGACAGAACACGAAGGCTTATAATTAATTAATACTATTTGAAAAGTTGTTTAGAATAGGGTCATCAAAAACACACCAATGCAAAATGTTCCCTATAAAAATAAATCAGCCTTGGCCAGAACAATTCAGCAACATTTGTTTATCAGGCCCCTCAGTTATGCCCTAGAACAGTGTTGCTCACCAGTCCCTTTGACTTTGATCCCAATGTCCTCAAAGCAGGTGCTTATTTTTGAATTACATGCTTGGAGAAGAGTTTTGGTTGTATAAAAACTAGGTGCACTGCCAAACTGAGTCTCCTGTAGACTGCTGAGCTACATAGAGGCTATCAAATGGCCAATCCCAGCACTTATTTTCTACCACCCATTTTTAATGCTTCAACTTTTTTTTACATCTGAATGTTACTCATGGGTAAAGAAGACAGGGGACCAGAAAGATCAAAACCATATTGTAGCTGTCAGTTACCCTGATGCTTCCTAAAACAAAGTGAATTATCAACTGTCTAAATGGTTTTTCCATGTAAAATAAATGTTTTTAGATCAGTGGAGTTCAGTTGACATCTAGAGGGAGCTTCTCTGCACCCTTCAGAAAAGCTACCATTATACCCAAAGATAATTTAATTGTTGTTTGCATTGTTCTATCAATTAATAGTGACACTATACCCCTTTTTTTAACATTGGTTCAATGAATAGGATTTGTGCTGAAGTTTGGTGTATTGTTTTTTATTTTAACTTGTTTTTATTGAATATAATAAAGTAATCACATGGTATATTTGTACATTTCCTTTAGAAATTGTTGTGATTATAACAGCAAACATAAAACATTTTAATAGCTTTTACAACCTTCAGCTCAATTATGGTATGGATATGTAAAGATACAAATCCTATGGGAATTGATTTGGGTAGGAGGTCAATAACCTGTTAATCTGGTGGCTCCTGGGAGGCGCATAATCAGGTTGTTCTTGTTCTTGAGTTTCTAGGTATTGGGATGATTCCATGACCAATCAGTGTGCTTTCAATGGTGTATTGTTTTAATTAGAAAATCAGCTGTGTAAGGGAGGGGTTTATTTATAAAGAGGCTTCTGTGTGGACTGCTGGTTTGTTAGAATTTGCTCATTGGGAAATGAAAGTTAAATGTGACTTTAATTTTAAAATGTTGCCCTGTTGAGAGCAAGAAATGAAAATAAAAACGTATTTATTTCCTGATTAAAACAAAGGACCAAACTTATGTTCAGCACAAGTCCTATTCATTGAACCAGTGTTGAAATAGGTATTCTGTTTATTTAAGAATAGTCTAGATAACTATAGTCAGGCAAATGAGACAACACACAAAGGCTATAGGGTTCTGTATCACATCAGATATTAAGAGGTTATTCTCTGTTTGTACTCTAATGAAATCTTAAAAGGTAAAGCAATACATATAAAACATAAAAACCCTTTTTACTGTTACACTAACATAAAAAGAATTATTATCAATGGAGAAAAGGCAGGCAACCCAACCCCTATTCTACCTTGCCTGTTATTCACTTTAAACAAGGCATTGTTACAGCTAAATGTTCCTTTCTTTCTTCCGTCCACTATTTCTAACTTTGTCTAAACAGTGCAATCCTATTTGGACAGCTTGCTTGTATTCGTTTATGCTTTGTCACTTGGCCAATTGTTTAGGTGCGGCAAAAGGGTAATAACCCAAACAAGTGGGGTGCAATTGTATCTAATCTGTGTTGACCAGCTAATAGCAACAATGCTGGAATGTAAAAGAAGATCAATAAGGGCGTAGTAAACTAAAATACATGTTCCTGAGTTTGCTACAAAACCGTCATTTCTCAAAGTGGCGCAGGACATGAAATAGAGGTTGTCACAGTAACTTTTGATTATTGTGATTTCTGGTATAGAAAATTAACACCAATGTTTGCTCTCTTTCAGTGGGATCTTTCTTTATAGCTGCCTGAAGCTTGTCCTCTAGGAGTGTAATACCTTGGCATTGCTTGTTTATCCTCAACACACCAAGCAATAATGTAGCCTGCCTCTTAATTTTTGAAAATAATTTCACGTTCTGTGAACATTGCGTGCCAGTGGGCATTCTACACAAGACATCTAAAAGGACACTTTACATATCAGAACCCAAGCCATTAGTTAAATGAATATACAGTACAAACAGATCATTGATTTAAGTTCTTTGAATTTTGCGGCAGCTTTTGCTTTGGTAGAATTGGAAAGCATGACATCCTATCCACCCTTGATGGAGGAAATAAAATCAAAATCTAGCAGTTAATGTGAATTCTCATCCAAGTGAAACTGAAAGGTTTCTGAAAGGTATAGACTTTTCTGCTAAACTTGTTTCAAACTTCAGTTCTTTTGTAGAGCAGTGATTTAATTAAGGGCACAGTTATCAGCAGAAAAAAATCTAGTTTTCTTGTTCCTAAAAGGGAAGCTAAGACTTGCAGATATTTTTCTCTTGTCTTGTATTGTATATTATTACAATGGATGTGTCAGAAGAAGTCAAGGAAGCCCCAAAAAGGAGGACATCTCTTGCTGCTATATTTTATATAATGCATTCTCCAGGCTTAAATCTAAAATAAAAGTATATGATAGCTACACAATTAAACTAAACTGCTTAATTAATTGCAGGAAAAACAAAGTGTCATATTTATTTTGCTTTACTTTGAAGTTACACCTTTTTTTGACCCCCCTTAATGGGTTGCTAATGTTGTCTCTCTCGATTATTACACTAGAATATTCATGCCTGTCCCTCCCTTTCAATTCTGTAGCTGTAGGCAAAATGTATTTGATAGCGTGCCCACAGGGACAGCAATCAGTTTTATAGATGGAAAGAGATGTTTAATGGTTACATTAGTTTCGCAAAACTATTCCACAGTAGCCAAATGTTCCAGGCATAGATGCAAATGACAGAACACAGTCAGTTCCAACTACTGCACATTAGATACTGATGTGCAACTCCCTTGCCAGCAGTATAACTCTGCTTTTAAAAAGTATCACTAGTTGAAAGTGCACTCCTAGCAAACTTACCTGCAGATATAAAGGTAATTATGTTATATATAGGCCTTCATTAGTACAACAATAAAATGAAAAATAATCATTCCTACTGCTTTGGCTTTGTTTATCCAGACTGGTCCAGCTTTACAGAAGGGATTTGGCATGATTACTTTCCTTTTTTTAACAATTTTTTTTCCAAAATGAAATCTGGAAATTGTAAATTTGTTTAATTGAAGTGTCTTTATTATTAAAATAATCTAGATGTCATAACTCACCCTGGTGGTCTAGTGGGGGTGTGACGGGGATACCCTCCTGTCCGTTTTGTTCGGTACCATTGGTGTAAATGCTCATATCTTCCAGGTTCCGTGTTCGGCTATTTAGGCCTATATCCAGTGCTGAACGTGACATCATCGATTGCCTCGAAATTTGAATATTTAAAGGGCTCTCTGTGTCAAAATCATTGCCCAACGTAAAGGTTGATTTACTTAGTTCCTGGGTGTGTTTTTCAAGTGATTCCTGCTCGGTTTTTGCCTGTCCCTGATCTTGTCCATTCCACTGCCCTGATTTTGCTTGTCCCTTGAGTATTCTTCTGGATTCTGATTTGGAACTGCGTTTTGGTGTTTGACCCGCTTGTGACCTTGACTCCGCTTTGTCTATCGATTTTGTACTGCCCTGCCCGATTGGTAACGACCCAGCCTGTACCTTGACCACGCTTTTAGTTCTCCACTCCAGTACCACGTTCAGTTCTCTCACTTGCCTAGAGCTCTCTCCCTGGTCCTCTCATATTAAGACCTGGTGGCACCCGAGTATCGGAGGGCTCCTCCCAAAGCCAAAAGTGGTTGCTGAAGGTGGAGAGTGAGCAGTGACCGGGACCTTGGAGTTTGCTCTGGGTTTGGGACTCCGTTCATAACACTAGACATGGCTTAATTAAGATGACTAATGAAAACAACATTTAACATACTGTACAAATGAAAGTAAAATGATCTTACAGAACATAGGTTCTTACATACAAGTAGTTATTTTCGGGTAGTCATCTGAATAGAATAAAAAGTCATCTGCTGTAGAATAAAAAAAAACAGTTATCCCCACCTCTTCAAAAAAGTTTATCAAAATTAGACCTTAGAAACGTTCCAAAATGTGGAATATAATCAAAATTTATAAACTACATTTTCAGAGTCCAACTAAAATTAAATTTAATCCAAGCTCAGATGACATGATATCAGTTAAGTCAATAATTTAAAGGGCATCTAAACGGTCTGTAAAGCTACTGCATTTAATTAGAGAATATTCACCAATGAGAATTTTGCTTACCTGATCTTATTGCTTTTTAAGAATCTGAGATAAATGCGCAAACTTTGGCTTCCTGATATTTCACTGTAATTGGACATAAGGTGGGAGAGCAGATGCAATATCACAGAAATTTCTGGGTATTGTTGAGCAACAGTGTTTGGATACCAGTAGTAAAAGGATGATTACATTTAACACATCAGTGTTTTAAATACCCTACTCTTTTCCTTACTATGTAGGTTTTGGATGTTAGGAAACAGTATCTGTAGTATGTATGTGTCTCTTCAATATGCATCGTAGGCAACTTGAAAGACAAGGCTCTAGCAGAATTTACATAAGTTTTCGATTTACCATAACATTCAGTCATCCTTTAAATGTATTGTTGTATAGGGGATATAGAGATGCCCATGGCAAATGAGTTGCAGTTATGTATGGATTCTGTTGGTCCGTATGCTTGCATACAGCTAGTCAAAGTGACCATATTGCATGAAAGGTGCTTCTATATTATATTACACTTTTCAATAGTGTAACAAACCGCAAGGGTAGGGATAATGCAGGGGGTGGGAGTGCTCCTAGTAAGTTTACTTACTCAGGGTTCTGAGAATGGTTCTAATGACTGCAGTGATTCCTTAGCATCCCCCAATGTTGATGCCTGAACATCCAGTGCTCCTTGAAGTGCCTTATGTCATGAAGTGGGGGTGAGAGGAACAGTAAATAAGCTGTGAGTAGTTCACAGATGTACATGTTTTGGTTATGTTTGAGCACCACACGTGATATTACATGCATCTATTAACAGTGAATATTGGGTAGGAAATACTAGGAGCGGGGGGTCTCTAGAGAGTCAAGAGTAAGTATCTTAGCGGATATTGGGATAATCCTTCCCTATGGAAACCAGAAAAATAAAACAAGCCATAGTAAAATTAGTTTTTCTTTTACATGTAAAAATAGGTAAGGTACTTGTTTATGCTTAAACCCAGGAATTTCTTTTGGCAGCATCTTCAAACAGTAGAAGAATTTATTTCAAAGTAAATCCTTTTGGTAGGAAATTATCAAGCACAAAACAGTAGTACACATAGCCGTGTAGAACAGAGTAATTAGGTGAAGTTTATTATGACCAGGACTAGGAGAGGCGCATAAAACCATCATTAACACCTGCAATTAAGTAGCAAAAGTGAGCAACACTTAATAATAGCTTTAAAATGTGTTATTATTAAAGAATAAAAAGCTTTAAAAAATTCAGTAGGACAAACAGTCTTGTAAAACATACATATTTTTTAAACACAATTCATAGACTGACAATTAGATACTGATAACAGGTCCTTATCACACGTTAATAAGAAGCATCAACCATACCATCGGATGGGAGGGTACTCTATGGGGGTGAACGGGTTGGTGCCTACAATGTGGCTATATGAGTGACTACACCGGACTTGTAACTCATTACTGTATTAAGTTACTATTTGCAATATAGCATACTTAGTAAATTTATATTTCAATCGGCCATTAACTATATATAGGCTAGACCAACCCACTGCCTTCTGTTGGTCCATTCTCCTGCCTTTACCTTTATTTAAATAGACATGTGGTTTTTAATGTTAATAATTATGTTGCGGTTAATTAATTAAATCACCTGTGATTTATTGGATAAAATGCATGGGAGGGTGCAGACAAATGGGTCATTTCCTTTTCTCTCTTCTTGATTGTCCGAATAAAAATTTACTCCAATTTAGAGCTGCCGAGTTCATGTAGAAGTCAATGGGAGAAGTCCCGAAGATATCCTGATCTGCGCTGGGTTTCCTGCAATAAGCTGAAGATTTTGTGGTTTTCGGTCAAAACTCCAAAAAATTTGTACAATTCAAATTTTTTCATGATTTTTTCAACGTTTTTCCCCCCACACAATTGTCGGAAAAATTTATTGATAAATGAAGGGGGAAAACAGTGTGGATTAGATCGGAGTAATAAGATATTTTCAGATTTTGATAAATAACCCTCTGACTAAAAGTTTCCAGAGGTGTGAGATGGGTGAGTGTCAGCTGAGCCAATGATGAGGAATACTGCAGGGAGTGTTTTGCATGAGGAACTTTCTAGTCCCCTGGGAGTTGTGTTTTAGTCCAGCACTGGTCTATAAAATGCACTGAACATCAAACATACCAGTGTTAACTGTACTCGGAAACTTTGTACAACCAATAACAATGATCCGAGTTTTTCACTAAGCACTTTTGCAATTTACATATATTTTCTATTTCTAGAAATATTCTAAGATATTTGCAGTGTTAGATGGTAGTGATGGGCAAATAAATTCAACTGGCACAAATCTTCACGTTTCGCCACCGGCAAATAAATTCACGAATCTCCAGCGACAATTCACCGGTGAAAATGCTCCAGCGTCAATTTCTGATTTTCATGATTTTTTCATGAAAACTTTCAAATTTCACAATTTTTTCGGGAACTTTACGATTTCACTGGATTTTTCGTCGTTTCCCAAATTTTTTGGGAAATTTGCACATTTTTCAGCAAAGCGAAACAGGAGAAATTCGCCCATCACTATTAGATGGCTAAATGCCAGTCTTGGTTCAACTGAGAGTCAGCAACCCGAGTTAACTTAATACAGCTAGTGCATAGAAAGTGCAGGATTGCTGACACTTCAAAGAAAGGTGTTGAGCTCAAAGCCTGGTGCTTGCAGTCTAAAACTGCAAATATATCTATGGCCTCCCCCTTTTTTTTTTTTTTTTTACAAATCATTTGTGTGGGTTTAGATCCCCTATAACAAGTATGTATAAGGTACCCACATATTCTGTATAGCTGTAAAACATATTGTCATCAACAATGAAGTCTTGGGGATTGCTTCCCTTACCATCCCTAATATTACTTTGTCCTCCCTTTGTACTTAAGACAGCTGTGAATTAGATGTTTAAAACAAGTGATCTACATAGAGAGATGAGCGAATCTGTTCCTTTTCGCTTCATCAGAAAATTCCTGAAATGGCTGAAAAATTTGCGAAATGGCAAAAAACCATCCTGGTAGGGGATAATAAAGAATGATGAAGTCATTATATATATATATATATATATATATATATATATATATATATATATATATATATATATATATATTTATTTATTTATTTATTTATTTTTTATTTCCATGAACTCATATTACATTTTTGTGTTATGATAGTTCCCTAGTTAATAATGACAAACCTTTTTGATATTATATACAGGTTTGAGACCTGTTATTCAGAATGCTCGGGACCTGGAATTTTCCTTATGTCTGCTAAAAAAAAAATTAAACATTAAATAAACCCAATATGATGGTTTTGCCTCCAATAAAAAGTAATTATATCTTGGTTGGGATAATTAACAAGGTACTGTTTTAATATGACAGAGAAAAGGGAAATTGTTTTAAACATGTAAATGATTTGGTTAAAATGTTGTTCACGGGGGGTGGCCTTTCTGTAATTTGGAGCTTTCTGGATAATGGGTTTCCGGATAAAGGATCCTGCACCTGTATTTTCAGTTTCTTTTACATTCATATCTCGCTGATTGCAATGAATTATTACTGGGTACACTGCCAACTGGAGTCTTGTCTAAATAGCAACTGTCTCCCAAGCCTCCGATTTTGCTATACAGATACAGGATTTGTTATCCTCTGTTATCCAGAATGCTCCGAATTATGGGAAGACCGTCTCCCATAGACTCCATTTTATCAAAATAATCCAAATGTTTAAAAACAATTTCCTTTTTCTCTGTAATAATAAAACAGTACCTTGAACTTGATCCCAACTAAGATATAATTATTCCTTACTGGAGGCAAAACCAGTCTATTGGGGGTTATTTAGTGTTTAAATGATATGAAGATCCAAATTACAGAAAGATCTGTTATCCAAAAAACCCCAGATCCCAATCATTCTGGATAACAGATCCCATGCCTGTACAACCATTACAAGAAGCAAATAGGTGTACTCTAGCAATCTATGGCGTGTAGCTTGATGTCATTTTATTGTTGGAGATCCTTTAGCAGTCTTTCAAACTACAAATACAGTACGAGTAACTCCATGCAGATAATTTGTTTCAGCAAACAAAACAGCTTACATAGAAGAGAGGGGCAGAGAGCAGAATCTTAGTAGTTATATTTAAAATGAATGAATGAAAACTCACAGTACGAGTATATGCAGCCCCAGAGCATGGATCTATACTAGCTTGATAGTCCTCTTTGTATGTATATGTGTTGCCGGTTTATTTTTCTTTCTATGACATCTTTTATTAAAGCAACAATCCCAAACAATGGCAATCATTGCAGGGTATCGATTATTAGTCTCCCTTAATAACACTGTTCAGTCAGCACTTACTTGCCGTCAGCTGTCCTGAAACCCTGCAAGTCCTAGAGATAATAATCAATATCTCCCATGTAAAACTATTGCATTAAGAAACTAAAATCCAATCGATTTTTTTTTTGTAAGAACCTGGATGGTGGATTAAATAAGTGTCAGTTTGCATCTAATTAAACTTGCTACGTTTAGATTATTATTGACAATTTGACTGGAGGATTATCAATGCATCTTAACCCTTGCTATGCTGCTGATTGAGAATTGCCAGACCAGCAACTTGTATTTTTTTAAAACTGTCTCTGATTTTTCAAATAATCTAGTAACTTTAGCATTAACATGGAACAGATGCATGGAAGTAAATTACAATGGCATTTGTTGCTGGATTTAGGTCCTACAGGTATGGGATCCATTATCCAGAAACCCATTATCAAGAAAGCTGTGGATTACAGAAAGGTTGTCTCCCATAGGGGCAGATTTACTAAAGGGCGAAGTGACAAACGCTGGTGACAATTCGCCTGCAGGGACATCAGCAATTTACTAACAGGAGCAGGCGTCAATTCGCTAGGGAAAGAGTTAGGCACTAGTGCTCATTCACACTCTTTCGAGTTTATTTTCATGTAATTTGACTAGGGAATAGTCCAAATTCGATTCGAATTTAAAAAGAATTCGAAATTTGAAATGTATCATGTAGTGTCCCTTTAAGAATTTGAATTAGACTATTCGCCATCTAAAACCTGCCAAATTGATGTTTTGGGCTATAGGGGACCTCCTACAATCAATTTGGAGTAGTTTGGTGGACTTTTGGAAAAAATTAAAAAACAAATATATATTTTTTGGAGGGGTTAAAAAACTCGATCGAATTTGCAACTCGATCCTATTCCCCCGTTTTTTAAAATTTCTATTTTTTTTTAATAAATTTCAATTGCCCGTTTTTTTCCGAATTTTGAGTTCAGGGGAGTTGATTGGAGTTTTTAGAAACTTCCATAAACTCGAAATTCGACCCTATAAATCTGCCCCTTAACACTGAATTAAAAAAATGATAAATTCACAAGTACCCAACTCGTAAATCTGGGTACGTTTATGCAAACAGAAATAAGTGACCTTTTGTAAATCTTTGTAAGTCTTTACGTGTTCAAAAAAAGATATAGCAAGCATTATTGATCAGTATATTGCCCTGATACACTATTAATTTCATTTGGGTGTTGCTGTGAGCACCGTGAGTATCAATTAAGCCGGCTTCATCTGTTTTGGTATTAAATATTTGACTTATGTTCGGACAAATTTTACAATTTCCTTCAAATTAAATAAAGCTGCCTGAGACAGGCTACATTCATAAATGAAATATTTCCTACCATTCAGTTTACTTCTGTGAATTCTAGCTCTCTGAAGTACTTTTTTATGAACCCGAGGCCATAAGTTTACTGCTGATTCAAGGTGAAGTCTTAGATCTTTCTTTACACAGAAGCTGAAGTATACAGTACTAGGGTCCCTTCCCAAACAAGATCTCTGTTGTGCTGTCTACAATGATCTTATTTACTAGTATAATTGTTTTTTTTTTTTACCATGAAAGGTATAGCTGAATAAAGCAAGAAGCAAGTATCCAAAATGTATATACCTGTACTTGTCTACAGTGAATCGTATCTGTTATTTTGATACCAAAGTCCTGAATCTGGGAGAATAGGGAGAAAAACACATCTAACAGATCCACTGTTTTCAGTGTTATGTAATTTGTCATTTTTAAGGACATTGCCTAAAATAGCAATTTTAAGCTATTTATAAACATGTTGCATAAAAGTAACCACAAGACTTTACCTAGTGGTGAATCGTTATAACTTTGTTCCAATTAGAGGATAAATTATTGAAGACTACTCCCTGCAGACTATTTTCCATCCATGCATATAGAGAATTCCAAGACTTTAGTCTATACATCAGTCAATTATGTTTTATATCATGTGTCAAAGCATTTGTAAATTTGACACTACATTGGCCACCCAACCACAGTTGAAACTCCATTGACCTCTTCATCGTATTCATCTCTCCAAAATCTTTGTTGACTGCTCTGTTAGGGGGTTACAGTATTTACTTAACTCCGAACTTATCTGGTCTAGCTTTTTGGGGCAAAACTCAAATTTTTCTTTTTTTAAAAAAAAAACTCGAATTTTCGAGATTTATTAAAGCCCGTTGCTACAAAAACGTATCCTATTTTGAGGTTTCTGTTCTGGTATTAGCACAGAAATCCGACCATTTTGGGCTTTTTGGAAAAAGTCTGGCTTTTCGGGAAAAGGTCCGGCTTTTCGGGAAAACCTTGAAAATCGTTCAATTCAGGTGATTCACTTGATTTTATAGAGTTTTTACATGAACAGTTTAAATTGAGCTTTTTTAAATAATAAATTAGGTAAGATCAGCTATTGGAGTTTGGGTGTGGTTTTTTTATTTAAAAAATTAGATAAATTCTGATTTTCGTAAATAACCCTCCCCATGTCAACTCCCCAATTTCTCAATAGCAATCCATAAAAGATGGCAAATTTAAATCTGATTCAATTAACACCATAGAGTGATGGCTCATCCAATTAGCTTAGGATAGAGAGCAATTCAAGGATAAAAAACATACCATGTGTGATATTATACCTGAAGATGGGCGACACTATAACATAGGTATTACTGCAATAAAAAAAGAGGAAACCTTTGTATTGGTCCCATAAAAATATTAAGAAAGGTGAGATCCCAGTTCTTGCTTAATTTTTGTAAATTGGTTTTCTAAAAGAAATGAGTGATCTATTCAAGACTGAAACTACAAACAGGACCTACATCTCCTTTGCCAAAGCAAGGAAGAGCTAAGGGAAATAAATAATAACTTTAAAAGCCAACAACCCAGTGCTTTTCATCAGAAATTCACAAGAAACAGATGCATTTTTCATCTGAAAGGTATTCCACAATGCTCTTTTCAACCTTCCATCTACTCTATTCCTGATAAATATATTGTTACTATTTCATTTGGATTCTTTTTTATGCAGTGTAAAGGCTGTTGTAACTGTAATGATGACATTCTGTGTGGTCATATTAGAGTGAATGTGCTAAAATCAACGTTACTGTAATGTGTTATAAAAAGTAAAAAATGACTGTGCAGAACACTTGTAAGGATCTACCTTAAACAGGTTTACATACTAGTAACAAACATGTGTCAGCTAGTAAGGAGCAAATTTGTGCTGTTTTCATTCATTAGCATTTTTTTTAAAAAAAATGCAAAAGTGAAAACATTTTCTGAATTGAATTGGAGTCAATGAAAAGAAAAAATTACAATTTCCACTCCAAAACTGTACTGGATGAAATGTTCATCCCTAGTGTCAGCTAAAGACTGATCTGTTACTAACGCTCTTCTTACTCTGTTTTATGTTTTTCTCTTCCTAGGCACTTCCTGTTTAAACACGGATCTGGTTCATCTCCTATTTTCAGTGCCGCCAGTCAGAACTATCCTTTAACATCCAATACTGTTTACTCCCCACCTCCCAGACCTCTTCCCAGAAGCACTTTCTCAAGACCCGCCTTCACATTTAACAAATCATATCGTTGCTGTAACTGGAAGTGTACAGCATTAAGCGCCACCGCCATTACAGTCGCTCTGGCACTGTTGCTTGCATATGTTATCGGTAAGGCTTTCCTTTCCTATTTGTACCTTTTTTTACTAGTTACTTTTTGGATTTGTCCAATAAAAATTCAAAAGCCAAATAAACTTATTATACATTGACATCTAGGGGGTTATGCAATAGAATCCTAACATTAAAATCTAGTGAGTTTTTTTCACAAGAAAATTTGACTTTTTTTGGAGTTTTCTGGCAAAAACTCCAAAAATTGGAGCAATTTGGGGAAAAATGCCTGAAAAATTCGAGCAATTCAGGAAAAAGCCCAGAAAATTTTGAGCAATTCGGGTTTTCACTCGATTTTATTGAGTTTTTCAGCTATCGATTAAATAGGGTTTTATTTTTATTAATAAATAAGCTATAATAGGGCATGAAAGTTTGGGCTGAAAAAATGACATTTTTGGGGGGTTTCTGGCAAAAACTCCAGAAACTCGAGCAATGTGGGGAAAAAAGCCTGAAAAATTCGAGCAATTCGGGGAAAAAGCGCAAAAGATTTGAGCAATTCGAGTTTTCACTCGATTTTATTGAGTTTTTCAGCTATCCGATTAAATAGGGTTTTATTTTTATTAATAAATAAGCTAAAATAGGACATGGGAGATTGGGCAGGGTTTTTTTAAATAAAATATGAAATAAATTTGTATTTTATTAAATTACCCCCTTATAGTTGGGGAAAATTTGAAATTCGTTTTTTTTTAATAATGTTAAATAGATTTTTAAATAGGTTTTTCTGAATAATGTTAAATAGATAAAACACACACACAAATTAAACCCAATTGCAAATGGTTTTAAAACTTCACAGCCCACAGCTTACTAAAAGTTTTTTTTTAGCTGAACATTCCATTTTTATCCATCTTTATCCCTTTGGCCAAAATTTCCACTGCATTATAATTCCCTTACATGAAGCCAGAAAGGGAACATTGACTAGTAGTCTACGTGAGTGGTCTGATGTTACGGAGGTGCAAAATAGCTGCTCCTGATTACCATGGGAATAAATTAGAGTAGAGCTATCACTCTTGATTTTCTACAGTCCTGCACCATTGTTAGTATTCCCCAATAGTGAGAGCAATTCAGAAATATTTTAGTAACCTTTAATAGAAAAATATGAATTTATTGCAGTTATTGCAGATGGCGGCTTCCAAAAACACAATTCAAAAAAGTAAAATATGATTTAGTATGTCAATAAATTTCCTCTGTAGATATATTTCCAGTTAAAATAGCAGAATGACTGTGAACATCACAAGAGTTGAAAAATCAAATGCATTTATTCCAAATATCCTATTCATGGGTGTCAAACGAACCATTGTGGATCTGTAATATAGGCCAAGCAATTGCCATCAGCCCATATATTCAACTTGGAGTTGTTATTTAATGGTGACAATTCGAGAACAGCAAGTGAGAAAGGTGATGGATGTAATGCAGTTGGTGTCAACGTGTAATCATTTAATATCCTAGAGACTCTGAATTCAAGATGCTGAGAAATATTTTTAAATGTCATTTGAGACGGTTTTTCTCTATAACCCTATTTTTCAGAGGATTAAGCATGAACTATCATTAGATGCATGGTACTGAGTTGCTTTCATCATTTGTTGCAATTTCCATGAATTGGAAAATACAATGTCAGTGAGACTATAACACAGTAATTTATCACAGGAATCAAGTTTAGCCTCAAAGAAAGAAGGAGGCTAATTACATTTCTTTTGGTCTTTTGATTAAAGATATATCTACCTGATAAGAATCATACAAATTCGTTACATCTCCTTTTCATCAAGAATTATTGAAATTCAGCAGGGTTCTTCAGAACTGGCTCTAAGCAGACTGCTCACTTGTATAAGCGAAACTAGAAATTTGCTCTCAAGGACCTCCATTATATAGCTCAATTTAAAGCAAATATTCAAGGGCTTATAAAGGCAAAGAACATTTAAAAAAAACTCTTTGTTTGATATAAGATAATATACCGGCAGTTTTTAAACATTATTTTTCAGCCATAACTGATACTTGTTATTTAACATGCGGTCAAAAAGCATAGTTGAATAACAATGAGCATTATGAGTTCCCTTGAATGAAATGAGCAAAAATGAACATTATTATAGTTGAATGTATAATTGGAGACATAATGTAATGTTTATTCAGAGACTGGTTAGAAAAAGTTTAAGTGTTTCTCAAGTCCTAGGAGTGAGAATACATTCGATAGAATATTACCCCTTTAAACAACAATAACAGGCAATTAGGATCTACTCACACTGCATCTTTCAGTTGTAGCGCATATCGCATGTGTGTTCCCTACTGGCTGTTATTGTGAACTGCAGCTCTATCTGCAAGGTAAGGGGCATAATTAAATGTTAAATGGGGGGGGGGACCCAATGTAATATATGACACAATTTGGCTCCAGTATTTCATGACACAGTGACCCCAGTGTTATGTTTTGGGTAGCCGAGGATGAGTAGAGTATAACAGTGCATTATTAGCAGAGTCATGCAGCCATTACACAACAGTAACTTTCACTTTTAAGTTACCAGGAAGTATGCACAGTATGGGGCCAATTCATTAACTTCGAGTGAAGGAATAGAAGAAAAACAAACTTTGAATTTCAAAGTGTTTTTTGGCTACTTCGAGCATGACTTTGACTTCGAATCTAAGGATTCGAACTAAAAAATTTTCGACTATTCGACCATTCGATAGTCGAAGTACTGTCTCTTTAAGAAAAAACTTCGACCCCCTAGTTCACCACCTAAAAGCTACCGAACCCAATGTTGGCTACGTTTTTTTGGTCGAAGTATAATCCTTCGATCGTTGGATTAAAATCCTTCGAATCGTTCGATTTGAAGGATTTAATCGGTCGATCGAACGATTATTCCTTCGATCATTGGATCGCAGTATTTGCGCAAAATCCTTCGACTTCGATTTTCGAAGTCGAAGGATTTTCATTCCCAGTTGAATATCGAGGGTTAATTAACCCTCAATATTTGACCCTTGATGAATTTGCCCCTATAAGTATGAGCACGTGACATCTACAGGCCATTTGCATGAACACCACACCCAGCATTTCATGACACAGTGGGCTCAGCATTTTAGATTGAAAAGCCACAAAAATATCTTTACTCTGTGGCTGTAATGAATGGAATAAGCCCCCTTGCATGATTTTGGTGTGTACAGCACCATATGCTTGTTGCATGTTCATGGGTATGCCCTACCAATAACAGGCCCCACTAGAGTATGTACATTGCATTAAATATACATTGCATTGAATATTTTCCCTTTAAAATTGTGAGTCATTTTCATTTGCTCTCAGCTTTTTATAACACATTGGCACTGTAACACCTCTGACAACAACCCTGACCCCATATACTGTATATACCTTCAGATTGTATGTGACTAGAACAGTCACCAATGTATTAGTAAAGGGAGCCGCAGGTGCCTATTACATGCTTTTTTGCACCTTGCACACTGTGTGGTGCATAGTAAATGAGCCCTAGTGTTTCCTGGGATACTCCTCATCTCAGTCTCCAACTGTGTACCAGATATAATCTTTTCTAATAAGCACTTCTCTGTGAACCTTCTCTAACATTTGGACAGAAGACAGTGTGTGTGATCAGAGCTGGAAATTCGATTTTTTTTTATCACAAGCTCTACTCTTGTGTCTTGGCTCTAATATTATAAACGTATATTTCTAATTTTATATAAATGTGGTGTGTTGCATTTTGCCTCATCATGCCCCACTTAAAGCACTGTTTTGTGGGACAGATTTGATGGGAAAGAAAGAAAGAAAGAAAGAAAGAAAGAAAGAAAGAAAGAAAGAAAGAAAGAAAGAAAGAAAGAAAGAAAGAAAGAAAGAAAGAAAGAAAGAAAGAAGATAAATTGACAGACAGATATAGATAGAGAAACAGTAACACGGTAGTTTAGATTTTGAAAAAAAATATATAGATGTGTATATAAGTTCAACCTCTCCAATACTTTCTACAAATGGATAGATGATAGAGAAATGATAAATCATAAATGTCAGGAGAAAACCATGTCTCTCAAATACAGCAAAACACATTTCAAAAGGGGCTTAAATATCCATATTTCTCATTTCTGCTGTTGCTGCTGGAATGCGATTGTGTCATTACTTCCTGTCTGCTGAAATATTTGTTAAAAGGTACTACTGTATATATATATATATATATATATATATATATATATATATATATATATATATATATATATATATATATATATATATTTCTTTTTTTTTTTTGAGAGATTATCCGTTTATAATTGAAGCCTGAAGGGCCTGAGACACAATACAGGTTTACCAGCTGGCCCTGATTTATACATCTACTAAACCCTGTTTTCAAGTTAATTTTCAAGAATGTAGCTTGTCTCTTTTTCCTTATCTTTAGCTGCCCATTTTTATGCACAGTACCAATTTATATTCAATTTTTGTGTCCTGCTTTATCTATTTAAGATGCAAATTGGTGTAAGTGTCTCAGAACATTGACATTAAATATATTTGCAGAAACTATGGAAGATTTTCCAAGTTAGAGCCCTTTAGCTTGAAGCAACACAGATACCCAAGTGTTATAAAGCACCATATTGGATGATTATATGGTTTCGTAGAGAAATTCATATTATTTATCATTTACCCAAAAAAAAGTAAACAATGGAATTTAATATATGTTGTAAATGGAAAGTATTTGTATAATCAAGAACAAACATATCCATTTCACAATGTTTATTCTTTGTTAGATAAAAAGTTACCAAAAGTTATTGCATTCCCTCAATTTTTTCTGTAGTCAAGCCAACTCCTACAAGAACATAATTTCGATTTCTACCTTTTAAAAGTAGAAAGAGTCATAAGGGGTAGTCTAAAGCAGGGGTCCCCCACCTTTTTTTTTTACCTGTGAGCCACACTTAAATTTAAAAAAGTTCCTAGGGGTGTAAAATATGTGATTGCCAATTGGCAGCCCATATGTGGACTGTCAGCCTACAGGAGGCTGGTTTTTATGCAAATAGAGCTTGCCTTAAAGCCAGGAATTCAAATATAAGCACTTGCTTTGAGGTCTCTGGGAGAAACATTCAAGGGGTCAGAGAGTAACATGGTGCTCACGAGCCACTGGTTGGAGATCACTTCTGTAGAGATAAGTACAATTTCATGAAGATAAAGAAATACTCTTCCAGGCTGTAGCTAAGAGATATAGAAGATATTATCTCTAGTAGTCATCATTATTTGGGGCACTAAAGTAAAGGATGCCTAGTTCAGGAGTGTACAACTCAAGTTCATCTCCAAAGGAAAGATATAAAACTTAGAGGAACAAATTTAGAGCCATCCCAGTAAGAATTTTTGGTTCATATGGCCTTTCTAAAGACAAACTCTGGTGGCACAGTGCAAGCTTGGTACTACCTTCATGGTGCAAAAACACCTATAGGTCCCAGTTTGCTTATTTTGATCTACTGTATGTTCTGTATGTTCACTAATGTATTCTCATGCAAATTTCATGTAGAAAATAGCTTAGATGTCAGAGAAATCTATTAACGCTAATATGCAAATTCAAAAATTCGTATTGCAAGTAAAAAGCGCCTCCGTGTTGCAAGAGGTCACTGACAGCAAAGGAAGTAATAAGGGTAGGACTAATGAAAATAATATATGCATAGAACTGTAACTTCAAAGAACATTAAATAATGGCTCTGAATAATAATCAGCATAAAGAAAATGAATGTGAGTGGCCAACGCAATTTACTCATATCCGTAATAAAAAAGAAAGAAAAGAAACCCTATTAACAGCCTTTATTATACCTATTCATCAAGATATCATTCATAATTGTATATTTGGGGGGTATAACACCACTTGTTCAATAGAAAATTACACTATTTTATACAATTTTCTCAATAAAGAAGGTTTTATCATGGAAACAGAGCATTAATTCACACATCTTCATGTGGACTCTGATGGCTGAGCAATTATGAGGCTGGTTTTAAACAATCTGAACGTTGAACACATTTATTCTTTTTATCCACTCTTTTCCCAATTATTTTTTTTTTTTATACAGTAAATGAGAGGCAGGATGAATCTGCTTTTCTGTCTAAATGACAGTCTTTCTATTAAGAGAGAGAAACTTGTAGACACTGCACAAAATGAAGAATTTGCAAACTGGCCACATCCCTGTTAAATGGAAAAGCTGACAATACTCACTGCTTACTCCAGGTGCTTGAATATGTCATGTCACATATTTGTTCATTGAATGAATGGCTTTCATTTTTGCATCCTGCACTATATAGTTAATCGCATGTATACAGCAAAGATCCAGCTTAGCACTTCAGTCCTGGTGTATGCAAGACACATGTACAATGTGTACAGCTTGAGATGTTGGGGCCAGGAGTCTAGCAACTAGGGATTATTTAACAAGAAATAGAAAAAAATAGAAAAAAATGTTTGGGCAAAGAATAAAAAGAACCCGAAGAGCCTTCTCAAATGCAAGAGATGCACCAAAAGTCTTCTCAAAACCTTACAAGTAAAAAAGAAAAGCCTTTAACTCCTCAATTAGGGTTGAACCCCTGCTTTTGTGCTTCTTCATTTCCAAACCAGAATTTGTTACTAGGCGGTATGTCTGTGACCAGGAAAATTCAAAGTTAGACCCTTTTTTAAAGTTTGACCAACGTCACAGGATGTGGTGATCATAGGATTGGGTTGAAGATGAACTTAGTATGGACATAACAGATGTTCTTCAGCATATGGCCAATATCAGAGATATCTTGAGGTGGGGTTGATGCCGAACTAAATATAAATGGGCAATTTTTATTCTCTTCTGTAATGAAGAAAGAATATTTTGGAGGAGAAACAGCCTTCCATGCAGAATACCCTCTGTAGGGTTATAGTGGTGCTTTGCTAATATTACATAATGAACCTCGATGTGTTATATCAGCAGGAGCTATATTAAAAAATTTCTAAACAACAATACCAACTTGTAATAAAACAATATTAATATGAGGTATGAAATGCATACATATGGATGAAGCATTTTCTTCACTGTTCTTAGAAACCTCTTTGTCTGTCGTGAAGGATACATTTACATCAAGACTCAACATGCAGAGCTGTGAAATCTTATTAAAGATTTCTGCATAGCCTCGTATTGTGCTATATGTTTCCGCCTGCGGAGCAAAGGTTTTTGAGGAAAAATTGGGGCAGCTAAAAATAAACCTGTAGGAGTGTTATAGCAAATTATGTTCTTAATTTTGAAACAAGGTCATTCCTTTCATTTGAGATGCTTCTGTAACTCGTAGTGTAATATTAAGTATCCAGCTAAAGGGGTTTCCACATTCATTGCTTTGGAATCATAAATTGTATACTGCAAAAGAAGAAAGGGTTTGACAAGTGGGGGGTTTCCTCAGTCTCATGGTTAACAATATACCAAATAGCTTGCAAAATACAGCCTCCTGGCATGTATATAAGGCAGAGATGAAGGAAGTCTTGTGCTTCAAAATCAGGCTTAAATAGACCAATTATTTTAACTGCAGAAAATGACCTCTGGCTTTCCTCCAAATAAGATTATAGAGGCTAAAGGAGATCTTATGTGAGTTTCTATATGAATTTCAGTGCATGCATTATGTTAAAGGGATGAATGTCGCTGGAGAATAACTGTGTGATGATGGAACTGCCATTTAAAATGGGTCAATTATCAGTAAAATATAAAGTATTTGCTCCCATATTTCTGTCAGCTGGCAGTTGCCCCCAGTATATGAATCCTGAGGAAGCATGGTGATTGCTTTCTTTTTATATAGTATGTGGCAGTTCATAAGTGACCACTGTCTGTTATCTTGTTATTGTGGCAGCTGATAGTGGGTGACAACTGAGAGTTTTCCTGCCACTTGATGGATGACTGCTTTTAAGTATTCTGCCTGTTCCTTGTTATTCTTGCAATAGGTGACAACTTATGGCAGAATACGGGTTGCTTTTCATGCAGTACTGTATCTGTATCTTATTGTGACATATGATGGTTTGTGACTGTTTCCTTTTACTATGGAGGATAAGATTGAATGAGCAGGGACAAGCTGAAGATGATGATGCTAGGGATTCCACCTGCTAACAGAATTTACTGACATCTGTATGGTAACTTGTGTCAGATAGAAAATAATTGCATGTGACAGATATTAAATAATTAATACTGTATATTTATATATATATATATATATATATATATATATATATATATATATATATATATATATATATATATATATATATATATATATATATATATACACACACACACACAAATACAAGAGTCCTCTGCACTAAACCCATTATCAATATATTTAAGACAGAGACATTTTGTGCATACTGCTACTAAAAAATGCCTTACCCTTTAAACAAAACAGGGATTGTTTGTCCATATATTGCAATATATTTAAGCTGGCCAACTACGTCAAAGTCATCCCATATCTGGCCAGTCCTATGCTTAATTTTCATCTGATTCATTAAGAATTCTATTGCTTCATTATACATTTTACAAAGGGACTAAGTTTTACCTGCAACTTACTTGCTGCTTTCAAAGTAAAACTCCCAAACTTGGCTGCCCTTTTATTAGACACCAGTGGGATCACCTGACTATAGCTGGGAAGGGTGGGAGCTACAACATGGAGCTGGTCACTGCTCCTGTATAAACTAACTAAACAAACAAGGGAAAGTTGTGCTCACCACTAATTTTTAAAACCATTAGGCGGGGGTCACTGCCTCAAAGTGAGAAAGGCTAGGGACCTCGCCGAAACGTTAGTCATTTATAATAATTATTATGATTTTTATAAGTCCTGAGAGTGCGGAACTTCTTGTAGTAGTTATTTATATATATATATATATATATATATATATATATATATATATATATATATATATATATATATATATATATATATATATATAGATGTATTTCTAGAGAGAGAGTGAGAGATAGAGAAAGAGCAGTGTGATGAAGCATAATATTGTGCCTTATAAACCATTAATTAGTTAATAAACCATATCTGCATACTGTATAATAGAGGTCTAATTCTGCATATATAACATGTATGAAATAATTTTGCATAGAAAGCATCACAAATACCTTGGGATTTCAATGATTTTTACTCGAAGATCAAGTGTTTTTCAAATAGGGAGCTTAGGGTAGGGATGCACCGAATCCACTATTTTGGATTTGGCCAAACCCCTGAATCATTTGTGAAAGATTCGGCTGAATACTGAACCGAATCCGAATCCTTATTTGCATATGCAAATTAGGGGCTTGAAGGGAAAACCATTTTTTATCATGAGATTTCCCTCCCCACCCCTAATTTGCATATGCAAATTAGGATTTGGATTTGGTTCGGCCGGGCAGAAGGATTCGGCCGAATCCGAATCCTGCTGAAAAAGGCCGAATCCTGGCCGAATCCCGAACCGAATCCTGGATTCAGTGCATCCCTAGTTTAGAGTGAGCTGTGTTCACTTAGGGAAAGCACGTCAAAAGCCACTCAACAGAATGGACCCAATAGCAATGTTCTTGTATTGTTGGTGTTAAATAGTGAGGTCCTATTGTGGCAGTCAAGTGATGTTGACCTGTGAAGTTTCTTGAATGCTGGTTGTCATTTTAAGGAATTAGGGTATTTTTTAAAAAGTTATAGCTATATGGTGATATTATAGTTTGTGCTGCTGCTACTTTGCTGTCATTTGGCCCAGTCACTATATCGAAGTTTAGGCCAGTGCAGTTTTGGATTCACCTTTTAAAGTGTTCCTCTGCCTTTTTCTTGCTGGCTCATCTAAAGAGTAGTTGGCATAGTAACTGCTTATATGAGAAGTTATAATAAAAAGATCCTATGGATGCATCTAAATAAGACAGTTTAGGTGTTTACAGATTACGTTTTTAAATGTTTCTCAAATGTTAATATTGGTATGGGACCTGTTATTTGGAATGCTCTGGACCTGGGGTTTTAAGGATAATGGCTCGTTCCATAATTTGGATCTATCTACTAAAAAATCATGTAAACATTAAATAAACCCAAATAGTCTGGTTTTGATTCCAATCAGGATTAATTGTATCTTAGTTCTTTATTGTTTTATTATTACAGAGAAAAAGGAAATAATTTTAAAAATTTTGGATTTGGACAGCATTTCCGTAATTCAGAGCTTTCTGGATAACAGGTTTTCCCATACCTGTATACAAATTAGTGCATAGCTCTACTGTATGCTCTTTATTCATATTTAGATGAAGTAAATGTACATGTACTATTTCCAATTGATTACAGCCCTATGTGGCTTCATTTTCAGTTCCTTCCTCATTTTTTTGGAGTCCCACATTTCTGCACAATTTCGCTTTTTGTTTTTTGTCCTGAGTTAAGTGAATTTTTTGCACTTTGTACACATCCATGCTCACCAGGGCTGCTTGACCCAGAGGAAATAAATAGGGTATCAGTGGTATAACTGGAGCACAGGGTTTGAAAGAGGTGCAAAAACCTAAGTGGCTTCTTTTAATATCAATAAAATTAAAAAAAAAAACATTTTGTAGCCCTTTAATTTTTTTTATTTTTTTTTTAAAAACTGACACAGCAAATAATCAACACTGATCTGAACCTGTTTCCCCTACCCCCAATAAATTAACCAATATTCTAATATTAATATTTTTTGGGGGGAGATGTATTAAAACAATAGCACAGTGACAAAATTAAAAGGTTCCTTAGACAATCTTCTCTCGTTAATTATTTCCAGCTATTTTTAATTTTTGCCATCAACTGTACCAAATGTTAATGTCCACTATTATGTCCAGCCCAGTAGTATTATGGAGAGTTTATTGCATTTTTTTGCATGAAACTATAATTGTATTCATATTACGGGGAATATTACAGATGCATCTCTTTTCTCGTGCCGGATTCACATGGTAATGTTATGCTTTCCATTGTGCTGTATAGGCATTTTTCTGTATAGGCAGTAATTTCCCCTTCACTTTGAGACTATTTATTTATTATCATATTAAAGGTTTGTTCAATTCCTTTTACTGCACACTGCTACATATTCTTTGCTGAGTTCATTTCCCTACCTGGGTTCTGTACTTTATCTAAACTCTGAAAAGCAAATGGGCAAAAAATTAATTTTTTGAAAAATGTCTGCACTTACTACATCCCAGGAGTCCTTCTTGCCTTTTTCTTCCTTTTTTTTAATATCCTGTGGGATTAATTTGTACTCTTTCTTTATAGCAGTTCATTTGTTTGGCTTAACTTGGCAACTTCAACCCGTCGAGGGCCCATTATATGAGAATGGTGTCAGTAAGGGAAGTAGAAGTGAAGAATCCACAGACACCACTTTCTCGCCACTCGGGGGAAAGGTTTCTGACAAGGCAGAGAAAAAGGGTAAGTTCAATCATTAACCGCAATCATTCCCTTGGAAATCACTATACACTGTGGGTATCTTTATTAACCCTTTTTATTTCTGTATGATATAAATGTTGGGTGGCACTATGGTGCCCCTTGGAAGGCCCAATAGCTTGCATATTATTCAAGCTAAAGATTGCTGGGTGTGCAAGACACTGGGGAATCCTGTACTTTACCACCTGTATGTGACAGGTGTTATATACAGCTTCTTCCATAAATCTTACAGGCACAAATACTTTAGGGATTCCTAAATGAAATAAACAAGTCACTGAGCAAAAATAGAAAATAGGCATGCATATAAACAGTACTCTAGTCCTTTACAGAATTCATATCCAATATAAGAGATTGCTGATCCATAGAGCTTACAATCTAATTGACCTTTATTTGCCTTTTTTATCTCTCAGTGGTGATCATTTATAAACACTGGACACATTTGCTCCTGGGCAGTAACCCATGGCAACCAATAAGATGATTGTTTTCAGCGTTCAAACTGCAGCAACCTAAAAAAGCTAATCACTGATAGTGGCTATGGGTTGCTGCCCAGGTGCAAATTTTGCCCAGAGTTTATAAATGAGCCCTAGGGGCACATTTACTAATGGTCGAATATCGAGGGCTAATTAACCCTCGATATTCGACCGTCGAAGTAAAATCCTTAGACTTCGAATAACGAAGTCGAAGGATTTACCGCAAATACTTTGATCGATCAAAGGAAAAATCGTTCGATCGAACGATTAAATCCTTCGGATCGAAGGATTTTAATCCATCGATCGAACGATTTTCCTTCGATCAGAAAATTGTTAGAAAGTCTATAGGTTTTAGTTGGCGAAGTAGGGGGTCGAAGTTTTTTTAAAGAGACAGTACTTCGACTATAGAATGGTCGAATAGTTGAACGATTTTTAATTCGATTCGGAGTCGAAGGTCGAAGTAGCCTATTCGATGGTCGAAAAGCCAAAAAAAACCTTCGAAATTTGAAGTTTTTTTTCTTCTATTCCTTCACTCGAGCTAAGTAAATGTGCCCCCTAGTGTCTTCTAGTTAATTTTGTTAAATCATAATGGGGCATCATAATGATACCAGTATAATTCTATGAGTCTGTCATGAAGGTGCCTATAACTTTTTTCAGAATTACAGGAAAATACGATAATATAGTACGGTAAAAATACGATCGCACTGTTTTTTTCTGGCACAACGTAACATATTATAAATGCCCATGTAAATGTATATCCATGATAATAGTGTCCATTTACTCGGTGATGTTTTTGAAAGTGTTATAAATCTGTGCTAAACACACAAAACAAGCACATAAAACATTGCTGGGTGAATTTTAAGCTGTATGAAATGCAATATTATGCAAAGGCACAAAGCCGTCGTACAAATACATAAATCAATGAGGTCTTACAGAGCTTTTGGAAATGATAAACTCTGCTCATATTCCAGTTTAATACTCAGGGCATTGTTATTCAATCTCTAAAGAATATTCAACTCATTTGACAGCTATTAATCTTTTTTCATTCTGTGGGTATTACAAGCTCATTTTAATGCAGTACAAACTGGACAGAAATATTTGGCGATCGCAGCTTTTATTGCCAAAGATACATGTCACTGATCGACCAATGATTGATCAATAGATAGATAGAGAAACAGAAGGGTAGAAATGACTGATCTATAAATCCACAGATAAATGCATAAACATTTCAACTAAACACTCTTTTCTAATATTCTCCCTTTCTTGCTGTTTTTTCTTTCTCTTTTAAAACCACCCATCCCTTTGAAGATAAAAATACATTCTAGCCAAAGTAAATACCGTTAGTACATTTAGAAAAAGCAATTACTGAATTTTAGATGCGATTTTTAGATTCATATACCAATAACATTAAAATCAACTTGCATTGTGTTCAATTTAAAGCTCAGCATGTTCTAGAAGTAATGTCTTTAAGTCAGTGATGTGGGGCTTATTCACTAACAATGGACACATTTACCCTAGGGCAGTAACCCATGGCAGCCAATCAAAGTTTTACTTTAATGGTTCTTCTTGCTCCTGCCTGAATAAAGCTAAGCATTTAGGGGCAGATTTACTAAGGGTTGAATTTCGAAGTATAAAAAACTTTGAGATTCGACCATCTAATTTTTTCAACAAATTTGTCGATCCTGCGATCGAATAAAAATTGTTCGATCGAACGATTAAATCATTCGAATCGAACGATTCGAACGATTTTTAGCGATCGATCGAAGGATTTTTATTTGTCCAAAAAAAAACTTAAAAAAGTGCTGTGGAAGGTCCCCATAGGCTAACATTGCACTTCGGTAGCTTTAATTTGGCGAAGTATGAAGTCGAAGTTTTTTTTAAAGAGACAGTACTTTGATTATCGAATGGTCGAATAGTCGAACGATTTTTACTTCGAAACGTTCGAATCGAAGTCGAATGGTCGAATATAGCCTATTCGATGGTCGAAGTACCCAAAAATTTACTTGGAAATTAGAACTTTTTTAAATTCGAACCCTCACTCGAGCTTAGTAAATCTGCCCCCTATTGTATATACACTGGCATGAGTGTAAGTAACTCAGATTGATCTGTATACACTGAATGCAGTACAAGTAGTATCATTTTAAATGTGTAAATCTTTAAATTCTGAGATAAAATCCACTAGGCCTGTACTGTCCAGTTTATTATATGTAGTTGCCTGATTAATTCTCATATAGAATGTTTGATGATCAGATTATATAAAAAAATGATAATGTCATACAATGGAGTTTATGAAGCCCATGAAGGCCACCTCTGACCCTTGGGCCTCCAGCTGATCAGCCCTGCACTAAATCATTTAGTACAGTACTGGAAGCATTGTCACTGGGCTCTAGAATAAATAGCACTGGCTGATGCATTTGATTATCATGTACAAGGAGCTATGTCATTGAAACCATTTATATCCTGTACTCGTTCAGTTGTAAAAATTCACTAATCTGATACTGATAATCTGAAGTACTCAATAAAGCAACATAAACCCTGTTAGCTCTGGCCTTCATCTAAACCCTTCTCAGTCCCCAAAACATTCTGGAAACCAACATAGCACCTAAATAACAGAGATATAGACCTGTGTGAGAGAGAATAACATTCTGTGTATGCAGACTCCCCCATGTGCTTGGGTGCAGGGCCGGATTTACATAGAGAGTGCCCCTAGGCCCACTGCCGTTCGTCGCCCCTGTCCTCTCCCCTTTATTCGTGCAAATTTTCATCATCAATGGGGAAATTTAAAAAATCATTGTATCTCCAATGCATCCCCAGTGTTTTTGAACCAATGTGGGTGTGGTTGGGCAGGATGCCGCCCCCCTAAAATCCTGCCACCCTAGGCCCGGGCCTAGGTGGCCTTTCCACAAATCCAGGCCTGCTTGGGTGGATTCTGTTCTCAAGCTAGTCTTGGTCACTAGTAACCAAGGCTTTGAGGCAGAGCCACCTTCTTGGCTCTAAGAGCAGTTCTTTGTTTTTCTGTTCTGTGGCACAATACCTCTGTGCTCTCCCATCACTAACTCCCTTTTTATAAATCTGACTTTTTGTGAGTTCAAAATCAATGGTGCTCATGTCATATAAACTTTTTCTTCCACCTCAAGTGGTCTCCGGTACCTGAAATTCCACGACACGTGGAGAATGGGCAAGGACATAGTAAAAATGTAGGCTAAAATTTGGGAAAATGGACTGAAGTAAAAATCAGAATGAAAAAAAAAGAATTGAGGGTTTGGGTGAAATCTGAACAAGCAGAAGCCAGATAGGGCAAAGGCAGGAACAAAAAATGGGAATTAAAAGGCTGAGAAATGATGCAGAGGCATCAAAGCATGCCCCTGGCACAATAATGCAGAGGGTGTAGAAGAACGTGACCTCCCAGCATGCATAACAAATCCACTCATGCTTTATTTATTCTATCCTTCCTCTTTTTATGTTTCTTTTTCTAAACTTACAAATGCATTTATTTATTAGAAAATGAGCCTTCTAGCTAGCGTCCCCATCTTTTAACCACTCACAATGATATGATAGATTGCTGTTTACTCTCTCTTTATGACTAGCTTCTGTAAAACATGTTGGTTCCCTTTACCTATAATTTAATATTCGTAGAAGACTGATTCTAGAATAAAAATCCGAGCAACTGACGTAGTCGTTTAAAAAAAAAAAAATCAATGTGGAACAAATGTAACTTTTATTAAGCCCTTTATAAGTTCATATAATAATCCCCTTAGATTCAGCAATAAAATGGCAACATTCTCTCGGAGAAACAGTTTTATGAGCTTTTGCTTCTGCTTCATTATAAAGTATATATAAAAAAAAAAAAGTTGCAGAAAGTGCAACCATAATACATTAAAAGTTACAAGACTATTTAGAGCTGGTGCTGCTCTAAAACACAATGTATTGTATTGTATATTGAATTATTTTATCAATATGGTCGGCTTAATGACAGAAAGTCCCCGCAGCCTTTAGAAAGAAACATTTAAAAAACAGATACACATAGTAGGCTTGCAATGCAAATAGATGTCTAACCGCAGCATAAAATATTCATGTTTAATCTGTATATTTAGCGTCTGACATTAATGACACTATGGATTATGGTTCACCCGCTTGCTTGTTCATTGCAGAACTCGGCACGACATTGCTTGATTCCTTAATATTTAATATAGAAGGGATTTAAAACACTTTAGCGCTTATCCACACGCCTCACACAACCTTTTATAGTTTTTCTTGACATTTTAAAAATCACTGCAGATGCATAGTTCCCAGCACTGGGCTATAGATAAGTACATGAAATATGTCACTTGTCCAGATTCACTCCAAAGGTCGACCTTTACATTTTGTTTGTTGTGTCCAAGCAAACTCTTACAGGGCACTGGGGAGTGTGCATTAAACAAAGTACTAAGTAAGAAACTCTATATATACAAACCTCCAGAAAGAGACAAGAAAAGGAACATTTAAAAAAATGTTAAACTGATTGATTGATCACCTTGAAAATAATATTTGTATGGCTTTTGTGCAAGAAAAAAAGGGTGATATCTTTTTCAAAAGCTGCTGCTTGTTGAAGTCAAATATGCGATCATATTTCATGAGACTTTTGACCACAGGGGGACACAGTTTCACTGGAATACTATTTCCCCCCCACTGGTTTAAGCATAGGCAGCTTGCACTCTTGGGGGGGAATGCACAAAAATTACAAGTGCATTATGACAAAAATGTCATTAAAAATGTAGTGTTTTTATTCACAGATAATTTTCCATCATTGTTCCGCCTCTATTGACAATTATCAAAAAAAATCATAGAAAAAGTGGACGTAGATATTTTTGTGTTGCATCTACAACAGTTTTTGAGGATTAGTTGTACTCAACAATTTTACAGATTTTTTTCCAAGAAAATGTCACCATAATGAAAATGTCAGAGGAATTTTGACTATAGAGAGCATTTGTTGGTGCACAAACAGCATTTAAAAATTTGGTGCTATTACTACAAATCCATATAATTATAAGATACCTTCTGTGAATTTGTCATGTTAACAACATTTTTACAATTTGCCAACCAACACTTGGGGGGTTATTTATCAAGGTCCGAATTTATCTCAATATCGGCTGCTATAAACTCCAATCTAACCCGCTCAGGTTTTTAATGCTTATTTATTATTACATTTTCCCGAAAATTTGCTTTGCGGGAAAAGCTAAAATTTTCACAATTTTTTCATGAATTTTCCCCGAAAGCTCCGAAAACATTGTGAAATTGCCCGAAACCCCCGACACAACCAAAAATCAATGGGACTGTTCCCATTGACTTTTATGCAACCTCAACAGGTTTGAGATGCCGTGTTTTTATATTCGGGCTTTTTAGTCCTCGGAGTTTAATAAATTCTGAAAAATTTGTGATTTTTTCAAAAGTTCGACTTTATAAAAAAACCACAAATTCTTCGGATTTCAGGGTATTTCCGGTATTCGGAGCTTAGTAAATAACCCCCTTGTAGAACTTTTGTGAATTCCCCCCAAAATATTTTACAAAAATATCATTCACAGGGAACAAATAGACAGGAAAATGAAGTGTAAAATCCAGGAAATGCATTCAGTTTAATGCAATAAAATAGGAGAAACTGCAAAAAAATAAGCCTAAAATCTGATGCACCTGTTGCATCAAAATTGAAGTGGACTGCAATAAAATGTGTAGTCTGGGAATATGTAAAATGTAGAAAGTAAAAATTCCTTCACTTTCACTTTTTAATACTTTTTTTCTGTGGGAAAAACAATCAATGAATTTTTTTTTAAATAAAGCTTTAGAAATGAAAAACATTCTGTAAAAAAAATCACTATGTGACACTTTTGTAAATGGGAAAAAAAAAACAATTCTATTTGAACTGCAACTCAAAATAAATTCTACTTTTATTAGATGTGCTTTTCAGAGCGAATTACCAGGTCATGACAAAAAAATCAGGGACACTTCTAATAACTGTAAGTTGCTGGGCTGCATTGATTGTAAAATAATTGCTTTAAGTGCAGTCAATACATACCTTCTAGCAGAGCTTTCCTTTGATTTTCACCCAATCAAAAGTACTTGAATATGTTTCAGTTCCTGTTTACCCCCCATTCCTGCTTTAAAAAGGGAAAGGCAGAGGCCACATATTCAATTTCACAAAATGTGAAATGCAACACTGCTTAGCACTTAGATGCCTTTATCAATATTTCTTTGTTTCACATCTTTATACATAGCCCTATCTTCAATGCTATCTTCTTTAATTAACAGAAAAGTATGAGGGCACTTCAGATACCTAGCCTATTTTTTAATGTTATGGTGCAAACAGTTCACCTAAAAGTTCTTTAACTTGCATCATACAATGTCAAACCAAGAATAACATTACTTATTTTTTTCAGTTTATCAACGAGGAAGAGCAATAGACTCAGGAGAAATCGATATTGGAAAGCAAATCATACAGACCATTCCACCAGGCTTGTTCTGGCGCTTTCAGATTATGATCCACCACCCATTGTATTTAAAATTTAATGTTTCACTGGCAAAGGACTCTCTCCTGGGTATATATGGAAGAAGAAATATACCACCAACACATACACAGGTAGTTTATATGGATTGCTACAGATTTCTGCTATTGTTTAAAGCATATGCATCTAATGTTAAGAATTTGAAGAAGGTTCTTAGGATAAGAGAATTATTCACATCTAGAAAATAAATATGTGTGCTAATACTTTTATTCTGGCACTTACAGGCTGAATGCAATAAAATCTAAAATCAAGAGAGTATGGAGTTACAATGATGATACTTTGAGCTGGGCCTACCTCAGTAGTCTCCTGCATGGAACACATTCCAAAAATGGAGAGGGATGTGTTTAAAAGGGTCATCACAAGATAATGCTAAGGGCAGAATCTTTTTTCATCTTTTTTTCCATCTCATAAGCTTGAGTCACTGTGATTTGTCTGGATAAGTTAAGTCAATTCAATTCTTGTATCCAGCTGTTGTCCTCTATGCATGTGTCCTCTGGATCTGCCATGAAGGCTCCAGTGGCAAGTGCTTGTCCTCCAGCCTGTACAGTGTGCCCTCCCAGTCAATGAGCCATGTCCAGTGCCAATGGTGTATGTGGCCCAAAGGCCCTTTGTATTTTTGCAGATGGATAAAGAAAGTGGCAGTTAGCCGTCATTGTTAGGGATACTAGATATGGTTTGAGCTTGGCAGTCTCCTCTTCGAATGAATCCTTTGAATAATACTTTTTTTCTTTAAATGAGGAGATTTGGCATGCAGAGTTATCTGTCCCAGTTATCTGTTTAGTCACAATGACAAGGGGACTCCTCAATTGACCCTTCATTGTAGCCATCCCACTGAACCCCATTGTTACATATCTTAAAGTGGACCTGTCACCCAGACACAAAAATCTGTATAATAAAAGTCCTTTTCAAATTAAACATGAAATCCAATTTCTATTTTTTATTAAAGCACTCATAGCTCATTTAAAAATCTCAGCTGTCAATCAAATATTGTCGCCAGTAATTGTCTGTCTGCGGGGCAGACAATTACTTTCACTTTCAATTCAGCGCTTCTTAGATGTCACTGCTCTCTTTATATTCCCCCCATTCTTTTTACCATTTAATAGTGTAGCCAGGGCATGGGGATGGACATCGGGTCCCCCATTCTGGTGCACAAACAAGATTCTGAGATGATGCAAGGCTTGTCTTAATAACAGTGTCCACAAAATGGCTGCTGCCTGTTTGCTATAATATTGAAATCCCAGAGTGAAGGAAGCAAGATTCAAATAATTGATATAGTGTAATAAAACACCACGGGTAAAATGGTCACAGAATTTATTCACATTTTAACAAATAGGACCTTGCCAGTCTCACGCCAAGGCATTATTCAAAGCCAGAATTCCATAAAGGATTAATTGCTACTTTGCTCTGCCTTTCCTCACCGAAGACTTGAGATCAGCACTATGTCATTATATTAACCACTGAGTATTAGGCTGCCTCTACCTACACAGAGCAGGGCCCCTAACCTGCTACTAGCAGAAACGGAACTAGAGGGGGTGGGCCCTGACGCAGGACGTGCAGCCGGGCCCCCCGCCCCCCTCCGTACACCCGGAACTGGCGGGGAATATGCGGCGTGCGGACTGCCGGGGGGCCCTGAGGGGGTGCGGGCCCTGGGCCGCTCCGCCCCTGGCTACTAGCAGAAGTTGCATTTCCCACCATGAGAGAAGTTCAGCAGCCCTGTTGCCACTCCTGAATCTGCAGTTTGTTGATGATTCTGGTCCTATAGAATAGGCATTATTTAAAAGGTGCAGTTAACCTGAATATATTTCACTATGCCTCACAGAGATTCTAGGCCCTAGCAGCCAATATGACTGTTTCATTATGCTGTGCATAGATATATAGAATGACAGAATGCTTTTTAAATTTAAACCAAACTGAGTATGTTTTACCATGCTTGAGAGAGATGTTAAGCATAGTGCTGCTAGTCCTGCTAGTATGCGTGCTTAAGCTGCCAAACTGAATGTTTCACTATGTTCTGCAATGATTATAGTCGATGAAAGGCATTCTTATTAAGCTACAGGCAAACCAAAACTTCCATTCTATTCAAGAAGTTTCTGAAACCTAGTAGTAGCACTAGTAATCGACTATAATGCCATCTTACTAAACAATCCCAGTTTACATCTCACTGTTTTCGCTGTTACTTGTTCTTCCCAAGAAAGGGCTGTGAATCTGACATTATATTCTATATACATATGATTGGGAGGTCGGCCGTTTTGCTGGCAGGGGAAGTAGAAGGAAAACTGGAGACATTCTCTGGGGTATAGCAGCCTCTGGGAATTATAGTAAGCTTGCTTTTGAAGCTAAAGCAAAAACCTAAGGTGCTTTTGTTGTATTTTCTGAGCGAATAGCTCTGCAGTTGATTCTTGCTTGAAACAATCATTTTTTGGCAGTAGGTTTTGCGTAGGTTTTGAGTTTGGCGCTTATTGTACAACTGTAATCCTTTGGGGAATATACACATGTCCATTTTACAATATTTAATGTATTAGTAATTATTAGTATTTCTTAATCATCTTAGTCATTTCTTAGTAATTATTATTTATGCTTGGGTAGAGCATCAGAACTTTAGCTCTTAACTGGGGCTAAATGAATTCATCTTGAGGAGTAGGGAACTCTGGACTCATTCTAAGTTGAGCCATATATATTGAGCCATATACTTAGGTTCAGCTATTTAAGCAGCTACATATAGACATACTGTACTTGAGTAGGGCTAATTGCCATTCTAATCTACTTTCCTACACAAGTATATAAGTACTTATGAAGGTCTTGTTTATATTCCTTTGCAGCTATACCTATAAATGTATTGCACATGAACATATATAGCTTCTGGATTGGTGGCTTGGAGATACTAGAGATGACAAATGCTTAGAGTCTCCATTCTTTAGGTGGAAATATTTCTGGATGCAGGGCTTGTTGATTAGGGTATGTCAAATAGGCATTTATCCTTGTTCTGAGTATTTAGAATTTCTGTGCAAGCATTGGCAGAATTCCATTTTAAAGGAGACGGTGCTCCTCAGAACTAAGACAGCCCAGGGTACTTGCGAGCAAGTGATCCTCTTCTGCCCTTCTTTCTTTGCGCATACACATTTATGTTAAAAGCTTTAACAAAAAAGGCCAGCTTTTTTGCTCTACTAGGCATGTATCAGTCCCCAGACTGGTGCAGTTTTATCCTAACAGGAGCCCTGTCCTGGGGTATCAGGTAAATCATTATAATCCTTGGGGGGGGATGAAAACTTCAAAGTCAAAAGATTTCCGTCGGTTCCCTCATTATAATAGCTATTTAACATAAGGTCATGTCCTCATAATTTACTTTGTGTGCTTTATTTACCTTTTAAATAAACACAACATTTTTTCTTAAATAAATAGTACAGCATATCTTACTTAGAAAATAGAAGAATTAGAGAGAGAGAGGATATGGGTGCCACCATATTGCTTACCTTAACATTATACATAGCCAACAATCTCTAGATATTGCTGCTGAAATTATTAGCTTTTTTTTATAAATATTTTGTTCATGAGTTTGAGACCTACTACTCATGTATATGAAGAGCTTACAGTATGGTAAGCCTCCATATCAACATAAAATATGAATTACTATAATTTGGAAAAACATAAAAACAATCCATATACTGAACATGTACAAGTTTATATTTTTATTTCATTGTATTTACTTATCTCCTGCTTCATGGCAGACATGTTTTATGTGAAACATATACAGCCACCAATTCAGTCTTAATAATTTCAACAAACTTTGTATAACACATATTCTTGATGAAAAATGTTGAAACCTGAATGCAAGAAAGTACTATATAGTATTGATAACACATATTATGTTCTAGAAATGTATTTAAAGCTAAAAAGTTAGCACCAGGTATAGTAAACCATAACAGCCAATCAAATATTTAATTTGAAACCGAGGAGACCAATGAATGCTAATTAATTCATATTAGACTGGGATGATTGTTAGAACACTTCCCCCAAAGTATATAGTATGT
This sequence comes from Xenopus laevis, assembly GCF_017654675.1. NCBI lineage: Eukaryota > Metazoa > Chordata > Amphibia > Anura > Pipidae > Xenopus > Xenopus laevis. The sequence continues at coordinate 40,416,409 of NC_054385.1, read as the reverse complement.
TTAAATAAGTAACGTGCATTTAGCTGGCACTGTTTTAAAGAAGTACTTATTTTCCCTTTACATACTGCATTGCTCTGTAAGACCAAAGTATACTTTTTCTAATATGTGCTAAATGCTTCTTATATACTGTGGAATGAAGAGCGCACTAATCATTGTTATTTCTTCAAGACTATTTGAGAGTATATTAATAATACAGCTGCCAGTACATTTCAGAGAGATCATTCTCTAAATCAAATGACTTATATCCAAACAATGTTGTCTGGGAAGTTAACTCACTGATACCATTCAATAACACCAATGTTTTATTTTATTGTAACGCCCATGGGAGATATTAAAAGGAAAATCTCAGAACCTGTATGAAATTGATATTTGCCGTTCAATTGAATGATTGTGCTTCTGTGTGCCATTTTCATTTCTGTGTATTTCAGATTCCCCCTCGTATAAGCTTTAGAAATATTATATATATTTTTTGTGCGCGTGTGTATGTATGCTGCGCGGCTTGACCGATTTCAAGCTTAGAAAATTACTGCTGCTAATTGAATAGTGAAGTTGCTGAAATATGGATTTTCTGTGATGTTCCCTCAGTTTGATTTTGTAAAGCTGATGGATGGAAAGCACTTGATTAAGCAAGAGCCAAAAAATACAGAAAACCCCCAGCATGCACCTCGGAGCCTAATCTTGGCGTCCTTACAAGAGACAGGCTTCATTGAATACATGGATCAAGGTGCCTGGCATTTAGCCTTTTACAATGATGGAAAAAAGATGGAGCAAGTACTTGTATTAACAACAGCAATCGGTAAGATTCTTGTGTCCCTTAACTGACCTAAAATGAATCCATATACAAGGATGTCACACTCCAGTGTTCTATTTTATTTTATTATTTTTTTTAACCTTACTACTCCGCATTATATCAAACATTGTCCTTTTGTACTGTTCTTTTTGTGAAAGGTATCTATTATAACTACACAGGCTGCATCCTATTATAGGGTATCTATCACCCTAGCTCACTGAAGTAGGCGCCTTAACAAGATTTAAGATGTAAGAATATTCTCTAATAATAATCCTGTTTAACAGTCTTACTTTGGTCTGTTTTTTTCATTTTATTTTGTGCAGATATTGCATAATAATTAAACAAACATAAGGAGGGAAAACACATTTTTTTTGGTGTTAGATGTTTAATGCTTCCAGATGAAGGAACAAAGAATACAGAGCCAGATTTACACACATCCAATGCAATTTCTTATTGAAGGATTCTCTTTGTTTCATTGGGTCACTGACCCCGGACGTCTTAAGAAAAGTTTTGTTGAAGAACTTTGCTTTAAGAATACAACCCTGGCTTTGCACAGTTTGATTAAAGTGTGGCTGAGCAACAGTTTTTTTTATCCCCTTTGAAATAAGATTATACACAAATACAGGTATGGTACTTGTTATCCAAAATGTACAGAAAAACATGTGTTGTGTGTTCCCTGTAGGCAACAGATAGATAAAAACAGCCACAGACAAAATAAAAGAAACAGCAGTAATCAAATTGGAATTACAAAGGCAGCAATGTGAGTCACATATGGCTGACTTCCAATAAGCAGTATGTGTTAGGCATTGAAGGCAGCTAATAGTCACATGGAGGCAAATCAGTCTGCACCTGCTTTTCTGGCAAAGTACATCAGTCATAAAAACTGCAAATTCATGAATTGCGTCAATGAAAATAGTCTTGAATAAAATGACAACATATGGTGAACATGGGCTTATTGCACTGTGAATACAAGAGAATCTGTGGTTGCAAGTCGAAAGCAAGTCAAAAAGAATAGAAAGACACGTTAGGATAGTTGCTAAAAATATGGCTTTAAAGTCACCAAAAAAATGGAATCAACTCCTCTGTGACCGAATCTTAACAAAACTGTATATTGTGAGCTTTACAATGCTAGAATTTATGATAGGGCTGGCGTTTAGAAACTGCTTGTATGCAAGGCAAATGCACAAGGAAACTTGACCTTGTGTTTAGAGCACAGAATTGGTCCACAGGGTAAAGGAAAAAAGTTATATGCTTTGACAGGTCGTCTTTCACCTCTTTTCTTCTTACATCAGACTTGTTAAGATTTGGAGAAAACCAAAGGATGCGTTCAGCCTAGAATTCTGTTGGCTGGTTGTGGATCCTTATAGGCAAAGGTAGCCATCTCAGTGGAGTCATTTGACTCGATAATCATTCTTCATGGTAACATGAACCAGGTGCACACTTTGTTATGTCTTCATACACAATGTCAAACAAATAGAAGAGTGCTCAGTTATTTATACCTCCTGTATCTATCAAAAAACGCAGTTTGCACTTGATATTAAAAATATTGCTAGGTGTTTTGTCAAATGGATAGATAGATAGATAGATAGATGGTAGATAGACGGACGGATAAATAATGGGTGGGTGAATAGAAGGATAGATAATGGGTGGGTGGATGGATGGATAGTACAACCTAAAGCTTTTGTTAGCTTGGTTAGCTTTTATAGGTTAGTGGCTGGGTGCAAATATTGAACATACTACATAAGAAGATGATACAAATAAACTAGTGCAAATCCCCCAAGAGTAGTGATGGGCGAATTTATTCGCCAGACGCGAATTTGCATCGAATTTCTGCATTTTGCCACTGCCGAATAAATTCGCAACATTGCCGCAAAAATTCGCCGGCGAAGTCCAAATGTTTTGGACGCCGGCGACAATTCCAATGCCAGCGACGATTCTAGGTGCCCATTGACTTTAATGGGCTTCAGAATTGTCGCCAGCGTCAGAATTGTATATACACGTATATATATATGTATATATATATATACATAATTAATAGTGATGGGAGAATTTGTCCCCTTTCGCTTCACCACGAGTTTCGGAAATTTCCTGCAAAATTTGCGAAACGGGGCGAAAAATTTTCGAAACGTCTTAATTGTCCCTGGTAACAATTCCGGAAATTTGCGAATTTATTTGCCGGCGGCGAAATGTGGAAATTCACCACGAATTTTCGTCTGCTGAATAAATTCACCCATCACTAATAATAGACCTTGAACTTTGCAGTATTCCATGAACTCCAAGCATAGTTATTGCCAAACAGTGTTGGCCATAGTTCAAACTAGGGGTCAATAAGAAAAAATAGTTTCTCCCACAACCCATATGCTGATAAAATAAATAAACTGATATTTATTTTCTCACTAGTAATTGGCCCTGAAACGTATCTAGAGAGTCCCAAAAGGAAATGCAGAACTATCTAGTGGGCAGACTATAAAATATGTATGCATGTGAAATAACCTGCCTAGCTGCAAGTTTATTTTTCATTGTGTCTCTACACCATGGAAGAATTGACCCTAAAGGGGTAATGAAATGCCTCAGCTACCATATGCGGCATTCTAAATGACCTTGGTTATTATAATAATAGTTTTTTACAGGAACCATAGATTGATTGGAACTGCCTTCTCCCATCATAATATTGTAATTCTTCTAATACAGTTGGTCATTTCCAAAACCAATGACATTCCTTGGGATAAAAATTTTCCAGGCACAGCAAGTCAAAAGCAAGCTCTCTCCTTAGGAAATTAGCAATTATTGTCAGCAGTTGAGAAATTGTCCAAATTACGGGGTTTTTTGCTTGTAAGTCCGGAATAGATATCTGAACTGAGGCAGAGAAATTGAAACTGGATGAAATATCTCTGTAGATTTATAGCACGTCGCTTAACTGAAAAGAGAGCATTGCCTGGGTGCCGAGGTCTCTGAGCTTGTAGGCATCACAGTCAACGGTCAGCTTTGATCTATTCTCTTCCCCATGATCCAAAACAAAATATATACTACATGTTAACACATATAACATCAAACCATTTTTTTTGCATACTTTTCTTAATATTTTGTGGACTACAAGTTTCAATATACTCCAACATATTATCACCTGTGAAAGCATGCTTAGAGCTTTGGTACAGCAATGTCAGTGTTTGAATTCTTTTGCACAACAAAATGTTTTTACAGCTCTCCATGGGTCAATGACACAATGAAGGCAAAAGCATGCCCCAGATGATCTGTATAAATATATATTTATTAAATCTTTGTTCCTGTAAAGTGAGCAGGAAGCAATAAACACAGAAGGCGTCATTTACCCCTTCAGTGCAGCATTCCATGTAGAGAGCAACAGCTTCCAGAGGCACAAGTCTTGTTAAATTACTGTAGCACTAAAAGGGACACTGTTGTGTCTCTTTGTGCTCCTGTGCACCCTTGGAATTGTACATGTGTGGTAGATTGTCTAGTTCTTGATAAACAGCAGTATGTCCTTCCTTCTCATGTTTGATGAGTAGTGATGGGCGAATTTGCGCGATTTGCCACCAGCGAATAAATGCGCAAAATGCCCGCGAAAATTCGCTGCAAAAATTCGCCAGGCACCGGCTGCAAAAACGGGCGCCAGCGTCAAAAACGAGCGCCATTTTGCGAATTTTTGACCGTTTCGCGAATTTCGCGTGAAATTCCCGAATTTTTCGGTGAAGCGAAACAGCGCAAATTCGCCCATCACTATTGATGAGTAATATAGTGCAGCCACAATTTGCACACTATTCTCACTGGTTAATAGTCTTCTACAATTATGGGACCTGTTGTCCAGAATGCTTTCGACCTGGGGTTTTCCTGAAAAGAGGTCAATCCATAATTTGGATCTCTCAGTCCTAAATCCTAATTAAAAAAAATAATGTAAAAATTAATTAAACCCAATTGAATTTTTAACTTCTATTAAGGATTTATTACATTTTACTTGGGATCAAGTACAATGTACTGTTTTATTATAACAGAGTAAAGGGAAATTATTATAAAAAGTGTGAATTATTTCATTAAAATGGATAATGGATCCCATACCTTCATACTAATTAAGGGTGCTAGAGGTGCAGAAGATTGATATCCCCTAAAATATACATAGATATCTTACCTACTGTGGAACATTATGCAGAAAAATGAAATATTGAGTTTAGCAAATGTAGCAGTTCTCAGTATTTGAACACCCCTATGAAAAACAATCCTGCATTGCAATATGTCGAGCACCGCAAAATCCCGCCATACTATATATTAACATTGTATTGTTACATTTTTGAAGAACGACATAGCATTCAGCAGAGTTAGATAAAAGCGAATAAAAAAGTGATGCTTACGCAAAATGCATTTGTTGAATTTAACAAAAGTTCTTAAATGCTTTTCAAGTCTCAATACTAAGTAAAATGACATTGATTTGATGACAGTTTGATATACAGTATGTCGGCAAAGCGGCTATGTTCCGCACTTATTCCGTTTCTCTGGACAGACAAATAAAAAAGCTCACAGGATTATTTTCTACAGTAAAGGGAAATTTGCTGCAATTTGCCTGCAATTGAATCACTCTGTGCATTAGGTTTACATCTGAATTCAATCTTTTAACTCTACTGTATGCTACTTTGTTCCCTCGCAGAAATGATGGATGATTGTTCTACCAACTGCAATGGAAATGGAGAGTGCATCTCTGGCCATTGTCACTGCTTCCCAGGATTCCTTGGGCCCGACTGTGCTAGAGGTATGGGTCACTACTCCCACATTTCTTGAATATTTCCATTTACTGGCAATATGGATTCAGTTCAATGGCAGGACTTCTTTCTTTCAAATTGCTACAAATAATACAAAATAACAGTGGTTTTGTTTAAATTGTTTTACATATTACATATGATTTGTATTTATTTTTCAGCAGGGCTGCTAAGAATACACATTTCCTTCCTCAGAACAAGCTTTAAACACGGTTGGCTATTTTCTGTTCATAGAAAAGGAGTAATCTAAAAAATGGAACCTTTTGTATTTGCATTTAATTACCAAGGGGGTCCGTGTGCAATTTGGCAGCTTGCTACCAAATAAATGCTTCAGTTAAATTGCTGGAAAAAAATCACAGAGGGCCGTATTCATCAGGTTTCACCACAGTGTTCTACTAATACTTCAAAATTTGTTTCATTCTTTGCATTATGCCCATAAAAGGAAAACACCACTCTTGCATGTAAGGTGGTACAAAGAACAAAGGTCTTCTATCCATTCAAAAGCCATCTTAAATCCGGCTATTTCAGTCTTAACATCTGATTTGTTAACTGTTTTCTCATTAATTAACCTTATTGTGCGTTTCTTTTTTTGTTTTACCCATAATAAGGTAATATGATTGTACACAATATCTAAGGTTTCTAGACTACTGCCTGCCCAACATCTTAATCCAAAACCAAGGGATTTAATATTAAGTTAGTTTTCCAGTTGCTGCTATAAACTCTCTACTTTGCTGGGACACTTTTCCACTTTATAGGAACATTGTTGTTTCGTTCAATTCAGCTTCAAGATCATTTATACGGTTGGGCACTGATATTTAGTGATTAAGCCTAGCTTGCACTTGGCATTCCAATAGATGACACAGGAGTTCTGTTGGGCATTGGTCAAAGCTTTATGCAAGCCAGTCACATTTGTATACCCTCCTCCAGTGGCATAACTATAGAAAAATATAAAAGCATGAGGGAACGGGGAATAAGGGGGCCCATGGACCGCGGTGTCTGCTTCCCCATTAATTGAGAAAATTGACCCTCCCAAGCAGCTGTCTTACCTACTCCAAAACTTGGGGAGTGGGGTACGTGATCAAGTGGGTTGGTGAAGGAAGGGCCAAGCCATATTATAGCATTTAAGGAGAAAATAAACCCTACCACAGGCAGAGATAAACCCTGAGGAGCATAAAAAGTGGAAGCTAGAGCCAGATCAGCTTTCACCGTTCGCACGGTGTAAAGTAACATACAGCTTGATAAATTTGATGCTTATTTTTTACACAGCTTTTTATGCCATTTTTTTGGCAAATTTCATTTTACACATCATAATTAATACATGTTATCATTGACCAGCAGTCAGGAAATGGCTGAAGTTGGAGGCCATCTGCTCCATTTTGCAGATCTGCAATGTCAGTATGGCAAAACTAGGGACTCTTTTGTGTGGGCACCAATGTGGTTTGTGTGGAGGCTAGCAATTACTGCAGCCCAAATAAATAAAATAAATATTTTATAATCAACTTTATAAACATACCACCACTATCATCCTCCACTATGCTTTACCCCAGTCTAGCACATTCAGGCAGGTTGCAGTTCCAGATCCAACTTTTCAGAGTCCCACTAATAGTGTTGTCAGGCTTGAATTTGGTAAAATCATTCCTGCTTCTGATAAATAGTTCTTGTGCTTACATTGCTTCCAGTGAGAGTATAAAACTCTGCTGTGAATGCTAAAACTGAGAAGATGCGATTTTAGGAGGCAAGAATGTCCTGACTATGGGGGGGAATAGCTTGAAATCTGGTTGGAATAGCTCAGTGGTTAGACTCTGGTTGGAGTGGCTCAGTGGTTGGAATCTTGTTGGGATGGCTTAGTGGTTGGAATCTGGATGAAATGGCTCAGTTGTTGGAATCTGATTGGTATGTCTACAATTTAGGTAAATTCTTAATTTTCCATGTAAACATGGGGAAAGTTACCATAATAGACTTGCCACTGTAGCTATAAAGCAGAAAGTACTTTTTGTCAACTTAATAGCGATAAATGTTATCCATCTAGTTCAATATATGTTGATTTATTTGCTAACATTAAAAAGTAAAAGAAATGAACATTAGGCTGGTATTCACTGAATTACTGCCTTTATAAGGTCATGAAATTATTGCCGGTACAGTAAAAGAAAAAATCAATTTCACTAATGGTACGGAGAATGCTCATTGAAGATACATCTTGCTAATTACTCTAATTGCTGGAATGTCATCTTTGGTTAAAAATATCTTTTTCCTGGCATTCAGCAGGTTAATCATGTTGCAGTTACAGTACAGTAAATAATAACGTTTGAGCAGATAAAGAACAGCAAAACTTTATTGCAGGCAGTCTGGATATTGTTAAAACAGTCTTCAGATGAGATTATAGTCATATCTGGAAGTTCAGCTGTACAAATAATACAGGTCCCATTTTGAATAGGCAGCAAAAGAAATATACAGGTATACTGTACATATATATATATATATATATATATATATATATATATATATATATATATATATATATATATATATATATATATATATATATATATATAGTGAATAAAGTACCTCCTCTTATTATTATAATAAATAAAATATGAGGATATTATAAGTTACCAAGGAGTTTCATGACGATATAAAAACAAGAGGCCGAAGGCCAAGTGTTTTTATACAGGTCATGGAACTCCGAGGTAACTTCTAATATCCTCATATTTTATTTATTATAATACACACGTTTCAGTGAGTCATGTGACAGAAATGACATCAGAACTCACCGTTTATAACTGATGACATCAGAACTCACCGTTTATAAGGATATAATTTACAAGATATTCATGGCTTTTGTGTATTATATATATATATATACATATATATATATAACTTTATCAGTCATAATCACTGAGCCATTCCTATCAGATTTCACCCACCAAACCATTCTGACCAAATCCCATCCACTGAGCCATCCCAACCAGATTCCAAACAATGAGCCATTCCAACCACTGAGCCATTCCCATCATAGAGCTATTCCAACCAGATTCCCACCACTGAGCCATTTCATCATCCATATTCCACCCACTAAGACATCCCAACCAGATTCCCACCACTGAGCCATTCCACCCATATTCCACCCACTAAGTCAGACATCCCAACCAGATTCCCACCACTGAGCCATTCCAAACAGATTCCAGCCACTGATCCATCCCAATCATATTCCAACCACTGAGCCATTTGTTTGTGAAGATTCTCATTCATCCAGGTCATGGTATTTCTGTAGAAATAATTTAAATCAACTGGACTTGCTGTGTTTTTTCATTTTTTTTCCTTGAAGACGTTTCATCAGTCATCCAGCAGGCTTTCTCAATTCAGAATAATTTGTAAATAAAATCTTTCTTTGGCAATATATCGTCTGGAATGTTGCTCCTATCAGCATAATCTGTTTATCATAATATGCAAGATGTCAAGGTTCAAAAGGTGTTAAAGAAGCCATTGATGTAAAAACTGAAAAACCAAGTTTGAATAGAGGCGGGGGAAGGGGTGTGAATCTTTTGTCCGCCACATGCAATGCTATTTTGGCACCTCTCCCTGGAACGTTTAATATCTCCTCAAAGCTCCAATCTTGCTAATACAATCAGGACCTAAATTATTGACATCCTTGCAGATTATGATAAACAGATTATGCTGATTGGAGCAACAATCCAGAGGGTATATTGGCGAAGAAAGATCCTATTCTGAATTGAGAAAGCCAGTTGGATGACTGATAAAATGTCTTCAAGGAAAAAACACAGCAAGTCCAGCTGATTTGAATTTCTACAGATACACTGAGCCATTCCAACTAGATTTCAACCACTGAGACATTCCAGCTAGATTCCAACCACTGAACCATTCCAGCCAAATTCCAACCACTACTGTAAGTCATTCAAACCAGACTGCTGAAAAATTCCAACCAGGTTCCAACAATTGGGCCAATCAGACAGATTGCCACTAGTGAGCCATTTCAATCAGATTCCAACCACTAAACTAGTCATGCAAATTGCAACCACTGAGCTATTCTTTCCACAACTGGACCCCACTGAAGCCACTACCCTCAGATCTCAATCACTGAGCCATTCTTTCCAGTACTGAGCTAACAAGCCATCTCTCCCAGATTACTTTCACTGATTATTATTATGCATACTAGATTATATTCTGAAAGCCTTTTTTCCAAATTCAAAACACCAAAATTCAAAATATTATTTATTGGCCACTGCTCTCATTTTCCAAATTCTGAGGCATTCATCCTACATCTATAAAGTTATAATATATACAGTAAATTGAGCCATACCTCCCAGATTCAGCCTTTACTTTTTATCTAGACAGGTCTTAGTACAGAGAGTAACATTTTATTTTAAATAACATGCAGTGCAGAAAGCATACTAAAACAGAAGAAATGTACTAGAACATAAATAATTAAGGAGACTATGATAATATTATTATGGGAAAAATTGAACCACAGGAAAGAGTCTATGATGCAAGTGTTGAATGCAGAACGAGCGAGGCATATCGGTACAGGATGAAAAATGTTGGAACTTCAACTTCTTTTTTTATTTCTTAATTTACTTTTTAGATTCCTGCCCTGTACTCTGTAGTGGCAATGGAGAATATGAAAAGGGACACTGTGTTTGTCGTAATGGGTGGAAAGGTGCAGAATGTGATGTTCCTGAGGAGCAGTGTATTGACCCAACTTGTTTTGGACATGGAACTTGCATAATGGGAGTGTGCATTTGTGTTCCAGGATACAAAGGGGAGATTTGTGAAGAAGGTTTGTAATTTTGTCATTTTATTGTATTGTAGTGTGTGTGTGTTTAGGGGGGGTTGTACAGGCATAGTTCTCCAATATAGTGTAGCCAAAAAGTTCTGTAATAGGTCTTCAGCATAATGTAGCCAATAATGAATGTAATACTTTTCTTATACAGCCTTGCATGTTTACTTGAAGTTGTAAATTTTATGTTGATATTTTCTTGCAGAGGATTGTATTGATCCCATGTGTTCTGGCCATGGAGTGTGTGTGCAAGGAGAGTGCCACTGTTCTGCTGGCTGGGGAGGAGTGAACTGTGAGACCGTTTTAGCTTTATGTCAGGAACAGTGCTCTAGCCATGGAACATTTCTCTTGGAAAGTGGTACCTGCAGCTGTGAGCCTCGTTGGACAGGACCGGATTGTTCTACAGGTATGTTTTCACACAGATTAGAATTTCATTGTTGTACATTGTTCCTTTTATAGCCAAGCTTAACGTCCAATGGATACCGTACAGGGCTCGTCTAAGCCTTGCATTACCTGGTGCTCCACAGCTTGATCTGAACAGCGTACAAGCTAGGGGATTTCCTAGGGACACACATGTTCACCTTCTTCCTGCCTCTGCCAAATGCAGACCGAGTCTTTGTGCCTGTTTTCTGTAATATGCACTTTGCCTCATTTTTTTATCAAGGAGGCTTGCAGCATGCTGTACATACTGGAACAAAAAAAGACCTGCCACTCCCAATCCCAAGAATCCATTAAACACCATCATATCAACATGCACTTCTGTGTAGTCCTACATGTTTGTTGGCAAATACTAACCTAGCCTTTGCCATACATCTTGATAAGGTATGGTTGTGCTTGATCATTGGAAAACCATGGAACCACATCCTTATCTCAGATGAAGTGGGCATATCATCCTATATGACTTGGTGGAGATAAGGATGTAGTGTAATCAGTTGTGTAACTAGTAGATACTAAGATACCAGTTAAAACTGGGGAAGTGTATACTGAAATGCCACATCAATCAGGACCCCAAATGGGTGCAGAGCTTCATATTTCTGAGAAAAAAATCAAATATTTGTTTAACATTCCCTAAAGGTGCTATAGTCCTGCTGTGCTCAAATCTACTTTATTAATCATTGCTCTGCAATTGCAGTCTACAGATTTGTAAAATTATTTTACATTGTGCCTGAAGGTGGCCTTTTTGATAACAGTATGCATCATTATATAAAAAAAGAATACATTATTTCCATATGTACTGCACAATTTTCAGCCTAGGATTGTTTAAAAAAAAAAAAAAACAAAGCAGGTAATAGAATAAAATAGTCAGTGTTTTGACAAACTAGACAAGCTTGCATTAAGCTGTGAATAATTAGGTGCTCACTACACAAACTGCTATTTTGCAAATTTTGTCATAATTCTAAACAGTAAGGTAACAGTTAGCTTTTTACAAAAATATGACTTATGGCCGGTAAAATGAGCGTTTCTCAGTCCCTCTGCGCAGTGGTGTGTACTGTATGTGTGAGTGCTCAAAACAAAGGGCCAGATTCAATTCAGTGAAAAAAAGTTATCTCATGGTTTATCATGTGAAAACTCATGGACAAGATTCCAAAAAGAAACTGTACCTGTACTAATTTCATTAGCCTTTTTGAAGTATCTTGTTGAGAATTCTTTTTCAACTTTTTTTAAATATTCCCAACTATAAAAATATTGGGAATTCCTTTGTTTGACATTGTCAGGCATCCCCCAGTGATTGTAATGACTTACCTGATACCCCGGGCTGGTGCTCCTGGTAGCAAAACACTTCACCAGCCTGGGGTTCTTCTGCGTGAACACCATGGAGCGATCATCTTTCTGCTTCTTCATTCTTGATGTTCATGCCCATGCACAGTAGAGTGAAAAGTCAAAGTTTAACAAAAATAAACATATTTTGCACAAGCATCAGCCCTGTGCATTGAAGAAAGAAGAAGCAGAAGAAGAGGATCACTACATGGCGCTCAATTAGAAGAACCCCGGCCAGTGCAGTTTTCTGCTAACAGAAGCATTGATCCAGGGTATTGGGTATGGTAGGGTGAGTGCTTCACATTTGGCACCCTTCCTCCAAATGATTTACAATTGCCTTCTCTGCAGTAATCAACACAACATTATGTCTATTAAAACAATGCATTATTCCCATTTTGTGCACTTTCCATTTTGCCCATATTAGTGACTAGGGGACATTTACTAAGGGTCGAATATCGAGGCTTAATAAACCCTCAAATTCGACCCTCGAAGTAAAATCCTTCCAATTCGAATATTGAATTAGAAGGATTTTAGCGCAAATCCTACGATCGAATAAAAATCGTTCAATCGAACGATTCAAACGATTTTAAGCGATCAATCAAAGGATTTTTCTTCCATCAAAAAAAGCTTAGAAAAGTGATGGGAAAGGTCCTCATAGGCTGACATTGTACCTCGGTAGGTTTAAACTGGCGAAGTATGTAGTCAAAGTTTTTTTTAAAGAGACAGTACTTCAATTATCGAATGGTCGAATAGTTGAACGATTTTTACTTCGAATCGTTTCAATCGAAGTCAAAGTTGAAGGTCGTAGTAGCCTATTCGATGGTCGAAGTACCCAAAAAAATACTTCGAAATTCGAAGTGTTTTTCATTTGAATCCTTCACTCGAGCTTAGTAAATGTGCCCCTAATTGTGATAAATTTGCAGTAAGAAAAATAAATATCTTCAATGGCTAATGATCTCTTATTATCATGTCCTTTTGAATCTGTTCTTCAGACAAAGGCTTTCCTGAAGGTATATTTTGTACACATCAATTTCAATTGAAATTGAAATGTTACTGCAATACCGTTGCTCGCTATCTCGTTATAGCGTTTCAATAACGTTAACACAATTATCAACGAGTAGGAACAAAGGATGAAATCCTCATCAAAAAGAATGCTGAACGTTTTATATAAATATTCATATATGAGAAAGAAGATAGACAGTTTGAAAAAATATTAGAAGTAGAAATTTTCCAATGTTGACTGTTTACAAACAAGGCTGTATATTCCTCAAATATGACTGATAATGTGTGTACATCAGATAAACTGAACTTTTTTTCTGAACGAGAAAAAATAATTCCTTTTTCCTATATAGTATATTCTCAGAAATCAGAATACTTTACTCAGTTTTTAGAAAATCATATAAATATGATTTGCTTTTATAGGAAATTATTTTTCTAATTTTGGCTGTTTGCACCCAACACAAATACTTCAGAAATATAAATTAAAAAGATATGTTGCCATTTAGCAAATCTATCCCTTTCTTTGCCTTTTCCTGGCCTCAGCAATCAGCCATCTGTTTCACAGAAAGAGGGAAGGTTAGAGTGTAGTTATAAGCCTGGCTAGATCAGAAGTATTGGGGTGATATTTTTAGCTTCTCCCCTGGAAGGGGAGTCAGTATTTGCAAGTGAAAGAAAATTATTTCCAGCGCTTAATTATTTAACCATTATCAAACCAATCACCGTAGCAACAGTCGAACAACCGAAGCACCTGGAAGTTGCCTACAATAATTTTCACCTTGGCAGAATGTATAACTAGACATTCAAAATATTATACAAGTAAAGTTAACTTCAAATCATTGTGTGTGTGTGTTGTTTGCGTAAATTAACACAAAAGATCTTTCACAAATGGATAAACACTCCAAATGTGCTATTTAGGGAAGGTCACAGTAATCTACATCTCTAGAAAACAATGACATTTTACATCAATAAAATGCATGCAAATTGTAGCGTAGAATAGTTAAAGGGAAATAATTGCTGAATTGTAAAGAAAGTCTTGTTGAACTTATGAAGTGCTCTGCAGTGGCTGCTGTCATCCTGATGATATGATGCTCATGCACAGTGAGATTCCACACTTGCACAACATTTGGTGCAGATCTATTTATATCTTTTATTTATAGAACTACACTATATAGCACGGTTCTTTGCAATGAGGAAAATCACATTATAGGCAATAATGCAACACCAGGAAAATATATTATTGCCATGTTGGGCCAGAAAGAAATGTCTGTAATGGCTGAATCTGTATTGGACAGATTTCACCCTCAGCATCATGTCCCCCTTAAGTTGTTAGTGTTGCCTCAACATATTTATGGTTACGTTTAACCATGTCCTTGAGTTCAGAGCCACAACGTAAGAACAGATTCTTACAAGCTTGTCTTTGTGTGCAGTGACCATGTTCAGGTTTCTGACTCTTGGTGAGTTAAGAATCCAAGCAGCTTGTGTCAAATTAACTTTATATTTTCACCTAAAGTGGTCTCCGGTAAGTGAATTTCCATGACAGTTCTGGTGGAGTTAATGCGGGCCAGCTCAAGTCGCAGAGGGCACCTGTTTATAGTGAGGAGCTGGAGGGGAGGGGCGAACGAGGCAGATGTGAGGCCACTCAAGGTAAGAACACCTTGACTGTACTCCTCCCTCCCCCAGTTGTCCATGGAGCGGGTAAGCTGCAAAGAAGCCTGGACCCCCAGGAGACCACTCAAGGTATTTTTGTCCTAACAAGGTGTCCAGTATATAAAAGTGTTGAAACTAGAGGGAGAAGAGCAAAGGACTGACAGATTGTTTAAGTGAGCAGCTGCCCACTGCTTGTTTCCTGCTGTTTATAACATCTGTACTAACTAATACCATAAGGTAACACTGGATACCCCAAGATTGTCTGGGACTTGAGGAAAGGGGCACTAAGGCAGGTAGCTTATTTGTAGAGTAAAGACTATAGTTGGACTAGAGCCTCCAGCCCAAGAGGAAAGAATCTGTTTGTCAAAGGTCCAGGACCCTTGGCAGCATGATCATCTATAGAGGTGATGGCTGAGGATACATTCCAAAGTGGAACTTAAGCCATGAGAGATTCCTTCTGATAGTTGGAAAACAGGAACGGTAAGCAGATAACACATTAATGAACTCCATAGATGTGCTAAAAAACCTGAATATTAAATATGTAGAAACTGATAAGCAAAACTGTTCTTATGTTGTTATGTCCACTAATGTTATGTCTGCTAAAAGGTTTGATTTATTGACACTCCTGTTATGACAGGAGAGTTACAGTATTTGCTAAATTAGCCAATCCACATGTTAATACTCTGGTTACTATACATATATAATAATCTTTCATCATTTGCTCAGAAAAAAAGGGTAAGGAAACTGAATTGTTCCACTGCCCATCTTATTTTCATAGACTCCTATACTCAGAGAGTCTGCGGAAAAGAGCCTATGTCTTCTCAAGGTTTGTGTAGATCACTCTCACATGGTGTAATGTAAGATCTCAAACATGTCCCTGCACACCTCTTAGTTAAATGGGGTTGACATCCCATGGGTTAATAGGTATTGCACTTGGAAGGCCTTTAGCCATATTTCAGATCTTTCAGTGTTACTTGACACAGGGCCAGAACTAGGGGTAGGCAGAAGAGGCAGCTGCCTAGGCCACAATGATTGGGGGGCACTGAGCAGTTACCTCTTCTGCCTACCCCTAGACTGGACTCACCTGTCACTCAGCATGTGCGCTCCTCAACCTGCATGTTTATGGGGTAAAAACTAGAATTTTTTTGAAAAACTTCACAATTTATTATACCCCAGAATCCAGAATCCGAAAACCTGACATCTCAAACCTGTCAAGGTCATGTATAAGACAGATGTCCCTATCCCAATTTGAAGATATCGTGGTGGGTTTAACCCAATGACCTGAGACATTCTGGGTTTTGGGCAATAACCTGAAAATATGAGCGATTGGGATAAAAATATTTGTACATAAATTCGTAGTTATTTTAATGTTAAATAAGGTAAAATCATGGATGGGAGCTTGGTCAAGTTCTTTTTTTTATTAAATAAATGAAATAAAAACAGATTTTAGTAAATAACCCTTAGTGTTCGACTATCTCCCTGCTAGCCAAAGAAGGTTTATGCAATATAGTTAAGGCAGCATTTGTAACACTGATGATACTTTTAATGTAGAAAACTGTAGAAAGACATTAAGTCAAAGTTAAGCAAATTAAGGGGTTTTCTCGCAAATCCCACTGAACTGGTGCAGTAGCATTTTTCACTCGCATATATCAATCAGTTACCATTTTTCTAAGTATTTCTCTTCATTTCTTTATTGACTAGTATAAATATTAGGTTGTATATCAGTTAGTTTAACTAACTACAGGGAGAACTGTAAAGGCTGAATTTATATTGCGCAGATTTCAACCACAGCATCGTGCCCCTCCCCCCTAAATAGCTGTCTCAAGACATTCATGGTTAAGTGTAACCATGTCCTTGAGTTCAGAACCGCAATGTAACATTCTGGGAGTAGTTTCTTAAAAGCTTGTCTTTGTGTGCCGTGAAAAGTCTATAAACAGCCTGCGATTCCTTTGTTCTGGATTCTGCCTCTTGGTGAGTTCAGAATCCACGCAGCTCATGTCAAATAAACTTTATCTTTTTACCTCAAGTGGTCTCCGGTAAGTGAATTTCCATGACAGTTCCCTTCCTCTTAAGTCATATAAACTTGCTACTTACAAGGCTGAAACTCTTGTCCTTGTGTTTTTTTAATGTTGAACTTGTGGACCTGGGTCTTTTTTAGCTTCTGCTATTTTTATTGCATTACAACATGGAGAAATTAGGGTCAAGAATGAATAAGTAACACCTTCGACTACGACTTCGACTTCGAATCGAACGATTCGATCTAAAAATTGTTCGACTATTCAACCATTCGATAGTCAAAGTACTGTCTCTTTAAAAAAAAACTTCGACCACCTACTTCGCCACCTAAAACCTACCGAACATCAATGTTAGCCTATGGGGAAGGTCCCCATAGGCTTTCTAGGCAATTTGTGATCGAAGGAAAATCGTTCGATCTATGGATTAAAATCCTTCGAAGGATTTAATCGTTCTTTTCCTTTGATCGTTCGATCGTACTAAATGCGGTAACGATCAAAGTTAATTAACCCTCGATATTCGACCCTAAGTAAATGTGCCCCCTAGTGTTATAAAAAATGTCTCTGTTTACATCTGAAAGCTATTCAGGGAAGACAAAATGCGAAAATTCGCAGCAAATCCATACCTGCCCAATTTATATGCCCATCACTGTTATTAAGCACTAAACTTTGATTCTGATAAATCTGTCCCTATGGGGGTGATTTACTAGAACTCAAATTAATCTTAGTTTTTTTATGAAAACAAAGTCAACCAAACTCCCTTCCACAAATTGAACTCATTTACTGTATGTATCATTTTCCTTGAAAAAAGCGGGAGGGACAAAACGTTGAGACAAAATTGAGTGTCAATTTGTATCATGCAACTGACACTCTGAAAACCAAATTTTATTGAATTTGTCCTGCGAGAACTCAACTTTTTTGGATTATCAGACCAAAACCCTGACTTTTTCAGATTGTCCAGTGCAGATCATGATGTCAAAAAACTATTTACAGGAAGGATATCTCCCATGGGGCAAATTTTATTACCTCTGAAGTTGCACCAGCGTTGGCTTTGCCGCACTTCGCCAAGCGAAGTTTCGCCAGGGCACCACTAATTCACTAAAATCCGAAGTTGCACTCAGGGAGGCGAAAGATAGCAAAGTTGCGCTAGCATTAATTCCTCAAGCAAAGCGAAGTTACGCTAGCGATGCCTAATTTGCATACGGTGCCAAGTTAAAGTACATGGACGTATATGTAGCAACAAATACATTACACTACACAAGCCTGGGAAAGCTTCAAAAAATGAAATAGAGTTTTTATTTTGCCCTATACATGTGCCCACTGTATAGTTTAGGTGCCATATGTTAGGAAATGTAGGGGGGAAGGAGGGTACCCCTAAAAAAATTTACGATCTTTTTCAGCCTTAAAAAAGGAAAAGACACCAGCGTTTTCTGGGACTTAGAAAAAATTTCAACTTTTTTGAAGCAAGCCCTATCTACTCTATTGCACTTCGCCTGGTCTGAGGTGATGAAGGCAAGTCTGGCGCAAAAGGTTACGTTCAGTAAAATGCGCAAGTTAGTGAATTAGCGTAGTTACGTCCCTTCAACTTCGCATGGGTAAGGGTGCGAAGTAGCGCTAGAGTAGGTCCACTTTGCTAGCGAATTGACGCCAGCACCCATTAGTAAATCGAATTTGCGCTAGCGTTAGCCCCTTCGCACTTTAGTGAATTTGCCCCATAATAGACTCCGTTTTAATCAAATAATTAAAATTTTTAAAATTGATTTCCTTTTTCTCTGTAATCATAAAACAGAACCTTGTACAGGGTACTTACTATTATGTAAGTAATCCTTATTAGTGGTAAAACACTCCTATTGTGTTTATTCAATTTTTAAATGATTTTTAGCAGGCAATCGGTAGTGATCGAAATTACAGAAAGATCCCTTATCCAGAAAACCCAAGAAAACCCATATGTTTCCCTTAGATAAGGAAACAAAATTTATTTTCACAAAATTGAGGCAATTTAAAAAGGGTGTTTTTTTAGCAGACATCATAATCAGCTTAATTGTGCCAAGTTTTATTGTTATGAATTATTAATGTCATGGTCTATTTTCCTGCTTTGGATCCTATTTAGCACCAGTTGCACACCTTTAATTAGCAATGTAATCAAGTATGTTTCCTAATATCACTTTTGACTCTATCTTTGATAGACTGCACAAGCACATTAAGAGGTATATATCCGCTAAAGCCTTTATACGTAAATACTGTGGCATACCTCTGTGCATTTGTATGAGTTGTGATCATTCATTTTGAGCCATAACGTCTCTTCAGCCATTAGCAATGAGATAAAAAGACACACCATGTGTAGCCAGTAAGAGCTAAGCTGAAACGTTCTCTGCTTCTTTTTATGTCAAAGCAAACACAGCTCAGTACCCTTAGGGAAAAACATAACCCTTTTAGGTAGAGTTCATTTTGCTCCCCATACCTTATGAAATGAAGTATGAGTCCTCATATCTGCATCACCAGCCCCAGTCTTGCAAGTTGTATTGATTTTCTTTTACAGACTGAAAATTGACTTTCCCCTCCGTTATTATAGAAGGACCACAAAGGAATTACTAATGCTAAAGTGCTGCACTAAATGTTATAGGAATGTATATTCCTATTTGCACTTACAAATATACTGTAAAGTTACTTACAAGGCAAGAAAAATGCTAAACCTCCCACCTGTTTCTGCTACAAGCAATTGGTTTCTGTACAATTCCTGATATACACAACCATTTAAATTTCTTGCACAGAGCTTCTTTACACAGGGGACTGTTCAAAACATTTTCTGTTGCTTCAAATCATGCCAACATTCTATGCCTCTCTCTGGTTTACAATGTTTTCTAGGTCTCTTGAAGGGGCCTTTATGTTAAATTTTAATATGTTGGAAAATGGGCGAGTAACTTTAAAATTGGTCTTCATTATTAATTTTTTATATTTTTCTAATATTTCGAATATTATTTCTAATAATATGCATTCTTCTTCTGACTCTTTCCAGCTCTCAAATGGGGGTCACTAACCCCCATCTAAAGATAATGCTCTTTAAAGTTACAACTCATCTTTCTTTTCAGGCCTCTCCTATTCATATTCAGGTGTCTTGTTCAAATCAGTGAATGGTTCCTAGGGTCCAAATTACAGATTACAGATCACTGAAATGGCTGAAGAGCTGCTGAATAAAAAGCAAAATAACTCAAAAACTATAAATGTTAACAATCAGCCTCTGCTGAAGATAACCAGTGCATGTGCATCCCAAAGTGATACCATGATACCAGGATAGAGAAATGCCACAACCAAAGAACTTAACATTCCAAACTGCTCCCCAGTCCAGCTACTTCAGCCAATAAAAAATCACACTCATGACTCTTTATCTATTATAGGATTGTGTACTATATTATTAGTAGTCGATTTCACAATTTATTTTCTAACTGTCACGGATACTGTATAAGACATAGGAGAGTTAAGCTGACCATAGACGCAACGATCCGATCATACGAATTGTGGATTTGTACGATTTTCGGACCTTGTGTGGAGAGTCGCGACTTTTTTAGTCCAGCAAAGAGCCATTCTATGCACTCACAATAAAAGGAAACTCAGAGTATCATGTATCATTAGCCATATCACCAAGAAGACAATTCCTGCATATGCACAGCACTTATATTTTTAATATAGCTGACTAGAACCTGCAAGCCTGCAGATGGATCCGTGATACATACTATTGGGACTTTGCTCCCATCTGGACTATTAAAAATAGCACCAAGGATTCTAAAGAAGAGTGGGTGCACATTCATCAAGGAGGACTTTTAGGACTACATAGTCAATAACAAATCTTTATACCAACACATCAAAATGTCTGTACATAAGGGGTGGTTGGGGCTGAAAAGGACAAATCTGTTATGCCTATACCAGTTACTTTATCACAGGCTGGAATGATAATAGACTGAATGAAAAGATTTCTCCTAAAGTTCTCCTTAAGGTATGGGCACCTATTGTTCTTCATGTTTCCTTTCTAATCACCATCGTTTGCCATAAACATCAGTTCTTATAAAGCATTTTATTAAAAGCTATCTCCAAATATAATAATTACTACCCCAAATGGAAGAAAGAAGAGACAAAAAAGGGGGAAAGGATCTAGATTCTTGAACATATTTGCAACTTTTGAACAACATATTGGAATTATGTTTAGCATTGCTGGCTCACATGAGTGGGGCCTAGAATTCACTTCCACTCAATGGATTGTGAGCATTTCCTTTTGTTACCACCAACAAAAGAACTGGAAGGTTTACCAATGAAGCAACTTACTCCAGTGTGTGTATGTATTCACATGGTATAGGAAAATGGTATTCAAAGCTGCACTGGGGCAGGGAGTAATGTGGCTGTTGAAACATTCTCTGCATAGCACTGTATAATGTGTTGGACTATATAAGCAAATGATAATAATAATGGAGCTCTTAAGTTGAAACAGCTTTTCAAAAAACTGTGTGTGGGTGGCTAAAAGCTGCAGGAGCAGAGTAATACAATACAGAGATCTTTACAAAAGATAAATGGGACAGAAATTAGTAAACCTGAAGGGGAAAAATGGATACACTTTTAAAAAAAGGTGCTTCCACACCAGTAGCTGGTTCTGGTTGCTTAGTTCAGAGAGCCAGTGACCTACTTGGTGAAGGTAGTCTCCCTATTAAGCTACATTAGTGTATTGCTTTGGAAACGAACATTATCGTCAATACTTTTATCCAGTAATGAGTTGTAGTTACCCTAGATTTCCAGCCATAAGATGCTGTCAGTGGCTTGCCTTTAAACAATAATGTTGGACATCAAAGAAAAACTGATATCTGATAATTGTGGCCAGCTCGTTTCTTTTGTAAAAAAAAAAAATGCATTTGGTATGACAACAAAGCTTCCTCATTTTTTTAAAAACATCATATCTTTCAAGGGTTAATGTTTAATATCATCTCTAAAGAGAGAATATATTCCTTGGCCTCAAGAGATCAGCAAGAGAAATTTCAAAGAAATGCTTCTTAAACTTTAAAATAGGGAATGCGGTGACATGACATTAGTTTCTGATATAAAATGCAGTATGATGTAATATGAACTGTGAGATCTGGATGTCAAGGTCTAGACATTCTAAAAAGGTTTTGGCATATTGTGAAAAGGTGGCGTATGCACTCCATCTTTAAAAACCAGAATTATCCAGCTATGCTGAAGATGCAATAAGCTCTTCAATACTGGTGTCTCTCTTTGTATTTGAGATATAAATTCCTGACATTTGATTTAAAGGTGTTCTTGTAGTAAACAGTGACTTTTTTTTCCTTGGAACAGATATTTTGATTAGGGCTGCAAACATAAATCATGGCAGCTCTTACTACTATAGGGTTCAACTTCTAGGAGGCCCAATTAATTCTCTTAGTGCCCGCCTAGGCACCTTGGGGTGAGCCCTGACAACTATACAGAATGGAGCTCCAATTTTAAAAAAGAAAAAAAGAAAAACTCTTGATCAGCCAAAAATTCTGCCCATTTTCTGGCAACATGCATCCTTTTCAGGCCTGAAATCTGGAACCTCATTAGATATGTGTCCCCACTCCCAATTGGTTTCTGGCTGGACTCCCAACTATACCTTTTGGTAGCCAGAGGGAAACAACTGTAGCTGTGTCCTGTCTCTGCAAAGTGGCAAAGCAAATATATTTCTGAAGAGACATTTACGTGATACTGATTAATCCTACTTTATGTTACAGTATATATATGAATATTGTCGTCATCACTCAGCCCAATGTTTTTTTCATACTAGTGCCATATTCTGTTTTCTCATTAAATAAAAATTCCCTCCCTCAATCAGTGGTACAGGCTGATACATTAGATAGCTTTAAGAAGGGGTTGGATGGCTTTTTAGCAAGTGAGGGAATACAGGGTTATGGGAGATAGCTCATAGTACAAGTTGATCCAGGGACTAGCCCGATTGCCATTTTGGATAGAGATGTCGCGAACTGTTCGCCGGCGAACTTGTTCGCGCGAACATCGGGTGTTCGCGCTCGCCGGAAGTTCGCGAACGTCGCGCGACGTTCGCCATTTTGGGTTCGCCATTGTTGGCGCTTTTTTTTGCCCTCTCACCCCAGACCAGCAGGTACATGGCAGCCAATCAGGAAGCTCTCCCCTGGACCACTCCCCTTCCCTATAAAAACCGAAGCCCTGCAGCGTTTTTTCACTCTGCCTGTGTGTGCTGAAGAGATAGTGTAGGGAGAGAGCTGCTGCCTGTTAGTGATTTCAGGGACAGTTGAAAGTTTGCTGGCTAGTAATCGTTTTGATACTGCTCTGTTATTGGAGGGACAGAAGTCTGCAGGGGTTTGAGGGACATTTTAGCTTAGGTAGCTTTGCTGGCTAGTAATCTACCTTCTACTGCAGTGCTCTGTATGTAGCTGCAGTGGGCAGCTGTCCTGCTTCTGATCTCATCTGCTGACTGCTGCAATAACAGTAGTCCTTGTAAGGACTGCTTTTATTTATTTTTTTGTTGTTTTACTACTACTACTACTACTACTATAAGAGCCCAGTGCTATTAGTCTAGCAGTGTTGGGGAGTGGGACTGGTGTGCTAATCTGCTGCTCCTAGTAGTTCAGCAGCACCAACTTTAATTTTTTTTTTTTAATATTCATTTTTTTTTTTTTTACTTTTTTTTATTTTACTACCGCTGTAGTAGTGTATAAGTTGACCTTTTAGGCATTATTTGCCCTGTAGGCATTATTTGCACAGTGTTTTCTTCAACCCGCCATCTAGCTGTGTGACCTTGTTCACATTCTGTCTAAATATCCATAATATTACCGTCTCCAGAAAAAACACCGGAGTGACTTTTTTCAAGCAGCCATAATATATTTTACGTAATCCGTATCCACCGCTGTAGTAGTGTATACGTTGACCTTGTAGGCATTATTTGCCCAGTTTTTTTGGCCGCAGCCACTGAAGCACAGAGGCCAGAAAAATATGCCATATAAATGCTGAAAATAGTCATTTTTTGCCATACGTTGACTCAACGTATATGGCAAAAAATGACTATTTTCAGCATTTATATGGCATATTTTTCTGGCAACTGTGCTTCAGTGGCTGCGACCAAAAAAACTGGGCAAACAATGCCTACAAGGTCAACGTATGGCAAAAAATGACTATTTTCAGCATTTATATGGCATATTTTTTCTGGCAACTGTGCTTCAGTGGCTGCAACCAAAAAAACTGGGCAAACAATGTCTACAAGGTCAACGTATGGCGAAAAATTACTATTTTCAGCATTTATATGGCATATTTTTTCTGGCAACTGTGCTTCAGTGGCTGCGTCCAAAAAAACTGGGCAAACAATGCCTACAAGGTCAACGTATGGCAGTTGTTTAAAGAGAACAGTAGATTACTAGCCAGCAAAGCTACCTAAGCTAAAATGTCCCTCAAATCCCTGCAGACTTCTGTCCCTCCAATACAGAGCAGTATCAAGCAGATTACTAGCCAGCAAACTTACTATCATCTGTCCCTGAAATCACTAACAGCTCTCCCCCTACACTATCTCTTCCAAGCACACACAGGCAGATTTTTCAGATACATTTTTGCCCTTGATCCCCCTCTGGCATGCCACTGTCCAGGTCGTTGCACCCTTTAAACAACTTTAAAATCATTTTTCTGGCCAGAAATGTCTTTTCTAGATGTTAAAGTTCGCCTTCCCATTGAAGTCTATGGGGTTCGCGAACCGTTCGCGAACCGCTCGCGTTTTTGCGCAAGTTCGCGAATATGTTCGCGAACTTTTTTTCCGACGTTCGCTTCATCCCTAATTTTGGAGTCAGGGAGGATTTTTTACCCCTTTGAGGCAAATTGGTGAGGTTCAGATGGTTTTTTTTTTTGCCTTCCTCTGGATCAACTAACATTTAGGCAGGTTATATATAGACTTGGAAGTGTGTCTTTATTACCTAACTTACTATGTAAACATATATGCAGTACATTTAACATGACTTACAAAGCTGCTTAGCAATTTATGAGTCTTCCAGAGTGTAACCCGGTGATAGTTAAAGTCTTTTCATGATCACACATTTCTAAAATCTTGATTCCATGTGCATTGCAATTATTCTGTGAACTTTTATTGCTCTTTCTATTTGTAGAATAATTATGTTCAGGACAGAATTAGCCGAAATTGAATGATGCGAGTCAAACTGGCAGCTGAATTTCTGCCCGACCCAATCATCTCCATGGAACTCTGAGCCTTGAAGGGAATGAAAAGCCTATAAAAAAGAGGTTAATTGACTGAAGCTTCTCCCCATGAGCTATTTTGCCATGCATTTTATTTTTATCGGTCTATTTTGAGAGAAAAAGACAGTTGAAAAATATTAAATAATAAATATTTTTCCTCCGAGGGGTTAATTCCCAATGCAGAGGTCTTCAACAATCAGAAGCCTTTACGCAAAGGAATCCTATCTCCTCTGATGGGCTCTGGAGGGAGGTATCACCTGCTTAGGGAATTAACCCCAGATCCAGCAGAGGTTCATGAGCTATCAGAGAAAATAGGTCTCAGAAGCATTTTAATTTCCAAATCAGTTGGTTATAAATGAGAAAAAAATAGAAAATCGAATTCACGTGTTTAGATCTATAGGAGCTTTGCTAGACCCAGCATTACAGCTGCCATGTATATTTTACATGACCTTTAAGATGTTAAGAGAAACCTTATACTGTCGAATGAGTTCTCTGTATTGGGTCATTGGTAAAAGCAAGCCCAGCATGGTTATTTATTACTTACTTGTGAGCAACATCAACTCTACAGTCATTCCGATCCAGATTGACAGCCATTGCAGAAAATAATCATTGCAGTGTCCTTGTGATTTTTCTGTTTAACTTCTTCCATAAACAGGCAACGTTCAAGACTTTGAGTTCTGATAAAATACATTAACTATAAATGGGCTATTCAGTAGAGTGGAACATCATTGCAAATGGCTAAAGATTATTTCTAACTGTTGGCGTGGCAACATATCTAAGTGAAATATGTTTATCTGAAGAGATCAGAATTTGTTAATATAATGCATGCAGATGTATTTGCAGTAAATACCAAGGAACGAGTAAATGTTCATTGTGAGAAACAAGTCTGGTAGAATATGAATTGGGCTCTTTGCAAACAGACATGAGCAAATGTGAAAACAATAGAGCATTAGCAATGCTTGTGCATGATTTATGTTGATATATAAATTTTTGCCTTTTGGGAATTATTGCTGCTCTTAATGCTCAGCCTCCTAAATGTTGCCATATGTATCTTCTTGTCCAGAATCATGCTAATGTGGGTGGGCCTAAAGGACCCCTATTAGTCCCTGAAATTTGAAGGAGACATAATTAATGTGTATGAGGTTCACATCCAGCTATAGAAGTAAAGTAATGTCCCATATTATAACTGCAGATTTCACCAGCCATGAATTCATGGCAAAAATTCCGCATTTCTCCATCTGCAAATTTTTTGGCAAAACTGCGGCAAAAATTTGCCATAAGAAAAATTTGCTGCAATAAAAAAAGTCACAAAGTCACAGAGACCAAAAAAGTCTCCATAAGAAAAAATGCATTTGCAAGTTCTTGCGGGGTGCTCTTATGCAACTGTTTAAATTACTCTGATAAATAGTGCACAATTGACTCTGGGGATCCCTTGAAACACTGACAGTCAGGATGTGGCAGTTAGCGAGTACACTGTAAAATTCTGGAGGGAAACGATGCACTGTGAAAAAAACTTGGAAATATGCATTTTTTTCAAAATTCAAAAACCCTTCTCAATATTCATCCACCCTCCATCCAGCATGAGAAATATTATTGAGGATTTCTCATGTTCTTGGCACTGGCAATGCACTTCATTGGTCAAGCCATTCAGGAATTCTTAAGTCAAGTGAACTACTCGAATGATTTCCATTTAAACACAAACGCATTGTTTTAAATGGACATTGGAAGGTGTGAGCTCTCAACCATTGAGAAATGCCCATCAGAAGAGGCACGATAAATCATTACTTACTGTAAATACAATTAACCATTTTCATTTTCTACTGTTATTGACCCTGGGGTGGTTCACCTTTAAATTAACTTTTAGTATGTTAGAGAGCCAGTTTTAAGAAACTTTTTATTTCACCTTCATTTTGCCTTTTTTGTAGTTTTTTAATTATTTGCCTTCTTCTTCTGACTCTTTCCAGCTTTCAAATGGTCGGTCACTGACACCATCTAAAAATAAATGCGCTGTAAGGCTACAAATGTATTTTTATTGCTGTTAGTCAGCTTTCTTTTTAGGTCTTTCAGGTTTTTCAGGTTTTATTCAAATCAATGCATGGTTGCTAGGGTAATTCGAACCCTAGCAACCAGACTGCTGAAATTGAAAACTAGAGAGCCACTGGATAAAAAGCAAAATAACTCAAAAACTACAAGTAATAAAAAAGGAAAACCAATGGCAAATTGTCTCGAATTATCACTCTCTACATCATCCTACAAATGAATTTTAAAGGTGAACAACTCCTTTAAGTCTCATCTGAGTGATAAGAGCAAAGCCTCCCTATACAGTATGGTACCATTATGATATGGATCATGAAGGCTACATTCCTTATTATCCCTCCAACAATTTCCACAAATGCTTGAAATCTATAACACTGAAAATGTCCTTTTAAAGTTCCAGTTGCCCTATGAAGTTTAAAAAGTAAATTTAAAAATCTTGCATGTTAATAGCAGAAATATCCCCCCCCCGGGGTATCTGTTTTTCCCCTGGCTTTATTTCTTTACCTGTTATAATGAGGGACTATCTGTAGCACAAATAAAGATCACGTGACTTTGCAGAACAGGAAAACAATTACACAAGTAAACATTTCATTGGCACAGAAAGCTCTACATTTTTTAAGCGCTGGTTCGCGGATTGCATATGCAAGTCAGTTAGAAGGTATCCAAACCCCTAGGGAGGTTCATCCTCATCAGCAATACACTGCTCATTAACCTAAGAGTTTGATGTAATTCCATAAGGTAATAAACTGAATACATGAATAATCTTACAAGAAAAGCCCAGAAAAAAAAAACTGACCCCTAAAAAAAATTCAATAAAAAAATATAAAGTTTCCAGCAAACCTTCTGAGGCCAAGCTTGTCTTTTGAAAATGAATTATTGGAGGAAGTAACATTAAAAAGAAGCTTTCAAAAGTCTGCTAAAGCAAATGAGAAATGACACTGCGGTTTTCCGAGTTGTAAATTGCCCAGCTGCTAACAGTTTGTTTTCATTTCCTTCTTCTTTGTCTGAACATACAGTAATGAGATTGTTATTGATGGGGATTTCATATTAAGCCTTAACTCCTTCATCAAAGAAAGCTTTATGGTGCTAGTGGGTAGAAAATACCAGGATGCCATGTTGTTAATTTTTAACCTTTACTCATATAGCACCTTTATATTCTGTGCTTTCCAGAAAATGAACATCTTTTCCATAAGTCCTTGATGACAGTCCCTGTCACATCTAAAAATGTCTCAAAAAGAGCCACTATTTTTAGTTGTTCATTGATATTATAACACTGACAAAAGAAAATATATCTAGTATTAGATTGACACTCACTGGGATGAGTATGACACTTACATTGAGTTGCAGTACTACGACTCCTTTGAGTTGAGCTTGTAGCAGCCATTGGTTAGCCTTTAGGCAAGTAAGCACCCCATAGATAAAAAAAAAAACTCTAACTTAATGGAACAGTAGAAGTGAGCTTAAAGGGTATACAGCTAGACCAGTATTCTGGAGAGTTTGTGTTGGATTATGCCTAGAAGACCTGCATGTTGTAAATTTTGAAGAAACGTTGCTTGGCAACTGTGAATGTAGATGTACCATTCCTGGTAATATTTAACAGTTGCCATTTATAGGAGGCAAAAGGGCAAAACCTCCTTATCACACAGGTGTTTCCTTACAGGAGAAAAATGAAATAAAAAAATCTTATCTTGTAGGCAATTATAGATAATAAATGAAGCTGTTTTTTTACCATGTTTTTAGCATGGTTTTATGCTAGAACCTGCAGCAGGAGAGGAATATTCAATCACAGTCCTGAAGTCACTCAAGCACAGACAGACTTCAGTTCCCTATCAGATCCACCTAGCTCAGGGGTGCCCAAACTTTTTACAACGAGGGCCAGATTTGATGAGGTGAAAATGTGTGGGGGCCGACCATTCAGCCCGACATTCTTTGAACCATTAACATCAAATTACAGGAAATACTTAGCCGTAGCAGTAATATTTGGGCACATTAGTGAAATGATCTACCACTTGGTCTATACTGCTGCCTGTGTGCTGAAGGTCTTAGCAATAGACACGTACTGGCACGTAGTGACGCCATACTTCTTTAGTTTACTGTACTGGCACGTCAGTACGTCTATTGACACCTTCAGCCCGAAAGAAGTATGCGAAAACAGCGCGTCTCTACATGCCAGTACGTGTCTATTGCTAACACCTTCAGCACACAGGCAGCAGTATAGACCAAGTGGCAGATCAGTTCACTAATGTGTCCAAATATTACTGCTATGGGAATCCTGATTGCACTGAGCCTCATTATTATTAATTCATGATGGAGGCTGAGGGCCCGTGTAAATTTGAAAAACGGCCGCATTTGACCCCCGGGCTGCACTTTGGACATGCCTGACCTAGCTGTTCCTATCTTACAGTGTAGTTTGCTGAGTACCACCGGAAGTGGAATGGACTAGTAGGGTTTTTGCAGGAATTTTCAAAAATCAACCCCAAACCACTACTTTTTAAGCACATTTGTTTTATATTTAAAAGAGCAAAATGTGCTGTTTTGAACATAACGTGTCTCCTTTATGTCCTAGAGTTAAGACAGCTTCCTATAACTAACAGCAGAAATAGCTGCTTCAGGCAGTACCCTCAGTGCATTCTTGGTCTGCCCCTTAATCTTACCCCACACTAATCACTCTGCAGCTTACAGTGATAAAATGCATCTTCTTTACAGACATTTGAACCAAATGGTTGATACAGTAATGGACAGCATGCTTACTAAATATGTATTTATAATAGCAAAAATATTGCTTGTATCGCTTTCCTTTAAACAACAATGGTTTTCAATGTCAAATAAAAAGGCAATTCCATATTGAAGCTAATGGACGTTGCCCATTATGTCTGAATGTCAATATTGATCTACATTTATATGGAATCTGATATTCATAAATATGTACAAACCTTATTCTGTCATTTGATTTTGCAACAAAAGCCGTGGCCAGCTTTAGAAAAATTTAATAATTATTGAATGTGCAGCTTTATGAACCTGAAAAGACAAAGTAGACAAAATATTGTAGACAAATATATATATATACATTTCCAACCTTAACAAACATGCCCCTCAGTCAGGGATATATGTAGAATAAGTAGAATAATTCCAAGGTTAAGAGATTTTGCCTTTCCGCAGTGAGAAGAAGCTTAAAATGTAACATTATTTTTCTCTATAATCACTTTGCAGGATAATGGCACTACCTTATCTTTTATACCAATACTGTTATCTCCTAATATGAACAAGCAATTATGTACAGCACTATGCAAAGTTAGAGCAACTTGGGGCAAATATAGATATTACTTTAGTGCTGAGGCCACAAGATTTAACATGGTAAATAGGAAAGTCATAGTTAATTTTCCAAATGAAGCAAAAATCTGTATAGTATAACAGTGAACAGCTACAACAGAAGTCTTACTGGTAATTGAATTTCTTCGAAAAGACTGTAGTGTTTTGTTATAATGCACAATCCTTAATTGGGATTTGCATAGCCGTGAGTACACTGCCAATATCCTTATAATTAAACTTTCCATGACATTCTAATGTATGCTTTCATTTTTCTTTTTATATTAGAGCTCTGCTCAGTGGACTGTGGAAGTCATGGTACTTGCTCAGGGGGGGTCTGTCAATGTGAAGATGGCTGGGGAGGAGCCAGTTGTGATGAACGCACATGCCATCCAATCTGTGCCGAGCACGGCCTGTGTAAGAATGGAAAATGCGAATGCAGTCCCGGATGGGAGGGAGAACAGTGCACAATAGGTGAGTTTCCCCTGTAGGTTGATTGCAACTGCATTTCTACTTATTTGTTATGAGGGGTTAGTACACATTGATACAAATGCATTCATCAATTTTCATTACAAAAACAAAACAGATTTTTATATAATGGAGCCAATGTTGTTGTTATATCAAGTGCACGGAACGTACCACATTACTCAACCCCTGTTAATTACATTTTGAGGATTTGGCTAAGAATCCTTGTTGATTATTGAAAGGAGCAATCAATGAAAACATACTAGATAGTCAGTTATCCAAATTCTGTCCTTCTGTGCTACATTACTTTAAAGAACCAGTAACAACAAAGAATGAAATAGAAAGTCCTCTGCACTCAACTTATTATCAATATATTTAAGACAGAGACATGTTGTGCATACTGCTACTGAAAAATCCCTTACCCTTTAAACAACACAGGGATTGTTTGTCCATATATTGCAATATATTTAAGCTGGCCAACTACGTCAAAGTCATCCCATATCTGGCCAGTCCTACACTTAATTTTCATCTGATTCATTAAGAATTCTATTGCTTCATTATACATTTTACAAAGGGACTAAGTAATGGTTTTAAAAATATAAAAGTTAAACAATATTTTTTCTTTCTTTTATAGCACAATACCTGGATGCAGTAAGAGGTAAGTTCTCAAAGATGATTAATATAAGATAACATAAGTAATAATGTCAAGAAGATACAGGTTGTACAAAACATGTTCTTAAAGGGGAACAATCACAAAAATTCATGTTTAATATAAGCTTCACCATACTGAAATAAGAAACTTTCTAAATACAATCAATTAAAAATGATTTATGGTTTCTGAAAAAATCAAGTTTATCTTCACTATTCCTCTCGTAGCAACTTTTTATCTTCATTCTGTCTTCTTGCAGGAGGTATGTCCGAGATATTCATTAACAGTTAGATCCAAGATATGCCTTTCCTAGCTGATGTATTTAGAGCTCACTCAAATAACTGATTCCAGTACAAACAAAATCTAACAAATCCTGCATGTAGAGAGACAGGATTTTAATGAAGTGAGCTTTAATACATCTTCTAGGCAAAAGGAGCCCCCCCCCCCTAAAAGTTATATTGGATTTAACTGATGCCCAACTCCTGCATGAAGAGAGAATGAAGAGAGGCAGATGCTGAGAGGGGGAAAGTGAAGAGTAACTTGAATATTTACGAAACAGAATTTGTATTTATTATATTTAGAAACCTTCTTATTTCGGCATGAGGACATATATTACATTTTCATTTTTGCAATATAGTTCCCCTGTGTTACATAACTTAACAAACATGGTAATGGCTCAGTAGTTTCTAAATAGAATCGGCATTTATGGGAAAGATAAAAAGGTGCACTACTTACCTAGACACAGTGAGCACAGGTGCTGTGACCATGTTTATCCTCCCACAATGCTCGATTTTCCCAGCATTTATGCGTCATTGCAGGTGCAATGTGGGCATTGACCTGGACACAACTGGACGTGCACTTATTTGAAAATTGGGCCTGTTAAATATTTTACAGTCCAGAGTTCAATGTGTAAATGACATCTGCCCCTGATTCTTTAGGCGCAAGTGTGCTGCAGGGTTTGCACAGTGTCATGCTTAGACACAGCAGCGCTCAATTCTGAATGGAAGACAGGATTAACTGATTGACACTGAGCACAATTGTTCAGAACTGCACAGAGTGCATTTGGACTCAAGAACCCTTAGCGTTGTTTTAGACAAAACTCAGGGAAAAGTGCAAGTTGTCCACTGCAGATGTAAATGAGCCCTAAGGTATCTGTTGTCGGGTTACTTAACTTTGACTTTTAGAACAAAAATTCTAACTCCACTGCTCTATTCCCCTTGAGCAGACAGTGCCTACAGGCCAGCTAGGGTTAACAGTGTTAGACTGTTAGTGCTAGAAAATGCACACACAAGGGACATCATGGATAGATCCAATTAAATATTAATATAATAATCTAATCTATAATCTAACCATTTATTAAGCATTTGCTTTTCTCTCCACCACAAACATATACTAACAAGGAAGTTGTGGGTCCATTAATAGAGCGAAAAGTATTAAGAAGGCCTTTGAATGTTCCATTTACTCAGACAGCCATATTATACAAAAATGTGTAAAAAATAAGTAGGGTTTGGGCAGTATTGCCACAAGTTTGAAGTGGATATTGTTGGGATCCACCACCAGTTCCTTAAAGCAGCCTTCTGAAAGACTGATGTGTTAAACTATGGTTTGATAAAATGACTACAAGAAGCTACTCGGATGAGAGGCTAAACGTTTTCAAGGGAAAAAAACTGTTAGGGGCAGATTTATCAAATTTGAGTTTTTCAAGGGTACTTTTCAGTCAAAACTCAAATTTTTGGGTAAAAAAAAATCCCCTTGAATTTTACAGATTTTTTTTAAAAAAAAAAAAAAATTATTATACCCCAAAGCTGTAAATAGCACGAATTTGAAAAAAAACCAGCTAAAACCTATAGAGGTCATATAGAGGTCAATGGCAGAAGTCCCTTGAACCATTTGACAATGCTAGTAGCATTCATGATGTTCAGGTTTTTTTTGGTGGGTTTTGAGGAAAACTCAATTAATGTATTTGGGTTTTTCACCCTGAATTCACTGATCCGAGTTTTTTTAACATTCAAGTTTTTCCTTAAATTAGAAAACAGGTGAGTTTCAGGTTATGGGTTGGATATTGTTATGGGTTACTGTTTCCAGGATCTAGCTTAATACCAGAAAAGATCCTTCTAGGATTTGAAATATTGGAAAAGTAGAAAACATTTTATTAAACCAATTTTCAGGTCCCCTGAGAAAAAAATCTGAAATAGTGCACAGTATCTAGTAGAATTAAGTCAAAGGCAAATGGACATTTAGGGGATTATTTATCATATTGTCGAGTTTGTAAGCGTTGTGAGGTTTTTTTATACCTCGAATAAACTCACCTGTTTTCTAATTTAAGGAAAAACTTGAATGTTAAAAAACTCGGATCAGTGAATTCAGGGTGAAAAACCCGAATACATTAATTCATTGAGTTTTCCTCAAAACCCACCAAAAAAAACCTGAACATCATGAATGCTACTAGCATCGTCAAATGGTTCAAGGGACTTCTGCCATTGACCTCTATATGACTTCGATAGGTTTTAGCTGGTGTATTTATCGAATTCATGCTATTTACAGCTTTGGGGTATAATAAATTTCGAAAAATGTTCGGTTTTTTTTTTTTTTTAAATCTGTAAAATTCAAGGGGTTTTTTTACCCAAAAATTTGAGTTTTGACTGAAAAGTACCATTGAAAAACTCAAATTTGATAAATCTGCCCCTAATAGTTTTTTTCCCTTGAAAACGTTTAGCCACTCATCCGAGTAGCTTCTTCAGTTTAACTGAAGTGGAAGGGAATTACCCGGCATTTAAAACCTTGAGGGTAGTAAAGTCACAGCTATCCAATCACAATGGTTCCATTAAACTTCAGTAATGTGTTGGCTGAAACTCACAGATGTGTGAAAGTTCATGACTGGAAGTGTGAATTTTTGTGAAGCTGCCGGGGTAAAGATGTCAAAGCACTATTGTAGGTTGATGACAAGTGGTGTCACAGGCCCCCATCTCTGTTCAGGGATGGTTTTTGCACTTTGGCATAAATTTCACTCCTCTTTTAAACCATCTGTCCTCTTTATCCAAAATGTGCATATTGTTGACCTCAAAGGAGTGTCCCTTTTCCTTGAGATGTAGATATACTGCTAGTCCTGAGGAGTTAGCCCTTCTATTTTGGGCCTTTCTCTTACAAAGCGGTTGTTTTGTCTCCCCAATGTATAGAGCACTCTTCACTACAATGTACATTGAAAAATGAACACCTGTCTCAATGACAATCATGGTACCATTTTGACTGGCTTTCACTTTCACACATCTGTGAGTTTCAGCCAACATATTACTGAAGTTCAATTGAACCATTGTGATTGGATATTTGTGACTTGAATAATGGGGAATTCACTCAGATGAGGGGTGAAATGCTTTCAAGAAAAAAAAAACTTCCAGTTGCCTTTGCCCTAATTCTATTAGATACTGTATATCATGACCTGGATAAATGAGAATATGCATAGACAAGATAAAGTGCACTATAACTTTGCAACTTAATAGAGATGTTATGATATCTTTAGCTAAGACTAATATACAAAGGCGGTGTACTTCAATACAAAGTCATGAAGGCATAAATCCAAAGAAGAGGTCCTACAAAGAAAACAGTTTCAATTGGCATAGAGGCGATTTTATTTACCTTTGACCATCTGTGATAAAAAAAAAAGCATGATCTTCCCCAGGCTGTCTGACCATGGATGGTCAAGGGTAAATAAATCTGCCCCAAGTCTACTGATTTGATGGGTCATTGATAGGCCAATTTGATTCAGTCAAAACCATTATCATTGTCCATATTCTGTAGGCATATAATACCATCCAAAAGAAGTTTGTTGTGAGATTGTTGTTGCATTTTCTTGTCTTTCCTGTTCCGATCTGAGACACAGGCTCATTTCTGATATGGAATCAATCTAAATTTCCGATCATAACAATTCATTTACAATAAATCTGATCCAATCAAGTTGTTATTTTCATGACTAAATCCCAAAAATGTAATGGAAAGATCCTTCGATCCTTTGATATTTATTGAATCTTTCTAATGTGTTTTCCCTCAGTCCTGCAATGTCTTGTGTGACTATTTCAGAGTTGCTTTATTGAAAATATACTTTCATCTTCTCCTTAGATGGCTGTCCAGGACTTTGCTATGGAAATGGCAGATGTACCCTGGATCAGAACGGCTGGCACTGCTTGTGCAAAGTTGGCTGGAGTGGACCTGGATGCAATATCATCATGGAGATG
Organism: Xenopus laevis; assembly: GCF_017654675.1. NCBI lineage: Eukaryota > Metazoa > Chordata > Amphibia > Anura > Pipidae > Xenopus > Xenopus laevis. The sequence continues at coordinate 40,380,733 of NC_054385.1, read as the reverse complement.
CTGTGCGCTGATAACTTGGATAATGATGAAGGTAGGCTACGCAGCAGTGGCATCTTTTTCATCCAGAATTGGATTGTTCCACTAAGATAATGTAGCAGTCCCTGGTGGGCAGTATAGTTTGTACTGACATGCTGATGTACCCAATTACTCACCAGCCAGCAAGCTGCAGCGGATGCATATTTATGTCGCAATTTAATGTTTGACTATTCACTCCCTCCTGCATGTGCTACAAATAAGAAATGAGTTTTCACATGCAGGTACACTACTGACTGCTGTTCTGTTCTTACATGTCACTGAAATCAATGTTCATGAATAATGAACTGATACGTAGCAGAGTGATCAGAATGATAACAGGATTAATGCTGCTTTCAAACGAGACAGCAGAAGACCTTAAAGCACAGAGCTTTTGATGGTTATTTTTTGTTAAGCTCAGTGCTATGAATTCGGAAATCCCTTTAATATATGCAAGGCCCTCTTTAATATGCAGATTGTTCAGCATTCGTGTTCATTCGGTAATAGTGGCAGTGAGATGGATATTACTGAAAAGCCCTGCGATTTTCTTAGCCATCTGAGAGATGCAGATCTCCTTTGTGCCACTTACCTTCTTGTCAGTAATAGAAAAATTAAAATGGCAGCACCAAGCACCGAGAACTAGAAGAAAACTGTGTTAACTGCACTCTGGAGACTCTTGATCTAAGAAAGCTTTACTATGGGGGACATTTATTAATGTTGGAATTAGGATTCCTGGCAATATCCTTGTATTTTCCTAGCAGCCTGGATTTTTGTCACATTTACTAACCTTTTCCTGACATTCTGGAATTCCGTTAACAATGTTGCTCATTGATCAGAGCATTCCCTTCTTTGTCCCCACCATCGGAAAGTGTTCTACAGCTTTGTGAGTGTGGATTTCATTCCTCCCTATGGCTGGACACTTGCAAGGCTGTGCAGACTTCCATCGGGTACAGTTTTAGTAAAATATTTTCCTTGTTATTTTGATAGATAATGCCAGGAAAGATTGTTAAAGCAGAAAATAGCCACTTTTCCCAATGGTAACCATTATTATCACTCAAAAAGATTTTTTAGAACAATACTTGGTAAATTGGCCCCATTTGCTTGGAGCTGAAATTCATTAGGTAAGGTGTCCACCACACGTGTGTCATTATGGTACAAATATATAGCCAGTAGTTTTTCCAGCCAGATACTTAGTTCAACTTTATGGATACTGATGTTCTCAAAGTATATCCCTTATAGGTCAATGCCATTGTATATGTGCCCATGCCTCTTCTTATAAATAAACTTGATATAATGTGAGCTTGGGAAAAAACAAAAGAATTAGTTGCCATGCTGTTTAGGATCAGCCTCTGTAATCCTCTTTAAGGGTCAATATAGCCCCTTTTCAACAGTGCAATTAATAGGGTTTATACTGAACACACATATGCCTATTGTTTTAATCATGATAAATCTATGTTTTTTTTATTTCTTGTGCTAAACTGGACGAATAAGGAAACTGAAGCTACTCCATGTTTGGTCCTTGCGAGGTCGATAATTAGAATTCCAGTGCACAGATAATCCTCCTGCATAATAGACTCCATATTATCTGTCAAAATAGTCATAACAAAGGTGTTAAGGGAAGATTTTTTACTGCCAATCTAATTATCTATCACGCAAGGACCTAACATGGATTAGCTTCCATTTCCCTGATTGGCCTTGATTGGATTAAGGAAATCCTTAGATGCTTCATGATTAATACGATAGGCAAAACCAATGTTCAGCACAAGCCCTGTGCACTGAACTCGCGTTGAGCAAGGGGTCTACTGTCCTTTTAAATGTTTTTTTTCTTAAAGTAGTAAGTATTACAGTAATGTTTAAAATAACTGATTCCAAACATATATATGGCTCACCCCCAAAAATAAGGGGTCCCCAGAAAAACAAAGTTAAGACACGCTGATATAATGTTATATTACAGGACTGATGAGAGGTTTTTCCCAGGTAAGGAGGTGTACCTGTTGGAAATGTTAAGAAAATTATTTACTTAAATACAGACTTTTTTCTTTAGAATTTAAACATCTCTATTACCAGGTAAAAATATTGTCTTGAACTGTTAAAATTATCTTTCAAGATGTGCTAAATGAATAAACACCTCTTTATGTTTTATTATTCAGTGTGTTATCGGGTAGCAACAAAGTGTTTTTTTTTTGTTCCCATGTTACATCCTTTTAGCACTTCATTGTTATTCAGTTCAGTTACATTTCGATCTATTGTGTGTTTAACAGCTTTACTTTCTTCCTGTATAAATATGGTCCAGTAGGCACAGTCCTTATATTCAGAAGCAGCTTGTATCCTACAGACAACTTTAAGCAAGGAGCACTAGCAGTTTTTAAAAACTTCAAATGTACTGTATGCTTATACGTCATAAAAAAATCTAAATTTTAACATTTTTACCATGATTTCAGATTCTTTTTTTTTCCAATGCATGCTTCACTCAGTGGCAAGATGCAGGATTTATTCATATTTATAAGTTGTAGGTTAGGTTACAAATACAGTATATGCATAGGAATAAAGAATTCCATCTATGGAAAAAATGGAATAACTTGGTCCCTTTAAAATGTTTGGAAAATTTTTTAAACTGTATTTCATCGTAATTTACTCTTTTGCACAGCTGCCAATGTTAAAATAATTTGTGCAAACTATGTTATGAAATGAAGCATCATATTTGCAGCTGATTTAAGGGCTCATTTACCACTAATGAGGTTAAATGGAATGTGCAAAAAACTGCACTACTTTGTACACTTTCCATTTTGCTCCAGCTGCGTTTTTGTGTTGCACCCTAAGCTGTAACTCATAGCTTGCCTAGAGTGGAGCCATGCTGAATTCTGATACAGGACAACAATTCTATTGGATTTGAATACCAAGGGGCACATTTACTTAGCTCGAGTGAAGGATTAGAAGGAAAAAAACTTCGAATTTCGAATGTTTTTTTTGTCTACTTCGACCATTGAATTGGCTACTTCGACCTTCGACTACAACTTCGAATCGATCAATTCAAACTAAAAATCGTTCAACTATTCGACCATTCGATAGTCGAAGTACTGTCTCTTTAAAAAAAACTTCGACCACCTACTTCGCCACCTAAAACCTACCGAGGTACAATGTTAGCCTACGGGGAAGGTCCCATAAGCTTTCTAAGTTTTTTTTTATCGAATGAAAATCGTTCGATCGAACGATTTTTCCTACGATCGTTCGAACGAATGAATTGGAGTAAATCCTTCAGCTTCGATATTCAAAGTCAAAGGATTTTACTTTGACAATCGAATATCGAGGGTTAATTAACTCTCGATATTCGACCCTAAGTAAATGTGCCCCCTAATAATTTCCATTCAACTGCAACTAATTGTATCAAATTATTAAATAGGATTAACTCAATTGTCTAGGTGAGGTTTTCATATTAACTGATTACAGATCTTCACTTTGGAACCAACCATCATCATTTCAGAGGCAGATTCAGGTTCACAAGAAAAAAAGGATGTTGTCTGTCAGTACGTGCAAGTCTCTTATTTTTAGTTTGTACAATATCAGTTTGGAGCAGAAGTGAATGGAAAGTGTGGTTTGGGAATGATATCAGGCACTAAGAATAGAGGGTAATATCAAATGGACTGTGGTCTTTTACTGCAGAGAACAGTCTAACTAGAAGTATTATGCTATGAGCTATTTGTTCTACCTTTGTTCTGAGGGTCCAACAATATAAAAACAACGTTTTGCTTTCTGTTCCAATAATATCTCTGTTTTTTGCATACACATAATTCTCAGGCACGTTCTGTGTTGACTGTTCAGTATTAATGAATTATTTATAGAAATAATGGGACATAATTATATATGAGAAATCAGTGTCGAATATATGCCCCAACTAACACATAATGACACTCCTCGCTTTTTCACATTTTTACGCATCTAAAAAACCCTTAACCTGATGATATTCATATATTTTTGTATTATTTTTTTTAATTACAGATGGCCTGACAGACTGTGTGGATCCTGACTGTTGCCAACAAGTCAATTGCTTCTCCAGTCCCCTCTGTCAAGGTTCACCTGACCCTCTTGATCTTATTCAGCAAAGTCAGCCTCCATTCTCTCAACATCCCCCAAGACTCTTTTATGATCGTATTAAATTTCTTATTGGCAAGGATAGTACCCATGTGTTGCCTGGGGAAATCACTTTTGACAGCAGGTATGTATTGTTTTCTTACTTAGTCTGCCTTCCAAGCCCAGAAAACATGTTTGTACTAATAAAATACAGTTGTGGTGCAGCATAATTTATGTTTCATGTCCAGATCAGGTCACTTGTGGCTGGCTTATTCCAGTGGTGTTTCACAAACAACAGATTCATACAGTATTTACAGAATGTATATAAGCCAATGAGTTATTCTGCTTTAAGGCAGGAGGTGAAATGTTTCCTCTTTCAGAGGACCTATAGAAGTCCAACAAAAGGTCAATGGTAATATCAAAACATACTTATCATTATCAGCTGCCTTCAACATTAATCGACAGCTGAGCCCTTTTCATTTTGAAATTTTTAACCCCACAGGCCAAAGGATCCCTGGATGGGGATGAACATCATGTCAAGTCATGTCTTCTGACATATTTATATTAGCCTGTGAAGCCAATTGAAGCATAGTAATATAAATCTCTGAAATTAACTTGGGTTGAACAAAAAGTCTATCAGATCCAACCCTTCCAAACAAACCCCAGTGCACATATATATCTATACACTAACATAAATAGCTTTCATTTATATTGTTTCTATGGTTTTATATGGCAAAAAAAATTCAAAAGCTTGTCATATAAGCTCAAACTTTCATTTTTGTTACTATCAATTATGTTAGGAACATTACATATTCTGGTTCTAAACTCAAATTATTTTCAGAGCTTTTGCAGCATAACAGACTTAAGTTATGCTTGGGTTACTGTATATCCACAGCTGTAGCAGTTCTGAATATTGATCATTTTATTATCACCGCTATCTTATACAACATATTTGTATGCCATGCTATACACACAAACACACATAAATATATACATGTCTAGTGAGAGAGAGAGATTGCCCATAAAAAAGGTATTTACACATATGATTACAGGAATAAAAATGGAATATGCAATATGAGAATCCACTCACGGCTTCATTCACATACACTAATGTTTCAGATACATTCACTGACCCTTTCTCTGTATTATGGACCTTTTTACATTCCATTGTACTGATCTATAGCTCTCTGGTGCCTTGTGTTTGAAGCAAATAATTAGTCAAAGATCACGTCAACTTCTAAACTGAGCATCACTTACATCTTCACCATCATATGGCTGTAGGCTCTGTACCACTGGGAGGTCTGGGCTATTACATGGTTCACTCATTTTTACAGTGCACTGTTCCCATTTAAGAGGAATCCATCAAGAAAGATTTAATATGTGTGGGTGACAATACAGTAGTTAAACTGCCTCTACTTCCCCTGCGGTCAGGCAATTAATAAAATATTCGTTTTTTTGAATCATTCCTCTTGGCAATGTGATGCACGCTCAAGCAGGTCACCACTGTCGCCTCCACTGTTCCCACAATTAGATATGCTTGGGTTCTGCAGGCTGTAATGACATCAGATTAATAGAAAGAAATGGATGCTAAGCAAGGTGATCTTAAGGAGTTGCTGGAAGCAGTGCCAATATAGGATTCTAATAAGAAGGAATCTAGTAGCTGGAGGTTAGTTACACCATGCTGAGAGCAGGAGTAGAGTAGTAGGCATTGGAATGGTTAGACAACGAAAGGCAGATAGGTAGAAGGGGACAGGGACAAATTACATTAAGAAGTCAAAGGAAAATTATAAAATTAAATGAAAAAATAATGTATATATCTTGTATATAAAGGGCCAATACACTAAAAAATACTGGTGATTTAACCTGTTATTAATGACTGCACAACTGAGTGTTTTTGGGCCAAAATCCAATCCATTTGTACAAGGACCGGCTGATGCAATAAAAGTCACTTGCAATGGGAATTGTCAGTATCGGACGTTATCGTAATTTTAGCCACCAAGTAAGGCAGAGAAGAAGCACTGTGCAGGAATGCAACACCATCATAATATAATAATAAATAAGCAAATTCATATCAAGAGTCTTTTCTGCTTCATCTCATCACAAATGAATAATAAAGTATGATAACATTTCTATATTAATGTTGTTAAGGTGAAATATAAAGTAGCCCTGTATGGACGTTGTATCATGAACTTGCATATTGTACATGAAGATAGGATTTAATTCATGCATAAAAATATATTAATGTTTAATATATTAAAATATAATATTATGTGATGTTGACCACACTAGCACTGACTTGCCCATGTATGGGTCTAAAAAATCCCATTTCCCTATCTATCTACAGTATTAGGGATGCACCGAATCCAAGATTCGGGCAAGATTCTGCATTTTTAAGACGGATTCAGATTAGGCCAAATTCAAGTGCCTGCCCAAACCGAATCCAAATCTAAAAAATCACATGACTTCTTGTCACACAAACAAGGAAATATAATTTTTTTTTAACCGCATGTTGCACCTCCTTCTTTCCATATTTTACATATGCAAATTAGGTTTCAGATTCAGTTTATTCGGCCAAATCTTTCACTAAGGATTCAGCCAAATCCTGAAATAGTCCTGAAGATCCGAATTATGGAAAGATCTGTTATCCAGAAAACCCCAGGTCCCAAGCATTAAGGATAACAGGTCCCATACCTTTATATATATTATAATCTGTTTGAAGGCAAAACATCAACACAGTATAGCCCACCACATCAGTGTCTACATCAGACAGATCGAAAATGTAGAGAAATGTAAATATGTGCATATTCTGCATATGATGGTCTCAGGTGCACCACCCATAGAAGGAATATGACCAAAATAAACTACAAGTATGGGACCTGTTAGACAACTACAAGAGGTCCTCTGCACTCAACCCATTATCAATATATTTAAGACAGAGACATTTTGTGCATACTGCTACTGAAAAATGCCTTACCCTTTAAACAAAACAGGGATTGTTTGTCCATATATTGCAATATATTTAAGATGGCCAACTACGTCAAAGTCATCCCATATCTGGTCAATCCTACACTCAAATTGCATCTGATTCATTAAGACTTCTATTGCTTCATTATACAGTTTACAATTGGGACCTGTTATCCAGAATGGCCAGGATCTGGGGTTTTCCAGATAACAGAAATTTCCATAATTTGCTCCTCATACCTTAAGTCTACTAGAACATCATGTAAAAATTAAATAAACTAGGGATGCTTCCAATCCAGGATTTGGTTCGGGATTCGCCAAGTTCCGGCCTTTTTCAGCAGGATTTGGATTTGGTCAAATCCAAGTGCCTGGCTGAACCAAATCTGAATCCAAAAAATCAAGTGACTTTTTATCACACAAACAAGGAAATAAAATTTTTTTAATCACATGCTGAATGTGTGCTTCTCTTTCCTCCTTCTCTCCCTAATTTATATATGCAAATTAGAGTTTTGATTTGGTTCGGTATCAAATTTTTGGATCAAGTTCAAGGTACTTGAAAATTTTAATTATTTAGATAAAATGGTGTCTATGGGACATGGTCTTTCCATTATTCAGAGCTTTCTGATCTGGAAAATGGATCCCATACCTGTTCTTTAGAAATGTGCCATTGCGTGTTACTTGCAAGAATGGTAGTCATAGGTACGCTGCATTGCAAGGAAGATCCCTTTGGCCATTCCAAACTATTTACTACATATTATGGGTCTGTGTAACTCATGTGCATGCCATGCTAGCAGTCAGCACATTAAGATCCAATAATCAACTGAAAATAGCTGCCAATAGGTTTAACCTTCACATTTTGTATAAGGTCAGTAATGAAATAGCAGAAATAACATTTTTCAGTCTCGTAACCTATAGCAACCAGCTAAAAGCTTGATTTCAAACAGGCTGATAAATGCTACCTGATGATTGGTTGCTATGGTTTACTGTTTTTCACCTGCTTCTGCATTTTCCATCAAAGTGTTTTAATAATTTTATGTGCATAAACTAAAATCTTGTATAGAACATCATAGGGTTGCTACCCGGGCCGGTGTTTTACTGGCCTTACTGTTAAAACACCTGCCAAGGCCGGGGCCGGTATTACAGATTTACCAGCAATGTAGTTGCCGGTCAATTTGTAATACCCTTAAAAAAAAAAGCCCTTGGCTCACATCCCAATTCGCTCAGAACTTATCTTTTTTCAGCCTTCTGGTCATAGTGCATTGCTGCTCCGACCCTTTTTGCGTCACAGCAAGTGGCTCTGCCCCTTTTGCATCACTGACCGCCCCCTTTTGTACCCGCCCCCCACCGGTTGGTAACATTTTTCAAAAAAGGTGGCAACCCTACAATGTCATGATGCATGATGTCAATCCTATAGGTATATTCATTTTAACAAAATTAATACAGAAATTGTTTATACCAGAGAGAGATAAAGCAGGAGCTATTCTATGAAGAAGCCACAGCACCTATATATATACATATATATATATATATACATATATATATATATATATATATATATATATATATATATATATATATATATATATATATATATATATATATATATATATATATTTGACCCCTGATCTTCAAGTCCTACACAGCCCTAAGTCTCTACCATTTCCCGGTGAATATAGTTCCGTGAATCTAAGTGGCTATTGCTTATATAAATGTCATAACTCCTTGCATTGCTGTCTATAGTGTCCGGCTTGTTTCAATGCACAACAGTGAGTTGAAAATAATATTAGTCTAATGATCCAAAGTAAGAAGTCATTAAACAAGTGCAGAAAACTGTTTCTATGAATCACTTATAACCAGGCGGACAAATTGATGTATTTAAATGAAATGTGCTGTATATAAATGAACGCAATTGTCAACCATTCTACATAGAAAATTGATCAATAGTGGGGAAAATCCTGTTGATAGCATAAAAATAATAATATTTACAGTGCAGTAGATGGAAGAAATCCTAATGCAGATTAAATGCATCTCCCAGCTCCTAGAAGTGTCATAATTCTAGCTTTGGATGTAAAATATGAGTTCTAAAGGAAAGTCCATGTTCAGAAGATATGAATGATGGAGAATAAAATAAATGCATCAAGGGGCTCCAAGATAATGCTAAGAATAATGATGGCTGTGATGGATTTATCACAGGAACTCAGGTTTTGTACTAAGTGAGGAATATTAAATAGTGAAATGAAATTCAGGGTAAAAGCACAGAAGAAGGGCATTCGATAATGGATGGCTTCTTTTTATCTGTCTGGGGTACGTCTTCTAGGTTAAAAGGTCAGCGTGTATTTTCACATCCATGGTGCTATATTTTACATGACACGAGAATAATAAATAGGAACGTGCACAGAGAAATCCATCTGAAAACCTTTCAAGATGATTATTCCCTCTTTCCCCGGTGGTCTTTTAGATTATGAAATGTCAGAATGAGTAAAAAATCTAATTTGATACATTTTTTTAAAAAAAGAACAATGCCCTAGCTTACATGAAACAGGTCTAGCTCTAGTGATCCACACACTGGGAAAATCATAAAACTCCATTTGGGAAAAAATTAACGGTGTAGAGAGATGTTTTCTTTTCATATCTTTCACATAATGGAATAATCATCACCTAATAGTGTGACATTTCAAATAGGTCTTTTCTCCCTTGAGAGGTGAAATAATTGATGGCAGTCATGGCAACCAAATACAGTACATACTGTAGTAAGCGCACCTTATGTGAGCATTTTTAACTTATATGGCAAATAGTAATTTTATGGTATTGACCCTCAGAATTTTTGTTTTATGGTATACTCCTTGAATTCACTTAGAGATGTACATGTGGAGTTGAGACGCTAATTTTGTTTTTCTAGGGCACCAGCCACCATATATTTTTATGGAGTGGTGGGTGATTTCCCTGTCCCCTGTTTAGATTGGGCCATAGTTCAAACCAAACTGGTAGGGGAACAAGGAAGCCATCCCTTCAGTATTCCTTACAGGAACATTTTAGTGCTACAAAGCTTGCCAGGACAAAGCACTGTCTCTAAATGCACTAACTGTACCTCCATATATAATAAAAAGCAGTAAATCAAAATTGACACAGTTGAACTTGCACTGTGAAGCAGATGCTATGGGCTGTTTGCTGTCATTTCCAGTGTCTGGCATGAGAGTGATGTATATGTCATATATTTTTGGTGCATTGGATGCACTGCAGCAATTAATGCAGGTTAGTGTGGGAACCCTGAAACTATCGTATGGTTTGGAGGTGGTGGGAGCTGTATAGTTCCCTTGCATCAGGAAGCACAAATGCTGGGTATATGCACAGGAAAAAATTCAACTCGCACCTGACCGGTAACCACCCACTCTCAGCCAGCACCTGACCCCGCGAGCACCTCCATTTATAGACCTGTGCCAACCTGTACATTTCTCATGTCACAAAAGGGGGCATGGTGGGGCAGGCTTTCACATATAAATGGAGGCTGCTGAAGCCAAAAGCTGACAGAGTAAGGTCGTGGGCGGGAGAACGGAAAAAGAGCTCAACCCAAACTCGGCCATGACCTGAAGAATGTGTGTGGCAGTTGACCCAAACCCGAGTGACCTACGGGTCCCACAGGTAAACCTGCAGTTGTCACAGGTGTTGGGCTGGCCCGCTTATCACTATTATGGATGATAAGTTCACAGGAGTGTCCTAGCTCTAAATGCTTACTTTTTTTAACCCATTAATAAGAACTGGTGTTACAGTGTCCCTTAGGTTTAAGACACTATACACATGTGAAGGTGAAGAGAAATTGGGCTATTCCATTTTTTTTAATAGGATGTAGATATCAAATTTGCAGTTAGTCTTTTTTATTCTTTGTTGTTTCTTTTGGTTCTGCAACTCTATGGTGTGGAGTTGTAATGGCTGATCTGATCTACTCATGCAACCTGGCGACAGTTTGAAAGTCAGAATTGAAGATGAGTCAGTCATTGACCCCCTGACAACCCCAGAGCATTTTTTAATTACTAGTTCAGACTAGAAATAAACGGAATTGGAATGCAAATAATGAAGAAAAAAAAACTACAAAATAAATAGCCATTAAAGTTGCTTAGAATTGTGCATCTGTAACATAATAAACATAAATAAACATCCAGCTTCATCCAGACATGACTAAAATATAAGTGGGGGAAGTTAGACTAGGGTTGTTGGGATGGAAAGCGTGACAATTCGGCAATTGGTTCTCACCTGTCATTTGCAACTGTCACTTACTGGGGCTCATTTATAAGCACTGGGCAAATTTGTACCTAACCCATAGCAACCAATCAGTATAGGACAGTGCCAACTTCAATGAACTTAAATCTTAAAATTGGTTGCCATGCGTAACTGCCCAGGTGCAAATTTGCCCAGTGTATATAAATGAGCCCCACTGAGTACTGCAGCCTACCACCAAACACGTGCTTTTAAAATGAGGTATTGCTTGAGTTTATTTGAAGTTCTGTCCAGCTACAGAAACTTTGATGTATATGTGAATGTTACAAACTGTTCCATCCTATAGGATCAGCTTGTACTTTCACAATAGTTTCCATTTAAATATTTTCTCAAAAGTTCTTGCTGACAATCGGAAACTGAGAAAAGCCAGCAATGCATTAGAGGTGTCTGAAGTGATAAAATATTTTGCTGCTGTGAGAGGCCTAACTTGCCGGTAATACAGAATTACAGAAAACTCTAATAATCATCAGGCTTTTGCTGAGGTCTGCACTTCTCGTGCTGGCAAAAAGAAAAAAATCCCTACATTTCTCATAGCGTCATTGGTTATTTAAAATGAAATAGAATATAGCTTTGGAAATCATTATCATCTGAGCTAATTACATTGTATAAAATATACATAACTGGATAGCTCTTTATATTTAAAGCAAAGTGAATGTGATTTCCATGGCAGAGTGATATTATTAACATTATTGAAAGTATACAGCTACATATACAGACTGTTATTTCGGCACCAGCAGTTCCATTTATCACTTAAAACACTGAAGATAAAACATTGAGATTTGCAATGACATCACTTCGGAATTGTATCTCAAAAACTGCATTTTAATCAAATAGAGCTCTGCCATAATGCAGTACAATAAGTTTAAAAGGGATCTCAACATTGTTTCTCTACCGCCCTTTACTCAAGTTTTTCTGGACTGCAAGCTCTAACATATTCCAATATTATCAAGGGTTACAGCAACTGTATTCCTTAAGCAGGGTCACTATAGTCCCATTAGTTTATTAAGTAATTGATATCATCAAGCTTAACCCGTTTCCACTGGGGATCTGTAAAAGTCACAAGTATAATAAAACTGGTTGATCCAGATGAATGTCAAGTATTTAAAATGAGGTTGGTCATTCTGCAAATACAGACAGCCGGTTAGAAGACAATAGGCATTTATTAAAGGAACAGTAATACCAAAAAATGAAAGTGTCTTAAAGGAATGACAATACAATGTAATGTTGCCCTGCACTTGTAAAACTGGTGTACTTGCTTCAGAAACACAACTATAGTTTATATAAACAAACTGCTGTGTAGCCATGGGGGCAGCCATTCAAGAACAGGATACACTAGCTAGCAGATACGTTCTGAAGAATCCAATTGTACTACCACAGTGCGTATTACTTATCTATAATGTATCCTGTACATTTTCAGCTTTGAATGGCTGCCCCCATGGCTACACAGCAGCTTGTTTATATAAACTATAGTTTTGTTTCTGAAGCAAACACAGCAATTTTACCAGTGCAGCACAACAGAACATTTTAGTTTCATTACTTTAAAAGACTTACATTTTTTGGTGTTACTGTTCCTTTAATCCCATGGGTGTGAGTGTTCTGTGAAACACTTGTGTTCTTGGATTTGTGCAGTCTGCACTTTGTACTTTGATCTGAATTCAGTGTAATGAGCCAAGCACAGTTCTATTGGAGGTTTACTTAATGCCTACCCTAGGCAGAGGGTACGTACATACATATTCCAAGACAATTTGCAGTTAGTCTTTGTTTTAAACTGTTTCTTTTGGGTCTGCCATTAGTTGCATCTGATTTACTAATGTAACCAGGCAACAGTTTGAAAGTCAGAATAGAAGATGTGTCAGTGACCCACTGAAAACCACAGAGCTTTTTAGTTACTAGTTCAAACCAGAAATATGCAGGGCTGGAATGGCAATAATTAAAAAATCATGCAAAATAAATAGGCATTAAAAATTTGTCTGCACGTTGTACTTTGCCTGCCATAAGCAGGGGGTACATGCTGGGCCTTGCTGCATCTTGCATCTGTTGCGACTTTCTCATAAATGATTCCTGTTTACGGCTTGGAGACTGCCATCCTGAATACAGAACTGCTGAATGCAAGTGGCACTGTATTCATGGGAGGAGTGCAAATAAATGTGCTTGTACCCCTTTTATTGTTTTGTACCATGCCGTTCCTTTGTAAATGAAGTATAATTTCTGTTCTATAAGGGTTATAATTCTACCACTAGAGAGGAAAAAACTGTGTATGCAGGATTTACTTTCAAGTTGTTTTTTTTTGGATACAAACAATAGCCTTGTCCCTTGGGCGCTTCTGCACATCTCTGCAGTGCATTTCTGAAATGCTGTGTGATGCATTATCCTCTACCTCCTTCTTTCCTGTATTGGTATGTGAAAATACACAGCACAAAATGCCAGTGTTCACCGACCCTTGTCATTTGAGTTTATGTCAGTAATGACCTCTGGCAAATGCTGGTCTAGCAAAGGCAATCACATACAGTGTTTGAATGCAATATATTTCTGATAATGTATCTGAATATAAATATTTGAGGTTAGCCCTGACTGGTTGTATTGATACCCAGACCCCTACTGCTAAGACAAGGGTAGTGAGAGATGCTGAATATAATGCATTTGAGACTGCAAGAACACATAATCAACTGAGAGCTGGATATAAAGCTTTTCATGCCTTGAAATTCATAGACTTCTTTGATTGCACTGATCCTGCTGGATAATTAGTTCGTTAATCCTGTCCTCGTGAGATTTGCCCTTACAAGCTCCAATTCGTGAAATCTGTTAGAATGGCCTTGATTTATTTTTTTCACTGAAAGGTAACTAGAATTTGGAAAAAAAAAACAAGGAAGCATTCATTTACCTATTGAGTAGACTTTTCTCGCTCCCCAGGGCTCACCATTATCTCTAACTAAATCCGCCTTACAAGAAGATTACACATTGGGGATGGATGTTTAAATCTAATCTGATTATTCTTTTTTTGGGTGCCACCTTGAACTTCTTATCTTCATTGGGCAATTATTGCTGTTGGAGATCTATTGAACGAACAGTATGTGCTGTTTGAAGTTTCCTTTTCTCATACTCTGACAGAAACCTCTATTATAACATGTATAAAAGTAGGCACCCATATTTTTGGTTGAAAAAGGTTTAGAACTGATTATATATTTAGTGCATAATGCAGTATATAAGATGTGCATATTTATCTCTCTCTCACAGTTAAAAATAGTAATGAAAAAAGGGCTCATTTCTCAACACAAATGTAGAGTACAAATTGCATTTTCAGATTCAACCCGTCATGTTTTTTATCCAGAATGCAGCATATTTTCCCAGACTTCCAGTGTAACTGCAGACGCAAGGGGTAATTGTGCCTGGCTCCATTGCCGTTGCGTTTTGATGCAAATTGGACACATTTGCGCTCATAATTATCTAAATTGGGATGGCATCATATACAGTGCTTGGGATCAAAATGACATTTGAGCAGTGGATACCTTCGAGGTAGCAGTACATCCAGTTTTCGCATAGATCAAGGTTGCTTGTGTATGATTCATCCAAATATACAGGATGGGTGCAATGACTCATGGGGCACATGTTAGTTTCAAAGATAAAGGTGCCATTTTGTAGCGCTCTCTCCAGCAGCCATGCCTGACAACAGTCTGACAAGTGACAACAGTTGGATATTGCCAGGCATAGAGGTTATAAAGCATATCCTACCTTTTATTATCCTGTAACACCTGCTCCCATGGAATCCTTTTTCACATCTCTGACTTACTCTCTATTTTTCTTGCTGCATGTGTCCTCCTAATACATCGTCTATGTCAACTTTTTCATTCAGTTCCGTTTAGGGCTCCAAGCATTTTTGCAGCTAGAAAGACACATCTTCTTAGCTTCCCCAGATACTTTTGACTGTCATTCCTTATTTCTGTGTCTCTGCTTTCCCCTGTGTGGTACATTTTTCTTTCCCTTTTGCCTTTCTTTGATGGCCTCCCATGAACATTCTACATGTCTCCCAAACTTAAAAAGTATTACTCATAAAGTAATTCTGAGGTGGCCAATATAATTTATTCCCTCCCGCGGCTCATTAGTGTCACAGTCGAACAGATTTTATAGATCTCTGCACAGGGAACAATGCCTGGTGCCGTTGCTGAGAGCTATAGCAGATCAAATCAAACAAATTGTGTGTATGGAAACACAATAGACTTAAATGTCTTTTGCAGAAATAATTCTTAATTTTAATCATTTTCAGTCGTGCCTGCGTCATCCGGGGACAGGCGGTAGCTGTGGATGGAACACCACTTGTGGGAGTCAACGTCAGCTTTTTACATCACAGTGACTATGGGCACACGATTAGTCGCCAGGATGGAAGGTAATGAATCCATTTCTATGAACTCATTCCTACAAGCTGTATTTGGTGTCTGGGGAATCAGAATGTGAGGTTCATCTCATTTTATTAGCATTAGGGTAGACCTACTTGGTAGTATTTACATGATGAGGCAGCAAGGCAGGATAAGACGCCATCTCGATTGAGGTTCTGCTGCAATCATTAGATGAAAAAAAACAATAGATTTCCATTTTAGATAAGATTTTAATGATTGTGGCATTGGCAAAAGAGATCCAACAAGACTATTTTGCAGGATATTCCATTACTATTTAGCATTTTTGTATTTATAGCTAGGTCCTCATGTTATCATATCTTTTACACCCAGTAAGCCTGGAAATTCTCTATAGAGCAATTGCTCTGCACAGAGAAAGCTACACCCAAAGCAAGTCATAAGGCAAGCAGTGTGCTTATGTATAGTGATACAGGCAAGAGCAGAATCATCTCTACAATGTCACTTTTGTCACATGACAATTCACAAAACGAATAGCAGCATGTCTTCAAAACTGATTCCCAGATCAAAAATGCGTAAACTGCTATTTCCAAGTCATGCATCATAGGCTTGACCTTGAATTGGAACCAGTTTTTTTTTTTTTTGCCAGCTTGATAAAGTGCCGATGTTGGCTTGAAATGTTGCTTGAAAATGTTGTCTTTGACCTATACAAATAAATGTGCTTTAAAATGGGAATAATCTTGAACTGCTGCCCAAATTAAGGCTGCTGAGAGATTTGCACAAATAATATATAAGCTTTGTGTCTATTGTCTAACGTATGGTTTATCATGCCAAAATTAATTCACAACTTGCAGTATTTTCCGCTACCTTAAAAATGTCCAAGTTTTGAGCAAACAACAAGCTAGCATTCCAATATATTACTGTTTAGCTAAAAGAAAATAGACAAAAAATTAGAAGGCAAAACGACTACCCCAGCATGTGCAAAAATAGAAATATCAACATTATAATTTACAAGTATGGAAACTTTTATGAAAGCTTTAGTAACACTTGAAAGTGACATTTATTAACATGGTTGTTCATGCCATTTAATCTAGGGATGAGCAAATCTGTCCCGTTCTTATGGCGACTTTTTTGTCCAAATGCATTAAAGACAATGGGCACATTTTCTTATGAGCGTTTTTTCCTTTCGGCGACTATTTCGTTTACCACAATTGGCTTGGGCGAAAAACTTGCTCATTACTAATCACTAATTACATCCTGTACTTAAAAAATTATTTTTCATTTATAGCAGAAGTCCAGACTGTAGAGTTTTTGCTATCAGCTCAGCTGTGTTCTACTATCTTTTCACCCGGTCTCTTGAGATCAGGAAGTGCATAAATGCATTACCTGTCCCTCGAAATCTGCATTAAACAAAAACGCTAAAAGGGGTTTTTGATGACTTATACTGTATTTGCTTGGTGTGATAATTCACCTGAGACTCACTCCTATGTGAGTTATAAGCTGCTTTGATTTGTGAAAATTTACCTTGTGGTAAAAATGAGACAAATTCTCACACCTCAGTCAGACAAATAATTCACTTGGGAATAACAATTCCCACCTTGAATGAAAACTGACCAAAATTTAAGTGGGATGCATTCATTTCATGTATTCACAGGTTTAGTTTACTGAATATATTGACTTTGGAACTATCTCCTTGAAATTACTGAGGGCCTCCTTTCTTCTAAAATTAGATTTGTGTTATATACTTTATAATGCTACAGACTAAAAAGACAACAACTTAGGTGCATTTTTCGTGTTACTCTATATATTGCAATTCCAGATAGGTTTATTATGCAAGCCCTGCCTCAGATATGATAGATCCTTCATCCCCATTCCTGTGTTGACCTTCTGTTTACATTTTTTAATTTTGGTTACAGTTATGGGATCCGTTATCAGGAACCCGATATCCAGAAAGTTTCAAATTATGGGAAGGTCATCTCCCATAGATGCCATTGTAATCAAATAATTCACATTTTTAAATATTTCCTATTACTCTGTAACAATTTAAGAGATAATTAATCTGTATTGAAGACAAGTAGGGATTAGGGGAAGTAGGGGATTTTTCCGCCTTGTTTCGCCGTGGAAATGACGGCCATAGACTTGTATGGTGGCGTGCATCAAAAAAAAACATGTGCGTCAAAAAAATCCATAGACTTTAATGGGTGTCTGTGACAATTCGCCGGAGGCAAATTTTTGGTGAAACAAAACGGGTCAAATTCGCCCATCCCTAAAGACAAAACAATCCTACTGAGTTTAATGTTTATTTTTTTTTTAGCAGATTTGGGGGTTATTTATCAAAGGTCGAGTAATAAACTCACAACACTAATGTTTGCTTATTTATAAAAAAAATACTTGATTCAGTGCAATGGGGGGACTCGAATACTCGAATAGAACGAGTTATTGGTGAAAAAAATTGAAAACGCTCAAATTTGTAGAGTTTTTGAGTGAAAACCACCGAAAAAAACCCGAACATTATGAAGGCTACAAACATTTTCAAATTGTTGAAGGGACCTCTGCTATTGACTTATATATGACTTCGACAGGTTTTTGCTGGAGTATTTTTCGAATTCATGCTATTTCCAGCTTCAGGGCATAATAAATCTCGAAAAATTCGAGTTTTTTTTAACCCTCGAAAATTCACAATTATTCCAGAAAAGCACAACTCGACCTTTGACAAATAACCCCCTTAATGTATGGAGATCCAACTCACAGAAAGATCCCTCATCTGAAAAACCCCTAGCATTCTAGATAACAGGTTTCATATCTGTATTTTTTTCAGTAATTCACCTAGAAAGCATAGCCATTAAGTATAATGATTATGAAATGTTTCCATTTCCTTTTAATCCTATCTGTTATTGTGGCATCTTTTCAGGAGATAAAAAGATGATGATCCATTTTTCATTCCACTTTGTGTCTTTTTATTTTTAGTTTTGACCTTGTCACAATTGGGGGAATATCTGTCACCCTGCTTTTTGAGAGATCACCTTTCGTTTCTGTGAAGAGGACATTGTGGCTGCCTTGGAACAAATACATTGTAGTGGAAAAAGTGGTAATGCAGAGGGCAGAAATGGAGATTCCGCTGTGTGACATGAGCAGTTTCATGAGTCCAAACCCTATTGTCCTTCCTTCGCCATTAACAACATTCGCAGCTGCCTGCCCCCGGCGAGGATCTGTTATTCCAGAACTTCAGGTAATATGATGTTAACAGTTGCACATCAACGTTCTCAACCATCAGGTCTTAGTAGAGGTGTTTTCAAATGTATATGTGTTTGCACCACAGTGATGCATTACATTTACTTCTTGAAAGGGAATTTGGTCAGTATCTTCACATGGAGTTCTTTTTGTTACACAAAAACCTTGGTTGTCCATGTTTTTTTTCTTTTGCATTATTGTTTCATGGCCTTAAAGGACAAGGAAAGGCTTTTAAAGAGTTTATCTCCTTTCACAGGTATACCTCCAGTGATTTTATCCATGCATTTAAGTCCCCTCTAGTTCAAGCCCATTTGTGGATCATAAAAGTCATTGTAGAAAAAAATCCAATGAGTTAATAGAGTAGAAATATCCATCATCCACCTCTCCTTCACAAAATTAAGACCGGGATGCATGTGCAGCTGTTAGAATCAGCAGGCAGCGCATTCACATTCAAAAGGATTCATGAGCGCTCTTTGTAAGTAGCACTCAAGATTCAACAACACGTTTGGGTCAGGGGGGGTTACATTTTAGCACATGCGCATTTCATTAAAACCGTTAGGCCACGTCCTCACTCTCTCATTGTGAAAATGTACAGCACCTATTTTGCCCATAGGCTACTCTCTGGGATATGAAGAGATCTCATTCATGAATTATTTGCAAAGCTGCTGAAACTGTACAGAATCTGACTCTAAAGATTTACTTTCTTTTTTTTAAACTGAATACACATCCTGTTATTCAGGAACATTTTATTCCCCTTTTATCATCTTTGAAGTCACTTAGATAAATCCAGGCTGCTTTATCCAGTAGCATCCTTTCCTAACCTTTCATCTATAGCAAATCCTCCCTATGTGCCTTCTACACTTTCTCTCTTTCTCAACCCTAACAGACATTCCATATGCACAATTATTTTGCATCCTTTGGATTTTAAAAAAAGGTTTTCTACAGTAAATCAGCTGCAGACACTTAAAAAACAGAGTATTGTGATCAAAAGTAGGAAAAACACATATAAATTAATCAAAATTAATATTTCCCAAATCAGTATTCCGTAATTAGGTATACATCTCTTATAACATTTAGTTAGACAGATTAGATAGATGACAGAGAGATGATAGATAGATAGATAGATGATAGATAGATAGATAGATAGATAGATGATAGATGATAGATAGATAGATAGATAGATAGATAGATAGATAGATAGATAGATAGATAGATAGATAGATAGATAGATAGATAGATAGATAGATAGATTTGATAGATAGATAGATTTGATAGATGACAGAGAAATGATAGAGATAGATAGATAATAGATAGATAGATAGATAGATAAATATTGCAACATCTACCTGTACCTTCTAACTACAGGTATGGGACCTGTTATCCAGAATGCTCGGGACATGGGGTTTTCCGGATTACGGTTCTGTATGGATCTGAATGGATCTGTAATTTGTGTCCATACCTTTTCTTCTAGAAAATAATTGAAATATCAAATAAACCCAATAGAAGTATTTTGCTTCCAATAAGGATTAATTATATCTTAGTTTGGCTCAAGTACAATGCACTGTTTTATTATTACAGAGAAAAAGGAAATCATTTTAAAAAAAATTTGATTTTTTGGATAAAAATGGAGTCACAGCCTTGCCTCAAAATAATAACCCCTATGCCCTATAAATGGCCTTTTAAGGCCTCTTAGCTAAGCGTGTTTTGCCATTATATTGGTGTATAACCTCCCATATGCTTTGAAAGCAGCAATCATTCAATAGATGACTTAAAAAGCCCCCAAAGAACTGATCAAGGGGATAGAAAGTCATGACACCTGTCAGGATAGTTTAGCCTCCATCTTCACTAACAGGTTGCACCGGCATGCCCTTTAAGGCAAAGCTCAGTTTAATGGAGCCCAGTGGGAGCTTCACTCCCATCAGTAAGTCCTGGAATGAAAGTAAAAGAAGAAGGCTGAACATTATTAGCAATAAAATAAGCTCTAGCTTCCTGGATAGACTTTGTGTATAACAATTAAATATGTCTTTACTCCAGGTGGCCCAAGAGGAAATTCCAATCCCATCGAGCTTTCTAAAAATCAACTACTTAAGCAGCCGAACAGTTGGGTACAAAAGCCTTGTGTATATTATTCTGACCCATGCCGCCATTCCTGTTGGACTCAGCAAGGTACATTTGACCGTAGCAGTGGAAGGAAGACTTGTACACAAATGGTTCCCTGCAGCCATCAACCTAGTCTACACGTTTGCCTGGAACAAAACGGACATTTACGGTCAAAAAGTGCTGGGCCTTGCAGAAGCACTAGGTATAGTTCTTTATTCTATTTTCAGAAATTGCGGTATAATTAATAAACCCAAAGAGAAGTGAATTGTTGATGTTACCTATGTGTTAATTATAATCTGTCATAATGTTTGTGGGGGTTGGGTGTTTATAGGAATTTGTTGTCTTCGGCACAGCATTTTTTCCATGGTTTAGTGAATTCACCCTTTAATGAGAATATTGCAGTTCTGAAATATGGTGATAAATGTTAGTTTAACTTATGTACTGGCATTTATTTTAATATTATAATTCTGTGATTCTCTTAGAAATAGGTACAGTGTTGATTCAAAGAGAAACGTATTTGCAATTCATGAACTCTAAAATGAATTATTTATCTATTAAAATATATTTAAAGAATATGTTATTTCTGCATTCTCAGAAACAACATTTCCATGTAAAGTAAAAGAAAACCATTTTTTCATTTGCATCTAGAGTTACAAGCATAACCCTATATAGAGTCTAAAGGGGCTATGTGATAAAAGGTACAAAGTTTGCCCAGGGGCAGTAATCCATAGCAACCAATCAGCAATTAGAATTTACTGGTCACCTTATCTTATTGGTTACTATGGGGTACTGCAGCTGGACAAACGTTGTGCCTATTATTATATATGGGGGGTATGAGGCCAATTTATCAACTTTAAAATTTGTATAGTTTTAGTTTTTTAAACTTTGACTAAACTTACATTTCAAAAAAACACAAACGTTAAAAGATCCAAATAAAAACATGGAATGAATCCTAACAAGAATATGCAAACCTTGAAGTCCTTGTCTTTGTAAAAATTTTCATTTGATTACAAACATAGAAAAACCTGAAAACCTGAAAGCAAAGAAAGATTTTACAAGTGGAAAATGAAAGCTCCCATTGACTTCTACATAACCCAGACAGCTTTTAGATGGAGAAGTTTTGTATTCGAGTTGTTCGTAGTTTTTGCACTTAATAAATAAATTTTTAGTGAGTTTAGAGTAAATAGTCAAATACTCTTATTTTTTGGTGCTAAAAATTTCAATTCGGGGAAACAAAAAAAATACAAATGTTAATAAAATGACCTTTAAATGTCCTTTAATGGCCCAATAACAAACATTGCCTTCTCCTAATGCCTACTTACCTGTAATCCAGAGGCAGGTGAGGGTGGAGTATTCATTAGTGCACTAAAAACTAAATGCAAATAGCCATCATTGAGCGCATCCATTGACATTTCCCACTGAAAGGGAATAAAGAAACATATTGTTGAAAATTCATTTTTACCTTATTGTAAAGCAGTGCAAATGGATATTGAACGTTGCCACTTTGTCTTTTTTGTTTACTTGCTTCTCTTTCCATTCTATCCCCCCTCCTCTGTTCTGTTTTATTGCTTTTCTAATTTTGCTATGAAGCCTGCCATCCATCCATTTATAAGATACAGGTCACATAAAGATTGCATTTAGAATAGCAACAAGTGTTCATTTCTCTTCCAGATTGCCATACATACTGTCTGGCTCTGGCAGATTTATTGCCTTCCTTAATTGCATATTTTTCTAATCATTTACTTGTTTATAAGCTTTCTTTAATAAGCCGCTACACATACATGTGTGTTTCTAAACCATAACTGGTTTCTAATATATTCACAAAGACTGCATTTCATTTTAATTACATCCCATGTCAACAGGGGTTCAAGAAATATAAGAAGTGCATGATGTATTTTTATTAGAAATTGTGCATCTGCAACATAAGTAAATTCATTAATTTGTGCTATCAAGTGCACATTTGACAATAATTTGTATGGCTTGCACTAGTGAGATAACCATTTCCATTTCTTGTTAACTAGATTGGGGACATATATATTAGGCTTTGCTTTGCCTTGAACTGGCACATCAATGATTTTCATATGACTCTTCTAGAAAGTGACATAAAGCATCTGTTCATTTACCCTTTAAGTGCCAGCAGAATTTCCCATTTCATGTGCACTCAGTGCCAGCCGTATTTTTAAACGTTTTGTTCGGGCGTTTTCTGTTGGGGATTTTTAGTTTACCTAGGAAAATTATACATAGTTTTTTTCTGGGGAACCTGTGCTTTCTAAATCTGATGGAATTTCTGTGTATGCTCTCTTTTGGAGCAAGATTTAGCGTTCTAAATACCAAAGAAAAATAATTTTTTTTTTAATTTTCATGATATAGGAATTTATACTAGAAAACAACTTTATTTTATGCACAAAAATTCAACTGATTTGGAAAGTCTTATATTCTGCCAAATCCAACCACATCTTTCTATTCCTAAGTACCAAACATCAACGCTATTCTAAATGTAGCAATTTTCATAAAAAAATTATGAAAGTAAGGAAAAGTCCCCTGAAAAGTTGGTATCTCCAGGTCACTTCAGTTACTGAAAAATAATCACATTTACTCCATTTTTGGAGGGGAAAACACAAAAGCATACGTTGACCCCCCCAAACCCATATATTTTTTGGAAAGTACACATTTAGAAGAATCCAAAATGGGTAACCATGTCTTTCTACTAACAAAGAATAAGGCGAAATGCAATAAAATCACTAAAATGCAAGAAAAACACTTTTTTTCTCGCCTAGTATAATCAGCAGTCAGAATCACAGATTATTTTGGGTTGGCCAAATAATTTTTATGGACAGAAACAAGTGAATAATACCTACACAGAGCTGAAAAATCAATACAATGGCTAAACATGCAACAAAATGGCTTAAAATGCGACAAAATTGTAATATAATCACCTAAATAACATGCAAAAGGTATTGCACAGCATGGTTAGTGAATATGCTGTCCGTAATGGCAATAAAAAAAATTTAAGGCAAAAATAAAAAATACGATGCAGTAAAAAAAAACCTGCAAAACTGTTTAAGTGTGTGTGTAAGTGTAAATGTAAGTGTGCATTAGTGTAAAATGTGTGTGTTGTTTGTGAGTGTGTAGTGGCACTTATTTGAAGAAAAAGGCAGGTAGGCAGGCTGGAGGTACAGGAGATCTGTGCCATCAGGGAGAGGGTCTATTGGAGGGGCGATCCAGCAGAAAAAGAGGAAGGGATGCCTACAGCAGAAGTATTTGGCACGTCTTCTGCTCTTTATGCTTTCTAGACTCTATTTTATCCAAATAACCCACATTTTTTAAATTTTTTCTTTTTTTCTGTAATAATAAAACATTACCATGGATGTGATCCAAACAAACTGGAAGCAAACCCAGCCTATTGGGGTTATTTAATGTTTACATGGTTTTTAGTAGACTAAAGAAGATCCAAATTACAGAAAGTTCTATTATCTGGAAGACCCAAGGTCCCAAGCACTCTGGATAACAGGTCTTATACCTGTACATACAAATGGTCCTTGCATGGAAGTTTTTCCAACCTTTTTCTTTATAACCACCAAATATACTGCATGCATATTTAAATCTCTTTCATGTTCTGCCCCAACTTCTCTGCTTTAAAGTGGTCCCATAAGATCCTTATATTTAGGGAACCCATTCTTTTTATGCTGCTCCAAGCTTTTATATTTTAACTCTTATATCACGACACGTTCCAACTATGCCCTCCTGTATTTCAGTGGGTGTCTACTATTCCCTTTTACATTACTGTCACCCATTCATAAACATATGTATATCGACCACAGGAACCTTGTTCAGGTGAATCCTGTGGGTTCCGGTATTCACTACGCCCTTTTGGAGCCCCGGGCTTTCTGCTGCGCAAGCCAACATGAAGTGCGTAGCAAGTTCGTAGGCGAGGTACCAGCAAGGATTAAGAGAAGATGTAGTCGAAGTCAGATGAAGAGTTCAAGGCAGGCGGCAGGAATCATAGTTAGGAATCGGGCAGAAGTCAAAATCAGGAATTCAAATCACAATCGGACGCTTTGGCAGGAACAGATAACTGAAATCAACTAGGGCACTTCCGAAATGGTGAATTGGCTCTTTAAAGAAGATTTGGCGCCAATTTTCAAAATCCAGCGCCTATCTGTGACGTCATGACACTCGTCGTCATGACGCTCAGCATCAAACCCTGTGTCGGTGGAGCCACAGAACCGGCGCACCAGCAGCCGAGGAGAGATGCGCCAGGAAGGGATTTTCGGCAATCTCCTGGCGCGTCTTACACTATGCCTCATGTATCACTTGTGTTTCTAGATTTTTGGCTCGTAACCTTTCAAAGGAATTGCCCCTTGACACTCTGTTTTGATTTCTCTTTGGTTCATTGTTTGTATTTTTTATAGTGTTGGCATATGCTATTGCCACCAAAGTATAAAGCTTTGGTCTCCTAAGCAGAAATGCATGTATACAGGGAAAAGGGAGTAATTGCAATACTTTTCTCCACTTAAAACCGAAGGGCAAGATCATTTTATAAGGTAGAACATTTGCAGAATTAATTTTAATAAGATAGAAAATATGCAAAACAAAACTGTACGCAAACACAAAATTAACAAAAAAAAGCAATCAACAAAATCCTAAATTATCACTTAATACAAATGCAAAATGAACATCTACATTTTAAAATTGGAAGCTAGGTGTGTGTAAATAAGGGATGTGTCCATGCTAGGGAAGAAAAACTAGCGCTGGCAAAGAGAACAAGTCCAAGGATAAATACTCTGTAAATAAGCAATATCACAAATACATACAGTATCACATGGGTAGATGAGTTTTGCAATGAAATGTCTGACAAATCTCTGAGGCGCCTAATATGTATTTGAAAGCAAAGTAGGCGCCTGTCCTTTTCTGATGAATGTATAATGATTATCCTTACATACCACAAAATGAATTGATGGGTTTTGAAATCTGAAAATGAAGACTGCTAATGTTATTAATAGAGGATTTGGATCTGAGCCATGGATTGGATCGATCTCTCTCTCTCTCTTTATTTTTTGTCGGACTGGGGTTGTGTTTTCTGCAAGAGAACAGTTTGATTTCATTCTGAGTCTTTATTTTCTGCCTCCTCCTGAGCATTCTCACAATAACTTTACGGCTCATTTCAATGTTCATGGTTTAGAGAGCCTTTGTTTGGCTTGGTGCAGTGCAGGCTCTGAAAAACCTTTTGTGCACTGGTGGGGGGGAAGCAATGCATTTTAATATTATAGATGACATTTTTGCAGAAACTGAGGGTTAACCTCTGCAGCCCTCTGCTGCTGCATGGCACAAAATAGTTTGTATGATCAGAAAGATATATGTCTATGTAATAGAAAGGAAAAGTCACGTTATTTGAAATGTTATCGAGTAATATGGTGAAACAAATTCCCAGGGCACTAAACAATGGCAACCAAACGGCAATTATCTGCAATCGATCTGGTGCAGTAGCAATAAGGCAATTGTCTGGATGGTTGCCTGTGGATTTACGTGGTACAAATATGCATAACCACAATTGTAAAGTGCAAGTTATTCATTGGCCTTTAATGAGGAATATCATAATCATTAGAAAGGTGTGTTATTGTCATTGTTCCCCCAAAGTTCAAGAATAAAATGCTTCTTCACATGGACCTATATTGCTCGATATCATTTAAAAGTGTGTCCATGTATGTGTTTTATTTTTGGTGGAAGCAGCCATGTCTTTGGTTGTTGGTCTGTGCTAAGTAATAAACAAAAGGTCAATTGCAGTTACAAAGGAATTTAGAAGTCTAAAGGTATACTGAGAAAACCCCAGCAAGGTCTCATATGAGGGTGCATCGGTATATGGAGGATTGTCCTGAAGTCATTGCATTGATTGATTATTGTGGGTCTTCTTCATCTCACCCTAGAAGGTTCTTCCTTCTGTAATAAAAGACCTAGTTATGGTCAATTTTCCACTGCTGACATTTGCTTACACTGCTGCAGCTCTGTTCCTTTGTGTAATTAGTAGAAGATGACTCAAGATAATAGGACAATTCTGGCTCAGTATTTGTGCCATTGTTCCACCTATTGTTCTAGGGCCTGGGTGCTGTCACAGTCCTACAGACAAAGATGAAGTGCGAAATATATTACATCTTGAGTTGCTGATGATGGTTAAAAACATGTCAATTTGATGGTCATGCCAGTCATTTTTAAATCATATCAAACCCTCTCGACTAAGCCACATTACCTTCCAATAAATAGGCTATAACACCATAGAAGGGCTATGGGAAGGGACACAAGGGTTGTGGACAATCAGCCGAGACAATAAAACTGAAGCAAGACTAAAGCAAGACTAAAACTGAAAACATCTGAAATGTCTTCATAGACTGTAAGAGGGAAAGTAAAAGAGTCATAGACGCAAATCATTAAAGGTACTTGTGATCAAACACAATCCGTTGCACCAAGGGCCATTGCATCCATCCCAACTCTTCTGTTGAATTGCACTAATGACGCAGTAATTCCAAGGTTTCTACAGTGGGGTCAGTGCCGATCCTTACCTAAGGGCTGCCTGAGAAGGCTCCTGCAATGCCGCCCCCTCTCACCGACTTATCTGTCGGGAGTGGAGGCAGGAACACTAATGTGGAGAGCGTAATTGCGCTGTCTCGCATTAGTAAAGCCGAATTTCCGGTTTAAAAAATGGAAATTCAGCTCTTAAAGGTGCAAGAGCGGCTTTTTGCCGCCCCTGTTAACCTCTCTGGCGTTGCCACCTGAGGCGAGCGTCTCAGCTCGTCTCATTGGCGGCGCGCCCCTGAGTGGGGTGCAACAGATTTACACCCAAAAAACACAAATGTCATCTTAACTCTGATTGCCAGAAGTGGTACAATCCCTCCTGAAACTGTAAACTGCAAATGTTTTTGATTTTCTACCACACTCAGTTGCAAAAGTTTTGATGCATTGGGCACAATTGCAGTGGGTGAAACTCAAGGGGGCAAATTCACTAAAGGGCGAATTGTTGGCAGTAGTGATGGGCGAATTTATTCACCAGGTGCGAATTCGCGGCGAATTTGCGTTTTTCGCCGCCGGCGAATAAATTCATGAAACAGCCGCGAAGATTGGCTGACTTAAGTTCACCGGCGTCAAAAGAAATTGTAAAAAAAATGGGCGTTGGCGTCAAAAAACTAATGCCGGCGTCAAAAACGAGACGCAGTTTCGAAAATTTTTCGCCGTTTCCCAAATTTCTCATGAAATTCGCGCATTTTTCGGCAAAGCGAAACGGTGCAGATTCTTCCATCACTAGTTGCCAGCGAATGCTTTGCCACACTTTGTGCCACTTCGCCAGGAGAAAATTCAAAGTTGCATCCTGGGTGCCAAACACTGGCGACTTTTCGCTAGCGTTACTTCGGAAGTGCGATCGTTTTAAATTGAAATGAGGCTAGCAATCGATTCTGCCTTGTGGAACTTCGTTAGTCCTCTTAAGGTCAATTGAAACAGGGCGGGTACATTAAATTCGTATGGACGTTTTTATTAGAGATGTTGGTTCAAATGCTTGAATGTCCAAGGAACCTGAATAAAGACAAAAGAGATCCTCTGGGGAAAAATGTTAACACAAAAAAGTTTAATAGTTAGAACTTTTGAAGGCAATCCCGCTTAAAAAAGGACAAGTCCCCAGCCTTTTTACAACTTTAATGCATTTCCGGAATACAGGACATGATGTAAGTGACAGAAGATTGAGGAAGATCTAACTTAATTTTAGCAGTTCGCCTGGTCTGAAGTGGCAAAGTAAACTCAGACAAAACGATCAGTAAAATTAGCATCTTAGTGAATTTGCAGAGTTACGCCCGTTCGCTAGTGCAAAAAGTCGCCTGGCGATAGAGTGCGAACGAACGCTAGCGATGGTCCTGTTCCCTTGCACTGTTGTTTATGCCTGTAAGTAAATTAGCAATGTCTCAGTGGATTTCAAGTTAAAAAGTCCAACCCTCCCCTATAAGGCTCTGTACTCCCACAAACCAAGGGCACACACTCATGCTAGGTTACAAATAGTCAGAGGCGGATCTTCTGCTCCCACAGTCAGGACCTACATCAGTGAGTCACATAACAGTATCATAAAATGGCATCTTAAGGGAAAGTATAGAAAAGGGCAATATTTACTGATACATATATATGACATTTTTATAAGATTCTTTAATAGTTTAATAACTAAATTAATTTAATAGATGAGTGAATTTATTCGCCAGCCATGGATTCACAGCGATATTCAGAATTTTGCCATGTGCAAATTTTTTGGCGAAACTGCTGCAATATTTCGCTGTGGAAAGATTCGCCCAGAAAAAAAGCCCATAAGAAAAAACGCCATTTGACTTTAATGCATTTGGACAAAAAAAGTCAACATAAGAAAAAACACCCATTGACAAAAAATGCATTAGGACAAAAAAAGAAAAATGGGCGTGTAAAAAAAAAAAAAAGTCGCCCATTAACTTCAATGCTTTTCACGAAATTCACTCATCACTATTTTTTAATTGTTATTGTGTCAGACATGTTGTTAGTTAAACATGGATATCAGATTTATGGCAGGGTGTGGCTGTAACTGGTTTCATATTTGTTCCTCACTATTTCAGTGGAATCACAGGTTTGTGAGGGGAATGAAATAGAAGCCAAATTTACCACCCCTGCCTTTCTCCAAGGACTTCCTTGGGCAACACTGAAGTGTTGTGTCATATCCCTCTCAGCATAACTCTCCCAGAAAAATGGGCCCAACACCAGCTGAAATTATGAATCTTGCTTCTTAGGCATTTCTACCGTCCCACTTACTTTTTATTGTGCTGTCCCTAAACGGCAAACAGGTTTTTTTTTTGTAAAACTGAGAACTCAATCTGCTTTTAAACTTCTGCCTCCACAATTCTTTTCATGTAAATTCTCGCATGCATTTGCATCCGTTGCTTCGCAGGCACTTAACACTAACAGAGAGTTGTTAGTCAACAACAAAACCAGCAGATTAATGCTGAAGAGTTGCTGAAGGAAACTGACCTAATCCCTGTTTTTAAGGATCTAAAAATAAATTAGGCTCATCCAGCTACAAATGTCTTTTTTTGGAGTTCTGTGATGCTAAATAGACATATTGAGGGTCGGACTGGGCCGGCGGGACACCGGGAAAAAACCCGGTGGCCCCAGTGATCGTGGTCCCCACCGGGCCAGACCCGCTCCTTGTCCCTGCCACCCCAAAATGCCTCCTCCTGCCTTTGTCGCACTTTGGCAAGTTTATGAGTTCACATGGGGGTGGGTATGAGAATGCACACGGGGGGGGGGGCAGGTTCGAGTGCGGGGTTGTTTGTGCGCCAGGGGCCCAGAGGGGGCTTTGTAGTATGGGGGTCAGAGGGGCCCCTGAGACAGTCCGATCCTGGTCGTATTCATGGGCTGATTTACAAACATATGTGCTAACTTGCACTAGTGCAGTTATTTATAGCAACCATATCCCTGTAACAGGGAAGATCTCTGTCTCCAACTATGCCCCCTGTAGTTACCCATATTTTTTTTGCCACATTATTGCACATTCTCTACGCTGCTGTCATTTACCCAAGCTTAGGGACTGACTAACAATATATATTACAGCTATGGGATCCGATATATCGGGAAACCCGGGTCTGAATTACGAAAAGGCCTTCTCCCATGACGCCATTTTATATGAATAATCCAAATCTGTAAAAATAATTTTCTTTTTCTCTGTTATAATAAAACAGTAGCTTGTACTTGATCCCAACTAAGATATAATTCATCCTCATTGGAAGCAAAACCAGGATATTGGGTTTATTTAATGTTTACATGATTTTCTAGTATTAAGGTATGAAGATCCAAATTATAGAAATATCTGGAAAATCCCAGGTCCCAAGCATTCTGGGTAAGAGGTCCCATACCTATACAATGTATATCTAGAATATAAAAGTTCAGACACAAGGCCGAATAGTAATGGATTCAGATTATTGGTACATGGAAGCTCAAAAACCAGGACAGTTAGCATCAGAATTGAATAATCAGCCCTGTAGCATCAGCTTTTATGACAGGCAAATCGAATTTTCTGCTTGATGCTTTGTGACGACCCCTAAGACTAGCTTCTCAACAGCTGCCCAGAACACATAAGCAAATGCAGTGCCACTGACACTCCTAGCAAAATCCAAAATGATGAGCTCTTTTGAAGAGACGTTATAGAGACGTTGATAGTGATGGGCGGATTTGCGCTGTTTCGCCGAAAAATTCGCTGGCAGCGAAACGCGGAAATTCGACGCAAATTCGCGCCTGGCGAATAAATTCTCCCATCACTAGACGTTGAACCTTTAGGCTGGTGCAGTCAGATCACTATATAAAACATAGCGTTTTTAGCCATATTCATTTTTAGGGTTTGGTTCTCCTTTAAAGCATGATGGGAGCTGTACAAAGTTGAATTTTCCAAAAAAAGCGACAGTACACAATGAAACTGTTTAAAATCCTACAATGCGTGCAAGAGTTTCCTCCAAAAATCATTTTGTTTATTCTTGGCTCTCTTCTTGGTTTCATAGTTACTGCTACTAAAGGCATTAAATAACGTATAGCACTTTATCATGTCACTATATTCATATCTATGGTGGGTCACCCACTTTCAGCCCCCCAAACAGAGGAAGCAGTCCCATCTCCCCCTCCCGACGGGCAAGGGCTCTGTTTCCTTTATCGTTATGCCACTGCCAGTCCACAGTCATAGAACAAAAAATGGCCCATGGTACAAATTAAAGTAAGTAGAATTGTGGACAGATTGTGCTGTGTGTGTCTTGGTATAACTAGAAAAATCCTGGAAGGATGGTAAAGCTTACCCTTATAAAGCTATGAGGCAGAATATAATGTAAGAAAAAACAAGCCTTTCCTCACTCAGGTCTAAAAGCCAGTACAGGTATGGGATTCGTTATCCGGAAAACCCATTATCTAGAAAGTTCCGAATTACAGAAAGACTGTCTCCCATGGGTGTATATTTAGCAAAGAGTGAAGTTAATAGTGAAGTTCCGCCACTAGAGTGAAATGCCGCCACTCCCCATTCATTTCTATGGGATTTTTAAAGGCGTATTTATCAAAGGGTGAACTTTCACTTTCACCCATTGATAAATACACCTTTCAAAATCCCATAGAAATGAATTGAGAGCTGCGGAATTTCACTCTAGTGGCGGAACTTCACTCTTTGATAAATTTACCCCATAGACTCCATCTAAATAATCCACATTTTTAAAAATGATTTCCTTTTCTCTGTAATAATAAAACAGTAGCTTGTACGTGATCCCAACTAAGATATAATTAATCCTTATTGGAGGAAAAAAATTACAGAAAGATCCATTATCCAGAAAACACCAGGTCCCGAGTATTCTGGATAACAGGTCCCATGCCTGTACAAGTGTTGGGTCTGATTAGTCACCCTACGTGAATCGGGTTGGTATGGAGTGCTAGACTAGGGTTTCTTAGGGATTCAGACTTCTAGCACCCCATTCTGTTCTAGTTCTAGTCCAAAGAATAAACTTTAAAGGGCTGGTTCACCTTTAAGTTCAGTTATGGGGGGTACATTTATCAAAGAGTGAAGTTAAAGATCGCCACAGTCCGCCTCTCTCCGTTCATTTCTATGGGATTTTTAGAGGCGTATTCATCAAAGGGTGAAAGTTCACCCATTGATAAATACGCCTTTGAAAATCCCATAGAAATGAATCAAGTCGCTATTTCACGCTAGCGGACTGTGGCGATCTCTAACTTCACTCTTTGATAAATATACCCTTTAGAATGGTATAAAATGGCCAGTTCTAAGCAATATTTGTTGTTTTTTTTTATAATTTTTGAATTATTTGATTATCTGATTCTTTCCAGCTTTCAAATGGGGGTCACTGACCCCATCTAAAAAAAAACCCAAATGTTCTGTATGGCTATAAACTATTGTTATTGCTGCTTTTTCCTCCTATTCATATTCCAGTTGTTTTACACTTCACTCTACTAGTTACTGGAATCCTTCAAGATCCAAAAACTCCACAAATCAAATCTGTTTAACAAGAATCTTCCCATGCTAATAACTGTATATATAAATTGATTGCACTTAAATGTATAGGGCATTGCTCTTGACTGTTCGCTATATGTAATGTGTTTTTTTTTTTAATTTTATCAAGTGGAATTTTACTATGTCCAAGCACAGATGTGGCGACATGCCTCTTCTTAATCTCTTCAGTGATGCGGTTGGAAACCAAATGCCAGTGAGGTCATCTACATCACCCAGGCTTGACTGTATTGTGCTTAGTAATTGTGCAAGGAATTATAGCTGATTGTCCCCATCTAGTGGACACAAGTATAATGTAGCAAAAAAAAAATTCTATAAATTAAATTAAAATGCAGAAACCACATTTATGAATAATTTTATATTAAAAACTCTGGTGACAAACTGATTAAATTTCAGTCAGAACTCAGAGTGAAAATATAATGTGCAAAAATCAACCTTTTTCACAAACCCGATATCCAAATTTTAAAAAAATATGTCATAATAAAACAGTACCTTGTACTTGATGGTAACTAAGTTGCATTAATCCATATTGGTGGCAAAATAATATGTTTTGGTTTATTTCATGTACAGATTGTATGGAGACCAAAATTATGAAAAGACCCCTTATCTGAAATACCCCAGGTCCGAAGCATTCCAGATAATAGATTCCATACCTGTATGGTGATTTTTTTATTTTCAAATTCTCATATTTTACTTTGCTTATTCACTGAATAGTTGGTTATCACCTTATATATTTTGAGGCAATGTTGAACTCGGAGATTAACCGTTAAAAGAGCCAGGAAGTCTCTCAAAGTCAATATGAATCAATATGTTTTGCTTTTACCTATTCCTGATTTTGAGGTGGCTGCTAGTGATGGGCGAATTTTTTGACACCGGCGTCCGTTTTTTCGGAAAAAAATGTTCGCGGGCGTTTCCCGAATTTATTCGCGGGCATTTCGCGAATTTATTCGCTGGCGGCGAAACGCGCAAATTCGCAGCGAATTCGCGCCTGGCGAATAAATTCAGCCATCACTAGTGGCTGCATAAAACGGCAGTATTTCTTCATTGCAAGCAAACCCTGGTGAAATGCCTACCTTATCCAGTGTCTTGTCTTGTTCTTATTGATGGCCATGAAATGATATGTTGAATAAACCTGATCGCTCTAGAGAACGAATTGCATTTAAATATCTACATGTTTTTCTATGGCAGTGTCGGTCGGGTATGAATACGAGTCTTGCACAGACTTTGTGTTGTGGGAGAAAAGAACGGTCACGCTGCAAGGCTTTGAGATGGATGCATCAAACCTTGGAGGCTGGTCATTCAACAAGCATCATATTTTAAATCCTCAAAATGGTAAGTGTGCTGCTTGCACTGATTTCTAATAATGCTTAAGCCTACGGGTTTTATAGTAGTAACTGAAGAAAGTTTGCCTAATTTTAGTAGTGTTAAAACAATATTGGACTAGAATACCTCAGTAAATAGTTTATTTAAAGAGAAAGAGATTAATACCTAATTAAAGAAGGGGCTTCTTACAACATTCCTGCCTCTGGATAAGTATTTTTTCCTCTTTTACTGATGGCTGGGGCATGGGGACAGGTACTCCTAATGCTAGTAACTTGTTGTTGCTCATTAACAATGACTAAAACTAATTTCCCATACATCAGCTACTGTCCAACTTACTTACACGTTGGTGTTACATGCTTTAAAGGGCCTTGTGCTCCTTACCAACTTTACCCCAGTCTTCTCTGTTCATCACTTTGGTTTTCTATCATCTAACAACCATTTTGCTCAAGTCCTCCGCCGTCCATCTTATACTGGGCCTGCCCTTCTGGATTCCTATTCTATAACTTCACACAGTCATTTTTTTGTGTGTCCTAGCCATTAGTTTAAATATTACACCATGCTCATTGTACAGTTTCCTGTACTCCCCATTGCTTCGAATTCCTCAGTACCCTATCCTTACAATCAGGACCAATACTTCTCTTATGTATCTTGCTATGCCATCGTCCTGGGAGCTCCTCATCTGATGGTGTCACTGTCCATGTTTCAGAATTACCACTTTTGGGTAAAATGTTCAGTTTATTATGGTTCTGCTAAAGCAGTGATCCCCAACCAGTAGCTCGTGAGCAACATGTTGCTCCCCAGCCCCTTGAATGTTGCTCCCAGGAGCTTATTTTTGAATTCCAGGCTTGGAGGCAAGTTTTGGTTGCATAAAAACCAGATGTACTGCCAAACAGAGCCTCAATGTAGGTTGACAATCCCCATGGGGCTACTAAATGGCCAATCTCAGCCCTTATTTGGCACCCGGGAACATTTTTCATGCTTGTGTTGCTCCCCAACTCCTTTTACTTCTGAATGTTGCTCACAGGTTCAAAAGGTTAGGGATCCCTGTGTTAAAGGAATAGCAGAAGCCAGCTGCTTAACAGATATGCTTTCTCTTTTTTTCAACCCAACTATAACTGTAACTATGTGAATAATTATTTGAAGCTTCTGGGAAGTGGAGTCTTTTGTTGGAGGAGAGCTGGCTTCTCCTATATTATCTTAATGATCACAATCGGCAATGAGGGCATTTAATAGGAAAAGATAAGCAGATACTACTTCAACAGCAATTACATTGATCATTTGTAATTAATGTGAGTTGCTTAGCTTTGTTGCTTGAGCAGATTTTTGCACCTTGCCTGCTCTTAGAAAACAAGGCTAACATGCCCACAATAAAACTAGCTGGAATTAATGTATACATATTTTATATAGATGCTTTCTATACATTTATGTAACAGTTCATTATTGAGTATTTTGTTTATAAGCAGCTGAGCCAATGCTTTTCTAAAGCCACCGAGAGAGAAGCAGAGAGAAAGACTACTTTGGTCAGAGTCATTATTCACCCTTCCTTAGAAACATTTTCTGCTACCTTCACGATTAGAAAATTGAATCTTGAGCAGGTTCTTATGCGGTGTCACACACAATACCTTGCTCTAGTTCATTTGTAGTCTTATATTGTCTGTCTCAACACACACAGCCTTTGTTCTTGCAATCCCACTCAATCCCTAAGCATTTACCTTGCTTCGTAATATCAGATTAAACCCAGCTGTGATCTCTATATGAGTAAACAGTCAACTGCTTAAGTTCTTTCCCTACCTGAAGGGATTCAGTATCTGATGTTAGCAGGGCTGGTATCAGCAAATAGCAAATAGCAAAGCAGACAGTTATCTAGTGGAATTATCACCTGTTAAAATAGCAAGAATAAAAGGAAATATTGCTAATGGGACATCTCCTACAATGAGTATCTGCCATCAGATTCCTTAGTGGGTTTGGGGGCGATACAGGTGCCTTGACATTTCCCCACAACCCTCCATACTTTTTACTAAGGGGCCGACATTAACATGTTTTTTCAGGATGGAACTCGTGTTGCCTTATTAACTCTCTTATATTTCTTCCCCATTGATAACATGGCACCCTGTTTTATTTTCACCAGCCAGACAGGCACTGGCAAATTGGCAACTCTACATGCAACATTATTTTCAGCTTGTTACTAGCTCTAATAGGCATAAACCAATGATATACAGCACCATCTGCCTATTTTTGATGGCATAGACAGAGGCTGATTTGTGTATTTTGTTAAAAACACTTTCTACATACAGTATGTAGCACACCCGTAAGTATGCTATAAAAGTGTGACTGTGGGGTGTGTAATCCTAATGTGCTGCTTTTCCAGTGCTGCTTACTCCTTGCTGCCCGAGCAACTCCCAGCAACTCCTGGTACCTTGTATGATCCTCTTGGTAGTGAAAGATTCAGATCACAAAACATATTTCTTGCAGCAATCAACTTGTTATTAAAGTTGAACAACTGAATAAATGAAATTGGCAGTCGCTCCTCTGAGATAATTTGAGATAATTATGACATTCCTTCCCAGAGATAAGATAAGTCAATGACATAGGTTACCACATTCTTGTGTGCAGATTCCTCCTTTCACTTCAGTGCTTGGTCTTGTATCTTGGTACCCTATCTGGTCCTCAATTCACACACTAAGGTCCCGGAGCTAGCGGTCTTTAGCACTGCAGGGTCCTAACCCCTAACTTTTTTTCCTCTTTTGAAGTGAAAGGCTGCTCACTACTTTCCCTAAGCCTGCCGTTCACTCCTAGGGGCAAATTCACTAAGCTCCGAAGCACCTAACGCTAGCGTCAATTGGGCATTTTCGTTACTTCGCAAATTCACTAACGGATGCTGGCGTAAATTCGCTAGTGTTACTTCGCACCCTTACGCCTGGCAAATTTTCGCAACGGACGTAACTACGCAAATTCACTAACACGTGCATTGTACTGAACGCTACCTTTTACGCTAGACTTCCTTCGCCACCTCAGACCAGGCGAAGCACAATAGAGAAGATAGGGATTGCTTCAAAAAAAGTTCAAATTTGGAGTTTTTTATATATTATGGGTGATAGGCTGAAAAAGATCGAAAAGATCCCCTCCTTCCCCCCTACATTTCCTAACTCATGGCAACTTAACTATACAGTGGGCACATGTGTAGGGCAAAATAAAAATTTTATTTGATGTTTTGAAGGTTTCCCAGGCATTTGTAGTGCTGCTACATATTCCTCCATTGAAATTTGAATTTGGTGCCGTATGCAAATTAACCATCACTAGCGTAACTTCGCTTCGTCTTAGCGAATCAACGCTAGCCCAACTTCGCAATCTTACGCTACCCCTGAGCGCAACTTCGGATTTTAGTAAATTTGCGGAGCGCTGGCGAAACTACGCCTGACGAAGTGTGGCGAAGTTACGCCTGGCGCAACTACGAATCTTAGTGAATTTGCCCCCTAGAGTGACTATGACTGTCCATTTACTAACACTAATTAAACCTGATGTAGAATTTGACTCAGAAGCCCTGGGCCTGTATCCACCTCATGGTGACGTGAGGTCCCAGGAAAGACCTTGAGCACATGGTGCTCTACCCTTTTATATTCGAACATACTGCCCTTTAATGGGCAACATTAAGGTCAGTATTAAATTACACAACCCCCAGGGAGAGGAAATCACTATCTGGGTAAACAAAGGACCCGCTAGGGCAGTGATTCCCATATACGTCCATGTAACTTTATCATCTCCCGCCGTGTGCAAATCAGGCAACGCTAGAGCATCTTTGCTTTGATTGCCGAAGTAATACTAGAGAAAATTTGCCAGCTTTTTTGGAGATGATAAAGTTACATGGACGTATATGTTGCAGTAAATACATTACATTACACATGTCCATGGAACCATAATAAATAAAATAGAGTTGTTATAATGCCCTACACATGAGCCAGTGTATAGTTTATGTTCTATGTGTTAGAAAATGGAGGGGGGAACCCAATCAGCGCTCCGCAGCGAGCTCTTGTATGTATGTTGGAGCCGGTTGGAAGTGACTGGCGTATCGCAAGAGCAGCGGTCGGTTGGGAGACGGGAGACGCTGGGTGAGCTCCGCCATTACCGCATTGCTACCAATTGTTTAGAAAAATTTTGCCCTAAAAATTGAGGAAGTCCTATGCACTCCATTGCACTTCATCTGGTCTGAGCTGGTGAAGGCAAGTCTGGCACAAGAGGTAATGTTCAGTAAAACCCACATCTTAGTGAATTTGCGGAGTCACATCACTTCACCAGAGCGAAAATTCGCCTGGCGATAGAGTGAGAATGATCACTAGAGTGTGTCTCTTTCGATAGCAAAATTAGTAAATCGGCGAAGTAACAAAATGACATCATGCTGGCGAATCATCGCCAGCGTTAGTCACTTCGCCCTTTAGTAAATGTGCCCCTAGGACTGACTACAAGATGACAAGCAGGTACAAATACATATCAGTTTCTTTGTTTACTAAGTTCATGAACTTTGCAGTGATGGTACATTTACTATTCAATAATTAAAAAGTACAAGAGCATCCTTGACCCAAAAGCCTGTGTATCTGTGAATCTTGCATCTCAAGTGACTGTTTTCTGACCAAATCCATTGTCTGTAATCAGGAGTGTTCTCTGCCATTTCAGAAAGAATTTGTTTCAAGAATCAATCAAGTACAGGCTTAATGAACATCCAGACGCTGCTGCTGCTTGAGTGATTTTGTGGTCATCTGTTGCAGAATTGTGATGAGTTCACTGCTAAGTGCACTGTGCATTTACCTTTCACACTAGAAAACACATAAGTGCTTTCCCTAAATCCTGCTCAAAGTGTGCTAGTTATAGGGTTTAGCTGTCCAGTCTACTGCCTTCCCTACTGATATATTATTAAAGCGGCACACACTATCAGTAAGAATCATTTGAAGTGAACCTTACTGCAAGTGGCCACTTTGGAGGGACACAACTGTATTACAGGGATACATTTTGCAATGTATCAGAATGCCAGTGGTCACTCTAGTTACCCTTGGTTTCCAGTCTCTCAGAAAGCTTTGTTCCTTATTGAAGATACTATAGTAATTGCAGTACCACCACCTGGGAATTTCATCATCATTTACCATTAGTTATTTGCCAGTTAACTTGACACTTTAAGTTAAGTGCTTCTTCACTCCGGGCAAAGCCATTCCATCCATTCAGTTTATTTGCCCATAAGATCATTGCTTGACCAGCTTCTGCAGGCTGTTCTTTCTTTTTTGTAATATCTTTGTCAAAACCCCATCAAAATAACGTTCTGTATTATTTTAATGTAAATGAACCAAAAAAATAAACGTTTGGGGGCCTCTACCAAACATTTTGGTTTCACTTAACTCATCACCAATCCACAATGTGATTTGAGCTGATGCGCTTGAATATTTATCAGAAGTATTGTTTTATAATGAAAAGTAGGCGGAAACATATGAAGATCCTGATAAGTCAAGAGTGATTTAATGTCATCTCCACTGCATACAAAAAGCATATACAATGAGCACAAATTTACAAAGCAGTGTAAATGTGTTCTATCATATCTAAAATAAGTTTTTTCTGCTATATGAGGTGTTACAGTGTATTTAATAGGAAAGTTAGAGAAAGACTTGAATTGCTTGGTACTAAACCCCTCTGCTGCAAGAAAAAATTGTACATTTCTAAAGCAGATAGCTAATGTCACAATATCTTTACTCCTAGACCATTGGACAGTCAAAGTGATTTAGTTATGGAACCCGTTATCCAAAATACTCCAGATTTGAGGTTTTCCAGATAAGGGGTCCATCATCGACTGGGGTGTCCAGGCCTGCCGGAGTTCCCACTCCGCCACCTGCTTGTTGAGATTGTGAAGACCTGAGCAGCAATGCAAGCTGTCCAGTGCCACCTGTAGAATTCTCCTCCCTCCCTTAGGTGTCTCTATCTCCCATGTGAAGTATGCCGGAGCTTTGCTGGCTCCTATGCACATATATATGCAGACCACCTCCTCTTAAAGTATAAGTAAACCTGTGTGAATGTAAAATTGATAAGGGTGCTATTCTAAGCACTTTTGCTATGTCCATTCATTATTCATTTTTTTCTAATTCCAAGATATTAAAGGTTACGTGCACTGTTAACATCAATGAATTGTGTTACAACAGTGTCACCTGCTGGTCATTTTCTGGCCAGTCTGACCACCAAGTCGTCAAGGAGGTTATCATGTTCTTCCAGTTACGAAAGATGTGAGAAAGGCTTCAAATTTTTTGTCCTTCTCGTACTTCCGAGCTTTCTGGATAAGGAGTCCCATACCAGTAACTTTCAAATTAAAAATTGAAAAGTGAAGGTCAACACAGTGATGGTGATGAAGGACCTATTATATATGAGGCAGAGCTTGCATAATAAACCTTGAGAGACATAAAATACTGGACAGGGAGTACAAGAAAACTAATATACTTGTGCCTTCACATGAATGATCTGAAGCAAACAGATTCCACATATTTTCTCCCATTTAAACAGGTTGGTTCAGAGAATACAGTAAATGGTGAGGGTGTTTCCAAAACTATCACAGAGTAGAAGATGATTTAGTGAATACACAGGGATAGCAGTATTTTAGAAGGAAGAGTGGAATGCCATTAAAGAGATGGTGGAAGTTATGGGTTGAGCATTAGATGGGTACTTTGAGTTGCTTGGGGTGGATCAGAGGTGGCTCGCTGAGTTGCAATAGAAGCCAAGTATGTTCCAGCAAGGGCTTTTTCTGCTAACTGATCATTTATAGTTATTGTTACCATACTCAGCAGACAACAGAGCAAGGAGACAATAAAGTAGAAACGGCAAATAAACAACACTCAAACCATGGAGAAAATCATATTTTTTCGTCTCATGAAAGCAAACAGTAACACAAAAAGTGGAAGGTAGACTGTTTGTGTGTAGTGCTGACTTACACAGTGTGTTCCTCTGGGGCCCTACAGTTAATTCACCTTGCATCCCAGGAAATGTTTTGGAATCACAGGGATCCCAAGCAGCTTTATTTGTACTTTCTATTTGATGTATGTTATGTTTCTCCTGGATTAATTATCAGCAAATCCCACTGACTCCTGTGCCACCAGCACAGTAAGTTTGGAGGCAGAAGGGCCTCAACTGCCCCCCTATTTATTCATGTATCAGAAAGTAGGTTGTACACTGTTTTTAATTACATTTACTTTATGCCCTCAGAGTGCCTGTTTCATGTTGTATATAGAATTTCTAAGGCGTATAAAATGTCAGTATGCCAGATGAACTGATGATGTACAGCACATAAACACAAAAGGCAATATTTATGCATAGAGTTTGCTACTTTATTTATTGACTTGCACATCAAAAGGAATTTGCATGATTCCCGGGAAGCCGTCTTCATATGCAGATATCCTCAACCTTACAATAGCAGAAGAGAGAGACTTTATATGAGAACTAAGCTGTATCTGCAATATGTGAATGGAGGAAGATTATCTCCATTACCATACACGAGTGAACTAGGATACAGGCTCCATAGCACAATGCAACACCTTAAAGAAATCATTTATTTTTAGACTGAAACCGGTGAATATGATTATTTAAGTGGGGTAGTTTGGCAAAAAAATACACTTCAAATAGTTGAAAACATAAAAGTAACTGTATTGTCATAGGAGAGTGTAATTAAAGGAAAGAAGTGCCTGTCTCATTCACAAATCAGCAGCTCTGTCATACTTTATGGTCACCGATCCTGTCTGAAATGAAAATAATTAAAAAGAGTGACGAGATAAGAAAGCTTAACAAGGAAAAAGAAACGGCTCCATCGTGGTATTAAAATATGTAATTCTGTGAAAGCTGCCTATATTACTTAAGGAAGCTGCATATCCCTAATTAGATGTGCATAGAGATTTTTTTGTTGATGATTGGATCCCTTTAACCTATTACGCTTAAAATGAATGCATATTTAAAAGTTAATATAGAAGACTTGTATTTGTACTTGACATTTAGTGCATGTGATCTCTCATTTAGGAATATTGCACAAAGGAGATGGGGAAAATGTATTTATATCCCAGCAGCCCCCAGTGATCTCTACACTTATGGGGAATGGCCAGCAGAGAAGTATCTCCTGCTCCAACTGCAACGGGCCGACTAGTAACAGCAAACTCTTTGCTCCCGTCGCACTGGCAACCGGACCAGACGGAAGCCTATACGTTGGCGATTTTAACTACGTTAGGAGGATTTACCCTTCTGGAAATGTCATCAATGTATTAGAACTCAGGTAAGAAAATATTGTAAGCAGGAGTTTCTAAAATGTGTTGCTGTTGAACCACAGTGTAGAGAAAAGCTGCAATGTTCTGAAATGCCTATTCAAGATCACATGGGATGAATTAGCCTTTGTTTATAGAGAAATTTGGGGGGAGGATGTACAATTTAATCCCAGTGCAGGAAGAGTTAAAGGGGTTGATATTCTAAGACAATTTGCAGTTGGTTTTCATTTTTTTGTGGTTTGTGGTTTTTGAGTTACTTCACTTTTTAATCAACAGCTCACAGTTAGTGATGGGCGAATTTGCGCTGTTTCGCTTCACCGGAAAATTCGTGATTTCCCACGAAATTCATGAAATGGCGAAAAATTCGCGAAACGACGCCGGTGTCTCATTTTTGACGCTGGTGGCGAATTTTCGCGGGCATTTCGCGAAATTATTCGCTGGCGGGGAATCGCGCAAATTTGCCCATCACTACTCACAGTTTGCAATTCAAGCAATCTGGTTGCTACTGTCCAAATGACCCAATCAACCATGCATTGATTTGAATGAGAGACTGGAATATGAATAGCAGAGGGTCTGAATAGCAAGATGAGTAATAAAAAGTAGCAATGACAATAAATGTGTAGTGTGTAGCGAGAATTTGTTTTTAGATGGGGTCAGTGTTCCCCATTTTAAAGCTGGGAAGATTCAGAAGAAGAAGAAGGCAATTCATTCAAAAACTGTAAAATAAAAATAAAAAATGAAAGCTGATTGAAAAGTTGCTTAGAATTAGTTATTCTATCACATACTTAAAGTTGAACCACCCCTTTAAAGCTGACCTTCGTGTACCCTATGGTGCTCAGCCGCACATTCATATCCCCAGACGTCATATACATATATAGAACCCCAACTAATCCAAGTACACTGTGTACTTGTATACTTTCAGCAGATATACAACTTCCCTGGAACTTTGCTGTGACTATATAAATAAGCTATGCAATAGCTGCATGGGA
The DNA here is from genome assembly GCF_017654675.1 of Xenopus laevis. NCBI lineage: Eukaryota > Metazoa > Chordata > Amphibia > Anura > Pipidae > Xenopus > Xenopus laevis. The sequence continues at coordinate 40,337,121 of NC_054385.1, read as the reverse complement.
CATTCTGTTCATTCCTCACTTAGTCAGCTGTAATGGTATGGTCCAAGATGAAGGCCTCCTTGACCGATATTGGATCACACGGCTCAGTAATTTATCTGCAGCCTAATAGGGTCCTCACCTAGTGGGAATTTCCTAATCATTCATTCATTGATTCTGATTTAGCTAAACCATTACTAGTGCTGAAGATCCCAGTTTTGTTTTCAGATTTATATCCAGACCATCAGCTTAGAAATGTACTTTTCCGCCAAAACAAGCAGCAAGATTAAATTTCATACCGCTCAAAGACTTGTAATTGTTTCCGCGTAAATAATGAATTTGAACTTGCAGTGAGCATTGCAATTATTTGGTAATGAAGAGACAATGTTCAAGTTGCTGTAACACTAATTTAAAATGATCCACGGCATAACTTCAAAACTAGATGCTAAATCTAAAAAGTATATCCCGGGGGCTAAGTGTCAAAATAAGTGAAATTAGCGTCTGTAACATAGTCTGCAGCAAGCTGAAAGGTAATCAGTCCTTTGTCAGGCTAATTCCTTTAAATTGCCAATGTTAATAATGGGCTATGCAAAATCCGGCGTGATTGGTGTGATTATGGGAAATACTGCATAAGCGCTTATTGTACATATGCCCATTTATACACGACAATGTGGTTACTGAAAAGGCAAATATATAATTTGGGGATTAAATGGCTTGTGTCTGCTTGCAAAGATAGGACAGGCTTTACTGATGCATCCGGCTCAGCACAGCACAAACTAATTTCCACTGTGGCAAACTGTGTTGCTTGTGTTGCAGTGTGTGTGTGTATATATATATATATATATATATATATATATATATATATATATATATATATATATATATATATATATATATATATATATATATATATATATATATTTATATATATATATTTATATATATATATATATATATATATATAAAGAGCAAAAAAAGCCAGCACAGCTCGTTTAAAAAGTCTTGTTGCCTGGGTGCTAACAGCAAAATAATAATGTATATCTGGAAACAGGCGAGCACACACAGGTCTTAATTGAAAAACAAAAGGTGTTTATTAAACAAAAAACTGACATTTCGGCTAGCACTCTAGCTCTAGCACACTTTGAGAAAGGCTAGAGTGCTAGCCGAAACGTCAGTTTTTTGTTTAATAAACACCTTTTGTTTTTCAATTAAGACCTGTGTGTGCTCGCCTGTTTCCAGATATATATATATATATATATATATATATATATATATATATATATATATATATATATATATATATTTATATATATATATATATATATATATATACTTATACTGCATCGTTAAAGAGGCTATGTCATCTGTTTTCTTTAGCTTTGCTAAATATACTCTATATGAATTCTGCATACAGTTTAATGGATACTGTCATCAAAAACAGACAACTTAATTTGTGTCTGATTTCTATGTAAAACAGATTAGTGATGAATAAAAAGCTTGTTTTGTTAGAGAAGGTTTCCTGCATCAGAAAGATTCTTTCTTAGTTATCTGTCACATTATTTCCATATAACAAGCTGCAATCTGGTTATTATCGTAGCCTAGAGTATGATCTTAATGACTTTTAGTATGATTATTATGATGACCATTTCAGTTTATTTTAATTTTTTTATTATTTTTGGGTTTCTGAGTTATTTCGCTTTTTTTATCCGGTAATTTCAGCAATCTAGCTGCTTGGGTCCAAATTACCCTAGTAACCATGCATTGATTTAAATAAGTGACTGAAATATGAATAGGAGAGGCCTGAATAGAAAGATGAGAAAGAAAAAGTAGCAATAGCAATACATTTGTAGCCTTACAGAGCATTTGCTTTTTAGATGGGTCAGCGACCCCCATTTGAAAGCTGGAAAGAGTCAGAAGATGAAGGCAGATAATTCAAAACTATAAAAATGAAAATATGAAGGCCAATTGAAAAGTTACTTTGAATAAGACATTCTATAACATACTAAAGGTTACAAACTGATTTGGAAGCATGTTGTGTCTTTTTCACAAAGGGTGACGTTTTTGTTGGTGTATCTTCAGTACAGGGGTAGATGCAAAGTGGGAGAACTAAGAAAGGTTAATTAAAGGAGAAGGAAAGACTTAGTGCACTTGGGGGTGCCATATGTTAGGTATTGTATTGACTTACCTGAAACCCCGGGCTCATGCTCAAGAAAAAAAAAAGCAGAAAACTGCACCAGCCCGGGGTTATACCAGTGAGCACCACGGAGCGATCCACTTCTGTATTGTTCTTTCTTCAAATTCCCGGGGCAGATGCATGAGCAGTAGAACGAAATAGCCGACTTTTTAGTTTCATTTCAGCTTTTTGCTCTACTGCGCATGTGCAGCCGCGAGAAAAAGGAGGAAGCAGGAAAAAATCGCTCCGTGGTGCTCACTGGTATAACCCCTGGCCGGTGCAGTTTTCTGCTGATAGGAGCACCGGCCCGGGGTTTCAGGTAAGTCAATACAATCACTTGGGGGTGCCTAACATTTGCCTTTCCTTCTCCTTTAAAGCAAAGCTTAAAAAAAATCGCCAATCTTATCTGTGATTTTTTTTTTAAAAAAAGCTGTCAATGGCTGAACAAATGTCATTGTTTTCCCTTATGTCTGGGTTAATAGTTGCTGTTTTTCAGATCCTAACTGTGGTACCTGTACAGTTTGCTGGTCAGCTGGGAAATATCAAAGCACAGGAAAAAAAAGCATGCATTTATCTTTCAAATGTATTATCTACCTTACTGTTCTGTGGGTTTCCCCTTAATAGCTTAGCCAAAATGCAATTACTGTCACTGTACAATATCACAACCATATTACCGCTGGTATTTTTGAATAGCAATAAAAAGGCATATTTAGGATTTCAGACATTTCCAGTAATTGCTGTTTGTCTTCTGCTTTCCTTGCGCTGCTCCAAACTGGATTTATTATATCAGAAACCGAGATACTCGGCACAGGTAAGTGAATCACTGGTGCATTTACTTAGAACTCTACCAAATTTATTGCTACGAAAAGGATAAACGTATATTACAAATCCAGACGAGGTTTCAGGAAGGCTTACATAAACAACATGCTAGGCACAGAAAAACTTAGATATTATTACATTTTTAGTGTCTTTCTTCCTTTACTGCTATTAAAGGGACATGTTTCAGTTCATGATCATCAATAACTGGGATTTATGGCTCATCGGAGCAAGCACTTTTTATCTTGAAAGAATTTTGATTGGCACAAAAAACAGGCATTTCGATTTTCTTACAATCCAGACTGATCACAAATGTTTGTAAAGTCGAATGCAGTCAGAATCACGAAAGCATTCATCATTTATTGGAATCCCTGCTAATCTGTGATGGTCATACTGGAAATCAGTGGAATCCAACAGGATTACAAAACGTAATTTATGGGCAGATTTACTAAGGTTCAAACGGTAAATTTGAAATTGTTAAATTTTTTTGGTCAAAACTCACAAATTAGAATTTAAAACCACCAATTCGAATTTGAATTCAAATGTGAGATTTATCCCACCTCGACCCTGGAAACAGTTCTAATTCGACTATTCTCCACCTAAAACCTGCCGGGTTCATGAAGAAGTCATTGGCAGAGGTCCCTTGAATTATTTGAAGATGTTAATAGTAGTGATGAGCCAAATTGTTCACTTCGAAAATGACGCCCATAGACTCCAATGAAAGAAAAAAATGTTGCAAGCCAAAAAAAAAATTTGATTCAAATTCAATTTTGTGTTTTCGGGTTGGGACTATTCAATCGAATTTTAAATGTTCAAATTTTTTCATAAAATAACATATTGAAAATGACGCCCATAGACTCCAATGAAAGAAAAAAATGTTGCAAGCCAAAAAAAAATTTGATTCAAATTCAATTTTGTGTTTTCGGGTTGGGACTATTCAATCGAATTTTAAATGTTCAAATTTTTTCATAAATAACATACCATTTAAATTGTGAATAAAATCACATTTTTTAGAGTTAAAAAAAATTCCCATTACTCTAAAATTCGATTCAGTGAGAAAAAAGTTTATCATGTGACACTCATGGATGAGATTCAATTTGAGATGCAATTCAATTTAGAAAAACTTATCTCACGGTTTATCACGTGAAAACTCTATTGAAGTCTATGGAAAAAAATAGAGCTGAATTGAATTGGATTGAACTGAAAACTTATGGACAGGATTCAATTAGAGGAGATAAAACTTTTATCCTAATTGAATCTCGTCCATAAGTTTTCACATGATAAACCAGGAGATAACTTTTTCTCAACTGTTTTTAGTCTGGGCCAAAAGGTAAATTTTCCCATTCCAACTGCATTTTGGTAGTTTTTTAAAATTCCAGATACATTAAATTCAATGGGCTTTTTTCTCAAGTTTTTTTTCTATCGTCAAATGCATTAAAGTAAATGGGCATTTTCCCTCTGCATTTTTCTTGCATTATCTGCAGTAAAACCGTTTTTGCAGATAGCGAAACCCAGAATTTTGATCAATCCATGCCTGGTGAGAAATGTGCTCATCAATATTGCACAGATTTGTCTGTTTGACTAGAGGATGGGATGGCAGTCGCAGGGTCTGCTATAGCTATAGTTTTGCCCCTTCCTATCCCATATCTTATTCATCTGTTGCAAATTTAAAAGGAAGGAGAAAAATAAACAACCCAAGAGAAGGCCAGTGCTGACATATTTTTAGTACAATATGGGATCCGTTATCTGGAAACCCATTATCCAGAAAGCTCCAAATTATGGAAAGGCCGTCTCCCATAGACTCCATTTTATCCAAATAATCCAATTTTTTAATAAATCTAAATTTGAATAAAACAGTACCTTGTACTTGATCCCAAAAAAGATATAAGTAATCCTTATTGGAAGCAAAACCAGCCTATCAGGTTTATTTAATGTTTACATGATATTCTAGATGATTTAAAGTATGATTATCCAAATTACGGAAAGATACCCTATGCGGAAAACCCCAGGTCCCGAGCATTCTGGATAACAGGTCCCATACCTGTATTTTAAGGGGGTCATTTACCTTCCCTGCAAAAAATTGCTGCATTGTTCCACCCATGAATAAAGTGCTGCCTGCAGTCGGCAGTGTTGTATTCATAAGGGATGAGAGGGGGAAGGTACCCTAACTTGTGTATCATTCAGATGTGAAAGTTATGGAGTGCTGCATATGGCAGGTGGTAAGGACAGGGCTTCTTTGATTTCTAGTCCAGCACTAGGTGCAGAGTACAGCTAGGCCCCAGATGCCTGTGCTTTTCAAAAGAGCGCTTCAATTCATAGAATAAGCTTGCATTTCCATATGTGACTTAAGGTGGCCATACACGGGCAGATATTGGTCCTTTAGATCAATTCGGCAATTTATCTGCTTGTGTATGGGGCTTCCGACGGGTCCTCCCAGTGTCAGACTGGCCTGGCAGTATACCGGGAAAACCCGGTGGACCCCCGACCCTTAATTGGCCCTCGCCGGTCCAGTCCCCTGTCCTGATCGTATTTGCCATCTGCGCATGCGCGTGGCACCTTTCACTAAGGAGCGCCGAGCGGCGCCTACACGCAGACGCACTTGGAGCGTCATAATAGGGGGGGGTCAGAGGGGGCACTGGACAGTAGTCCCGGTGGGCCCCGGGCCCCCCAGTCTGACGCTGGGTCTTCCCAATCAATATCTGGCCACAATATCGATAACTTTTCCGCCAACCAACCCGTTGGAGCCCATTGTGCGTCATTGTAATCCGACCGTTCGGCCCTAGTGCCAGATGTCCATATTACCCCAATTTAGCCCTGCTGTTGGTAGACATATCGGGGAAAGATCTGCTCGTTTTGCCAGACAAGCGAATCTCTTCATGTATGGCCAGCTTTACTCAGGGGAGTCATTCAGTTATAGAATGTAAGGACAGCTCTTTTAATAACTTGGCAAAGTAATTAAGGTGGTTGCAAGCACATCCAGAGACTCTGATTTCATAACCATTGCATGCCGTTTAATATATATTTCTAATAAAAAAAACCCAGCAATGTGAATGTTTATTGAAATGCAGACAGCTATTTATAACCTCAATTGAGATTCACGGTGAAAAAAAAAACATTAAGAACAAATCCCCCAACAGTGATAGGAAGGAACCCTCACGATGTGATAAATGTAAATGTGATGCATTATCATATGATTGCAATACTTATTTACATACATATAAGTGTACACACAGTGTGTTGTTTCCCTTCACCGCATATTTCCTTTCGAGTATTTATTAATACTAGTCCTCAAAGCATAAAATCGCTACTATTTTTTTTTTTATTATTTAGAAAGTGAGGCCTTGGGGTACTGAAATGCATCAAACATCTAGTAAACTCCCAATGCTTTAATTTTAAGCATTGCCACTGTAGCACACAGAGATTAAAATTGCTTTTGGCAAAGAAGAGAAATCTAATTGCTAGCTAGCAATCTCTATAGCAACATCAATCACACTTCCCTAGCTGGAATATGAACAATACCTTTCCAGCCCACAATTCAGCCATTGGCCTCAGCTGAGAAAACCAATATCTGATAGAGGGATCACAAAGACTTAGCTCTGATCGCAGGTGATGTTGTGGGTTTATAGACCATTACTTTTTATATATTTCATACATAAACACACACACACACACATATATATATATATATATATATATATATATATATATATATATATATATATATATATATATATATATATATATATATATATATATATATATATATATATATATATATATATAAAATGAAGGCTATTTCCTACTTCAACACATAGATTTATCACAAGTATTGCCAAATAATTTACAGTACAGGTATGGGAACCTGCTCTGGATTTGTGGTTTTCCGGGCAATGGATCTTTCTGCAATATGGATCTTCTTAACTTAAGTCTACTAAAAAATAATTTAAATACTTAATAAACGCAATAGGCTTGTTTAGCCTTCAATAAGGATGAATTATATTTTAGGTTGGATCAAGTTCAAAGTACTGTTTTATTATTACAGATAATGTTTTTTTAAAGATCTGAATTATTTGGATAAAATGGAGTCTACAGATGACAGCCTTCCCATAATTCATAGCTGTCAGGATAACGGGTTTCTGGATACCGGATCCCATATCTGTATTTGAATTTAATCAGCTCCATTTGTGCAAATGTACTGTTATAAAGGGCTCAATTATAGGCTAGATCGGCAGATTATGCATTAAAATGTAAGATCGCTCGCTGCTGTACTGTAACACAAGCATGAAAATCAAAGAGGATAATGTAATACCTAAAAAACCCATGAGAGCAGTGCATTTATTCTGCTGTTGTTTGAAAGCAAAAATCTGATAGGTTGTCGCGCGCAGGTTACTTGATCCGGAGCAAACTTTGCACCCGTTATACCTTTAGACTGTAAGCTGTGCAGAATACAGGCTATTTATATATATATATATATATATATATATATATATATATATATATATAATGTAAGCACTGTATAACTACAAACATAATCATTTCACACACCTTCCCGCATACACAGCAATTGAAGTGCCTTTGTCATAATGTTTGTGCAGTTTTTCTGTGCAATGTATGATAAGTGTTATAACATTAAGAGCCACTGTATCTCCTCATCTCTGAGATACAACTTTTTACTGTTTTTAATCTCCCAACCAAACTTCCACAACCATTTTTACCATTCGAAGATACACCTGAGTGTAGATATATCCTACTACACTACCATGACAAGTCCAGAGAAGACGTGTTAAAATTAGATAAAGATAGCCTGTAGAAATATATCAAAAGTTCATATATTTTTTTTTTCATCTTTCAATTCTTTAAGCACCAGCCCAGCCCACAAGTATTACTTAGCTGTAGACCCTGCCTCGGAGTTGCTTTACCTGTCAGACACAAGTACAAGAAGAGTCTACAAAGTGAAATATCTCTCTGAAGTGAAGGACTTGGCAAAGAACTTTGAGGTTGTCGCAGGCACTGGGGATCAGTGTCTTCCTTTCGATCAGAGTCACTGTGGAGATGGTCTAAGAGCACATGAGGCATCTCTCAACAGTCCCAGAGGTAAAAAAAAAAATTATATCATCTTGTGTTTAGTGTCAAGCAGGCTTCTTACCTTGATGATTTGTTCATATGATCAAAATAATTAAACTATTAGGAGATAAGAATATATATATATATAAAATGGAAGAAAGGACCAGCACTCCAATCTGTGTTCCACCATGATTATTGGGGTTCAAGTTGCGTTTTCCATGAAAATTTGAGTTTTCGAGTTGATTTTTTGTCAAGACTCAAATTTTTGGGTTAAAAAAAAAAATTTCTTAAAGCGACACTGACACGTTCCTATAAAAATCATAGGAACGTGTCAGTATCAAGTAATTGCTGCACCCGGAAAAGTTCCCCTCAAAGCCCCCCTCAAAGCCCCCCTCAAAGCCCCCCTCAAAGCCACCATCAGCCCTGTGAACCTTTGTGTAGCCGACCCGCTGACACTACTACTACAGTAGCTTTAGTGATGCTGGGCTGGGGGCGGAGCAATCCTTCCATAGGCTGAAGTCCTGTTTTCATTGATAATCAACTCATGGAAGGATCACGCCGCACCCAGCCCAGCTTCACTGAAACAGCACCGAAGATCTTTTAGCAGTGTCTGAGGGTTGGGTTAATACAGGTTTGTGGGGCGGCTTTGAGGGGCTCTATTCTGGGTGCAGCACATACTTGATGTGATATTTATAGGAACGTATCAGTATTGCTTTAAATAAGATACAAGATGTGTGCTGTTATGTCAGAGGGATGTAAATGTGGAAGCAGTTTGCAATGTTGTATTACTAATAAAATCAAACTGAATGTTAAAAGCTGACTAGAGAATTGACCGGTAGTAGAACATTGATTTTTCTTCTAACTTTGCCAAATAGTTCTTTATTTTTATATAGGAAATAATAGAAGTTTGGAAGATCTAAGTTGCCACCATTATTTCAGTTGAAGATGCTGTTTACATTCTTCATAAATTGGGCAAAGGGAGAAGTTTCATATGTACTGAATTTGTAAAAAAAATTGGTAATGGGTTCCATGTTCAACATTTTATAGAACAGAAGACGCTATTTATTTTGAGAGTAAATAAGCAATAGTAACAGATTGGGCAGGTTTTTTTCTTTTGTTCCTGTTAGGTTGAAAAAAGACACGCGTCCATCAAGTTCAACTTTTTAAGTCTATATATAACCTGCCTTAATGCTTTTTGCTTGTATTTTATTTTGTCCTCAAGGAGAATGCAATTCTCTGATTATTGTCACTGCAAACTTGGAAACTCCCACACCAAGATGTTGACCCTTCAGCTGTACTCAGTTTTTAACACTGTCCCTTTTTAATACAGATGTGGTCGTCTAATACAGTTTATTTACATTTTATATTTAATTAATTACCACCTCAGCACCTTGTATACCATTAGGTACGAGTATTATTCTTGGAAATATTTCAGAATATGTAACATTTCTAACAAGCTTACGGAATTTAATAACTGATGTGAATAAATTCAAATCCTAAAAGCAATATGTTAAAAAACCAGTAAGAGAAGACATGCAATTTTTGACTTTGACAAAGTAACCCCACAGTCATATCCAACATTTATTTGATCCTTTTATTTATCATTACTATAGTTAGTGGTTATTAGTTTATATAATATGGCATTACTTGTATTACAGTGGGGCTCATTTATAGTGATGGGCGAATTTGCGGTGTTTCGGCGAAAAATTTGCGAATTTCCAGCGAAATTCGAGAAATGGCAAAAAATTCGCAAAGTGGCACCGTCTCGTTTTTGACTCCGGCGGCCGTTTTTGACGCCGGCGGCCGTTTTTATGGACACGGTGACTTTTTTTTTGACGACAGCGAATTTTTACCAGCGAATTTTCGGGCCCGTTTTGCGAGTTTATTCACCGGCGGCGAATCACGCAAATTCGCCCATCACTACTCATTTATAAATACTGGGTAAATTTGAATCTGGGCAGTAACCCACAGTAACCAATCAGTGATTAGATATTTCCAGCCAGCTGCAGGTAGGACAAGGAAAGCAAACTTCCAGTTGGTTGCCATATTGGTGCCCTGGTGCACATACCTCATAGCAACTAATAATCAATTAGATTTTTCCAGCCAGCTGCTGGTAGAACAATGGCTGCCATGGGTTATTAAGCAGGTGTATATTTGCTTTTATAAATGAGCCCAGTATATGAAAACTGTGACCTGCCAGTCACCAAGGTACCATTCCAATAAAAATTTTGGCTAATGCCAATGAGAGATATAGCTAAGCACAAGCTAAAGGATATCAGTTGGAACATCTTTGGTCTAAATATATTCTTTTCCTTTTTGCCACAGGACATGACAACCTGAGTGTATCCATTATCAAAGCATGCTTAAATTGTCCCCTTTATTTGTCCTCCACATCTCACCGTACATTGCAACAATTTGCAAATCAAGCTAAGACAGTCCATTACACAAACAGCACATTTTAATTAGACTCAGATAAATCTCAGCGCATAATTAACCATTCCCCAGTTGCGGAGAGACTCAAAAAAGTGTGCGTCAATAAATCACGATCATAGACAAGATAATTAATATTTGTCTAATTCATGAACACCACTGAACAAAATATGAAAGCAATCAGAGAAAATAATATATCTCCATGCATTTTAAGTATCTTCCATTTTGACAAACATACTTTTCTAATTGGCATTCATAGATTATTTTGCTCCTGTTTATAAATGAGCCCTCATGATAAAAACATATTCCAGACAGCATATCATTCAAATTGCAGTTTTGCATGGGGTGATGTTGGATTTATAACTAAGTTGTCAGCGAACTAAAAGTCTTGTGACTATGCAGTATTTTGTTGAGGTGGAATGACAAGAAGCTAAGCATCAACAGTAGTGACATGGCCAGTTATCTTCATACAGTGGGCAACCAGATAAACTAATTAGTGATTGTTGGTATTCTGGTAGTGGAAATGTTCTCAGAGTACATGGCAAATCAGTTGACTGATTGATCATATAAGTTGGAAACAAAGTTCTTGTCCTCAGCATTATTACATGGCATACCTTGACAGAAGGGGGTCATAGAGAAGTATATAAAACAAGTAGACCAAGAGAGGAGAGGAAAAAAGATGAAGGATGAAGGAACAAAGCAGTGAATAATGATATTTCTGTGGAAGGCAGCTACATACAGCTTGCTTGAAATAAGGTTGTTAAGATAGTCAGAGATGGGCATCTGAGGAATGAGCATGGATGTAATGTCATGAATGTAGGTCAAATAAGTGACCTTTAAATGGAGTTTGTACTGGAAAATCTAGAGTGGATCACAATGGAGTATATTTGAGGGGGAAAAATGTAGTTGCTAGTGTAAAATCCAGAGAAAAGTTGAAGGACTGATCAAGGTGGCTGTTTATATTGCCAGTGGAAAATGGAATATATGGAGTGTAGAGAGAGCGAGAAAGATTTGGGTTGTTGGAACTGCAGTCAAAAAAAGCACAAGAGACAGATGTCTGGGTAGTTGAGGGGGTATTTACACAGTTCTTGCCATGTAAAAAGTCCATCAGTTAATCATCCACACAACATTAGTGTTTTAAGGTCCATGCAATCAGCAGAAATGTATAATCTTAAATATAGGAAGGATTCTACCAGCTGCCATACTTCTATAAATGTGGGAGGTAGAGATTTACCATGCTGGGGTCAGCACATTCATTTTGGGGCTAGAGTTTTATTATTATTATACTATTATTTGTTATCAAGTGTCTTCAGGCTCTTTCATTTTCATCTTCTGCCATTAAATCATTGCCTGCTGTCAATAACTGCAAAACAGGTTAATAGACTGCACATAAACACTTAAATAACTAAAAAAAAAAAAACACAATAGTGCAGGATTGTCTTTTAAAACAGAGCCCAGCCAAGTGTTCCTTGCACCTAGCTGCTTATGCTTTATTAAATATGGTGCAAGGTGCAGAGTACAGTAGCATGAATGCGCATGCAATCTTTACTGCATTGCGGATAACAAAAGAAACAGTTTGTGTCCGTCTTTGTGGTGTATATTAAAGTTAATTTAAGATACATTTCACAGGGAACTACCTATTTAATAGCTGCAAAAGATTCCACAAGCCACCCCGGGTGAATTGTTTAATAAACTCGAGCAAACTTCAGTGTTGTTGACATGCATGTGCCAAAGACAATTGACGATAAGTACTCCTGGATAATCTCTTCATTTAAAATGTCTTTCAGTTGTTTAGAAAGTAAGCGGCATCGCTGTGAAGCAGTAAGCAATAATACGCCTAGCCCTTGTGTATTTTTCCCTTTAGCAATAATCCAAGAGTTTCATCATGTTCGCTCTCCAATTTCCTTAACTTATTAAGAATTAAAATTGCTCCTTAGATCATTAGTCTTGAGACTTTGTGGGATTTAGGAGAACTTGCATCAATTAACTTGATTGTCTTTGACTTTGAACTTTCTTTTTGCACGCTGGGTGTGACAAGCAAGAGGCTGTAATTGAATGTTTGCACTGCCGCGCCACAGGCTACTCGATTTTTCACGGTGGGATGCTTGAACATTGCTTAGTTCCATGCAAAGTGTTCTTAACCCTCTCTTCTCTCTCTTTTTTAGGCTATATAATTAGAAGCTGCAAATTGCTTACTTAGACTTCAAGGTGCAATTTATTCTCATAAAGTTTTCATTCCTTATGTTGGTATAAAAATTTAAAAAGATAGTTTTCCGACACTTCCTTTGCTTTTAAAGGACTCCCAGCGCTTGCGTCTGTTTCAGCTTCTTTATTGGATCTCCTTAACGGTTATTATTTAAATGTTAAGCAGGTGGCAGAAGGCAGATGTGCCCCGGAGGAGTATTAATGCAAATGCTTCCTCTAGAAAGAAAGAGAAAAGTAGTGTTACCGAACACACGCTAACCTTATGCCCTAATGCATCACATTTAAAGCCAAGTTCTTTTAAAAAAACAATACATGAAATTCATTTATGCAGAGAAATATGTAGCCGGTCCTTCAAAATGTCAGCCTGTGACTCCACCTAAGGGGTTAAAATAGCATCACCTCCACCTCTTCAGTAAAGGTGGATAGAATTATTGGATCTACCAGATAAGGTGTAATAAATGGCATTCTGAGTAATTGGGTATTGCCAGGATTCTTTATTTTATTTGTAATCTTAAGGAATGCATCTCCAGTGAAACTGTGAGCAAGCCACTCTAGAGAGATTTTCAATTTAGATTTCTATTGTACTTTAGTAGTGCCTAGCTTTAAAAGGCTGCAAAGAAAATCCTTGGCAGGATTTACACACAGAGATTTCAGCTCAGACAGCTGTATATACTGCACATGTTTAAAAATGCCAGCTCCCCTAGCATGACAATTATATCTTCAATTAACTTTTAGAGAAATGTTAAATGAGAAGCTAACCTAAAAATTAACTTTACCTTACATTAGCCATGGAAGGCAATTTGCAGCTGGTCTGTGAGCGTATTCGTTTATATAAAGCTCTACTTAATTTTTGGGTTCTGCTTCACTAAAATCTGGAATTTAAACTGCAGTTCAGTTGGGCTCAACAACCTGGCATGGGTTAGAATTGCAGGCAGACCCTGATAGATCAGCTTTTACATTGTACAGAGAAGAAATAAAGTGCAGAACCTTTAAAATCCTTTTATCCATTCACAGATACCAGGCCAACAGAGCCCGTTGCTATTGCTTTAAACGTGTCAGCCATAAATGATAGAACTGGTATGTTTAGTTTGCAAATAGATCAGTGTTGCTTGTCCTTATGTACCAACTACGGCTGACAATTTGCTGCTGATAAATACTTAACACTCATAGACTAGCCATTGACTCTTGCCGTGCGAATAAATTCTCACTTACTGTCAGTCAATAAACCCTAAGAGATGTAATTAACGCAGCGGATTTTATTTGGTAGTTGGCTGCCAGGTAATGTGCAGATATATCTGTAGACATCATTTGTTAATCAGGGCTAAGGCTCTGGCAGGGGAGACTTGTTTGATTCCAATGTGATTTGGCAACTGACAGACTTTCAAAAGCTATTACAGTATATCATGCAAAAAGAGAAAGATTTGAGCAGTGGGTTTTTTCATACAAAATATTCAAGTTCCTATATTTATATTTAAGGGAAAATCTTTTATATTATTGACTTAAGATGGCCAAACACGTTCAGATTTTATGGTGAACATTTGGATGTTGATTGTATGTTTTAATGCCACCATTTAACATCAACATTCCGATTTAAACTGTAGGATTAAAGTGGGAAAAATAGATGATGTTCATTTAATTGACAGACAGCAATTGTACGAAAGTTATGTCCCAGTGACACCTATGGATATCGCAATACATGCAAAGATATTATCATCTGACATAAAATGACAGATTGCCATGGGACAAAAATTGTTGTATTCGGAGCACAAACATGGTCCCAAAATTGTATGAAATGTATTTGCTTCTATGGCCAACTTTATTTGTTGATAGACTTTTTGGGGTTTAAATCCCTCTTTGTAGTCCAACATTTAATCAAGCCCCATCAAGTTCATAAGTGGGTTACAAATACATTAAAAAGTGAAAAGAGAGAGGGGAGGGAAGACTGAGGATTGGGTAAGTAGGAAAGTACATTAGATGTAAAGCTGAAGAAAGAAGGGGAGAGTGAAAATTACGTGAAAGGAGAATTGAGAGGACAAAAAGCGAAACAGAAGAGAGAAGGAGAGTGGAGATATGAAGAGAAAAGAGTTTGGAGAGGAATAGAAAAGGAATAGAGAGGAAAGAAGAGAAGGAAAGGGAGAAGAAAGAACAGTCTCAAAAGAAGAAAGGAACAGTCTCAAAAGAAAGTCAGAAAGTGAACTTAAAAGGACAGGAGATGGAGGGTGTGTATAAGAGTGGAAAGGTAAAGGAAGCAGAAGAAGACAAGAATCACTTGGATGGAATTGGAGTTCAGAGTTCAAGGCTTTGGCTACATCAAGTCCCTCAATACTGTGGTTCTGATTGCAGAGGGTGAATGGTGCAATGGTTGAATGGTCTCAATGCACTTGTACTGCCATGACACCCAAGCCCAGATTTGTGAGAAGGCCACAAAGGCCCTGAGTGATGGGAAGGGGAGTCAGTGGACCTAAAAGCACTTGCTATTTAAATGTATATATCTACTTGTATAAAGAATTTCAGTCATGTAATGGAACAACATAATAGCAGATTGCTCTTCATACTGGTTAAAACTGCATTGTCAAGGTCTGTTTTTTAGGACAAGTCTCACGGTCATGTTTTCAAACCTGCATCTATCTAGATTCTGTCTTTGTGCATCAACTTATATAATATATAATATAATATCTGTTTGGTACAGACAGCACACAGAAAAATCTGACATGTTGGTCCTCCTGTGGCAATAATGTTCAAGAATGTGTCACTCATTAAAGTTAAAAAAAAAAGAGAGAGAGTGAAAAGTAGATTATCATTAGGGCAATTCTGTTCCATAAACCTGCCAAGGTTACAATGATCCACTAAAGTCTTATAGTTCTGGACTGACAGTTTATTGGGATTGAGTGTGGAATAATTGGCAGCATGGGACTTGTGTCCATGCCTTTACTGTACTTGCATTTCTCAAAATATGACCAATACAGGAGCCATTGATTTAGGGGAGTGAGATGGAAATGTGCATCAGACAATTAAGTAAATGTAGTTCAGCCACTGAGTGAAAGCCAAAGTGAGCATAAGAAAAGTGTCAAGTGCAAAAGTTACAAAGCATAATGTATTATTATTATTCACAGTCCTTATCTGACTCGAGGAGTTGTAGCTGTTTTTGTAAAAACCATCTGCATTCTAGGTGAGACATTACTTCTAGAATTTGTATTTCTTTATGTATAAAATGAAGCAGGATATATGGGGCAGATTTACTAGGAGGGTGAAGTGTCCAAAACTAGCATCAATTCATCAGAAATCTGCAGGGACATCGGCAATTCACAGACGCAGATGACAATTCGATATCGAAACAGAGCAACACTAGCATTTGTACGCACTTTATTGCCAGCCGACTTATCGCTGTGGCAAATGGAAAGTGCACATATTACTCAACATTACCTATTTTGCCAGAGTTTCCTTCACCACCTTAGACCAGGAAATTGCTAAAATGAAGCTACATCTTCCTCAATCTTATGTCAGTGACATCATATCCTGTCTGCCGGAAATGCATTATAGTTTTAAAAACGCTGGCGACAATTCACCCTTTAGTGAATTTGCTTCCATGAGTTTAACATTTGAATGGAACAGTTTCCTGGAACAGGGGGGGTTATTTATCAAATATTATTTGACCAAAAAAAAATCAGATTTTTTCGGAATTTATTATACCCCGAGGCTGATAAAAGTCTGAATTTGAATTTCAATATCATGGTCCGCGCTGAGTTTAGGCCAAAAATAGTTTTTCTAGTTTTGGCAGGAAAATCTGACTTTTTGGGGGGAATTCTAAGGTTTGGTGGGAAAATCAGTTTTTTTTATTCAGATTTTTTGCCTGAACTGATTTTAGCTAGCTTTTTCTAAAAGGTCCAATTGGCAATTCGGAGTTAGGAAGAATTTTTTAATAGAAATAATGAGATAAATTCAGACTTTCATAAATAACCCCCTAAATGTACAGATAACTGTGTAAATACTGATTTCCTGATATTTTAGAAAAAAAAAATTTCTAAAGAAAGAAAATATAATTCTAAGCCACTTTGCAATACATATTCATTACGTGTTCTGTGGTTTTAAGCTATTTGTATATGTATTGCTATTAAAAGTAGCGTTTGTCTGTCCCTTTTTGAGCTCTGTCCTGATGGCTCAGACTGTTCATACAATGTAAGACAAGGCAGCTGATTATCAGATCTGTCTTTGCTTGGGAACTAAGACATTGCTTAAAAGTAACAACGCAAATGCTGCTTTCAATAGCAATTGTTTTAACAAATAACTTTAAAAGCACTGAAATACATTTTGAATACATGTAATATTAAAAAATTGCTTGGGATTATGTTTTTGTTTATTAGGCAATATTTTTGTTGGGGTTGACTTGACCTTTAAGATCTGTCAGTAGTTTACAGGAACCCCTGATTTATGGTAGGTTAGCAGGTAGGTAGCAAAAAGATTTGCTGTAGATCCCCTCTACATATGCAGGCTCATCACATACTTGCTCACAGTATTGAATGCATTATTTGCACACTGCTGGGATGAACAGGGTGACTGTTCCAGCCATAGAGAATCAGTGTCTAGTCCACACAGTGTGATGGGGCCACTGTACATGTGGGGAAGAAGCCGTCCCTTTCTTCTACTTAGAATTTAGATTGTAAAGTTGCACAAAGATTTCAGTCTCTCTCAGAAAAAAGTAAAATTATATGGAATTTGGCTGTGCAATGAAAAGGGTGGCTAACATGTAAGTTAATTTTTAGTATGTTATAGAATGCCCTATTCCTTGAAACTTTACAATTGGTCTTCATTGTTCATTTTTATAGTGTTTTAATTATTTGCCTTCTTCTTCTACATAAGGCACGTCACTGACCATAGTTTCCACAAACTATTCCTCTGTGAGGCTACAATGTTATTGTTATTGTTGTTTGCTTAAATTCCAAACTGGAGAGCTTTCAGCTAAATAACTGAAAAACCACAAACAATAAAATATGAAAACCAATTGTCTCAGAACATCATGAACAACATGTCTATGTCATATACAAAGTTTATTTAATGGTGAACAACCATATCTAGGGCGGGTTATTTGTTAAAGTTCAAATGCCAAAAACTCGAGTTTTCTGGTGGAAAATCGGAATAATTGGTACAATTAGAATTTTCATAAGATTTTCACGATTTTTTCGAGTTTTTTTCCCCACACTAGATTTTTTTGGGAAAATGTATTGATAAATAAGGAGAAATAACCCAGACCTAAAACACTGGTACAACTTTAAATAGGGCTACAATATTTTTAAACCTTTTTATTTATATTTGAGCCTGGGGTCAGTGCTGGAATACTTTAAAGTGCTGATTTAGCTAAACAGGTTTTGCCAGATCAGTTATAGTGAACTAAGAAAAACACAGGAATGGCTCAAGCTATACTGTAAAACAGTTTGAATGAAGATACTAAAGTCCTTAAAACGAATATGTGAAATGAAAATGTAATGTCTATTAGTGTCCTGTTTCACTTTGCGAAAAATTTGCAAACGGCGAAAAATTTGCAAAGAACATTGAAGTCAATGGGCATCAAAATAATTTAGACGTGTGACAAATGACACGTCAATTTTATACGCGCGACTTTTTTGTCCAAACGCATTAAAGTCAATGGGCGTCCGAATAATTTTGACGCACAACAATTTTTATGCGTGCCAATTTATTTATTTTTTTGGAGCTTATTTTTCACCGTGAATTTTCACCACAGTTTTGCAAATTTATTCGCTGGTGGCAAAACGCAGAAATTCACTGCAAATCCATGCCTGGTGAATTTATTCACCCATCATTCCTTCTTTTTCCTAATTATAGAGAGGCTTGCTTAAATATAACATAGTAACATAGGTTGAAAAAAGATACACGTCCATCAAGTTCAACCGATTAATTCCTTTATAACAACTGTACATAAACATCCAGCACAAACAAATGCATACAGTGAATAAAAAGAATGGTTTATACAGGAAATATTTATATTCATATGAGTGCTCAGGGATGTCAATTGTATCACATGACTCATTGCTGCTCATTTATCAACACTGGGCAAATTTGTCCGTGGGCAATAACCCATAGCAACCAATCCGTAATTGGATTTTTCAGCTTCAGGTAGAACAATGAATGCAACACTTTTATTGGTTGCCGTGGGTTACTGCCCATAGGCAAATGTGCCCTGTGTTGATAGATGATCCAAATTTAAAACTTGAAAAATAATAAAGATACATTTATGTGTTTCAAGACCCATATGAAAGTATTCAGGCTGCTGCCTTGTTCCTTTATGGCTATGAAAGTCCTTGGTGACTTCTATTCCTTATATAAATGTACAGTAGAGCATCTGCATGTGTTATTCCACAAAGCAATCGTATTTAATATTATAGTTCAGAAAGCAATAATCTTTGTTCTGTTCAGCAATAAAAACCCTACAAATTTTGAACTCCATTTTATCTCCTTATTGGCTAAGGTTAATGTTCTTTTTAATATAACTTTGATAAACTGCTGCACATTTATTATGCTACTTCTGAAAAAAAAAACAGTCCAGCTGTATACAAGAAAAACATTACATTTATGTGTTAAGCTTCAGGTTAAGTTCAATTCCATAGATAATGTAAGTATAAATTATGCTTTTGGCACACAAATGTACACTACACAGCATGTCAAGAAGAAATTGCGTGGCTGCATTTTCCAGATCCATCAATAAATTCTTCTCCATCTTTTGGCTTTCGTCCTCTGTAGGCATCTACCTTAGTTTGACCAAAAAAGTGCCAGTCATTGCCCCAATATTTGCCAGAATGGATGTAGATTGGACATATGTCCATACATATAATATTTTATACAATTTGCTACATGTGATTTGATTAAAAAAAGTCACACACTGAGCATGATGTCGGGACTCATGTGCATGCCCAGATACACACATGGATAGTCACAAGTGATGCATTCAGGAAGAGCCGAACTTGGAATCCAGTTCCAGTCGTCGGTTATGACAAATAAAAAGACATGCATTATTCAGTGGTAGGGTTGATTTGATTGACCTAGCTATGTTTATAATTAGTCTGTCAATAGTTTTGAAACTTTATTACAGAAGAGGTCACTGTATTAATTAAAACGAACATCTAGAGAATATGTATATGGATAGAAATCTTGCTTAAAGAGATAAATTGGATATTTCTCAGTAGAATGACATTTGACAGGTGGGTCATTTGCACATTGTAAACACCATGGCTTTGTCTTTGCACCATGTATAAACTGAACAAAATAATATGTAAAGCAAGCTCAGAGTAACATATTTATTCTGATTTGGAAACAGGCACATTTGTTACTGGAGAGTTCAATGACAGTTAGGGGTAGATTTATCAAGGGTCGAATATTGAAGTACAAAATACTTTGAAATTCGACCATCGAATTGAAAAGCTTCGAATATCAAATTCTACGTTTTTTCACCGAATTTGGCAATCCTACGATCGAAAAAAAATTGTTCGATCGATTTTAGCGTACGATCGAAGGATTTTATTCGATGTGTCCACTTAGAAAAAGTTTGTAGAAGGTCCCCATAGGCTAACATAGCAATTCGGCAGATTTAATTTGCCAAAGTATTGAAGTCAAAGTTTTTTTAAAGAGACCGTAATTCGATTATCGAATGGTCTAATATTCAAATGATTTTTATTTCGAATCGAAGTCGAAGTAAATTCGAAGTTGTAGTATCCTATTCGATGGTGGAAGTATCCAAAAAAATGACTTCCTAATTCAAACTTTTTGTACTTCGAAAATTCACACGAACCTTAGTAAATCTGCCCCTAAATCTTTTTAAAGGGGGAAAATAAAAATTTAATTTAATCTTCCTCATACTGAAGTAAGAAACTTTCTAAATATAATCAATTAATAATTCTGGATTGTTTCTGAAATAATCAAGTTTATATTCACTATTCATCCCTTAGCATCTGTTTTTCTTCATTCATGTAGCAGTTGGGTGCTTATAGGGGGGCTCCCTTTCCTAGCAGATGAATTAGAGCTCACTCAAATAACTGATTCCAGTACAAACAAAATCTAACAAAATAACTGCCTTCTGCACAAATTCTGCATGTAGAGAGACAGGATTTCTGGTGATTTTTAATAGAGTGAGCTCTAATACATCTTCTAGGCAAAAGGAGCTCCCCTATAAGATATATTAAATCATTCTACAGAGTTAGAGAAACCATGCAGAAATGTATCTTTCATTTGAATTACACACAAATGTAGCTGTATATGCATAAAGCTTTTAGAGTATGTGAGCAAGAATAGGCAGTCCACCTAAAAAGAGTGAAATACTGTAGAATTTCTGTCACCCTTAGTATACATGGCTGTTTAAGGTGGTGTCCACATATCAAATAATACAGCTGGTTTTCAAAATATTTTTGCTTTTTAGATGTTGTTTGAGTAGATGTTCTTCTTATATAAGCTTAATTCATATTAAAATAAAGTGCACTGACGATATTCCTCTCAACACAAAGCATATTTTTATTCATTTTATAGGCTGTTAGTATGCTAAGGTAGTGTTGTTGTAATTCAGTGCAGACAGTAATGAGCTAGCTGGGTTTTAATTAATCTTCTGCTTTTTATTTTAATGTGACTTAACAAGTCGAAATAGAACCAACTGTTTCTAGCTCTCTTTTTGCTGTTAGTATTAAAGAACCATTTATACCTGAAAATGATTAGCATGCATGTGCATCTCAATATAATATACTGTAGAATGACATACTAAGAGCTCTAAAGGTTAATGAAGGAACTAGGAAACATTTAAGCAAAGTTCATGTGAACAAGTCAGCAGGTCCTGATGAAATATACCCTAGAATATTGACATCTTAGTTAAGTTTT
The DNA here is from genome assembly GCF_017654675.1 of Xenopus laevis. NCBI lineage: Eukaryota > Metazoa > Chordata > Amphibia > Anura > Pipidae > Xenopus > Xenopus laevis. Next base: position 40,315,586 of record NC_054385.1, on the reverse strand, counting down.
AGCCAGGCCAGCGATTTTATCAGCCTTCTTTTGATTTGATACCTATAGATTGGTGGAAAGCTGATGGAATTCAAATGTTTCAAAAAGGGATTGCGATCCCAACCTGGTAATTATAGGCCTGTAAGACTGATATCTGAAGTCTTCAACTTAGTTAAAGGTTTGGTAAGAGATCACATTTAAGTTTAAGCTGTAAAGAAGAGCCATCAGCATGGTTATATGGAGGAGAGATCATGTCAAACACAAGTAACAGCTTTTCATGATCAGGTTAGTAAGAAGTGGGACAGTCCGGGTTGCAGCAAATGGGATCTACTTGGATTTTGCCAAAGCTTTGATACCATACATCATAAATGTTTAGTTTCGGTAATGCTGTCTGTGCATGGATTCAAAAAACGATTGTGTATAGACAGTTGTCAAGGGTGCATTGTCTAATTGGGTTTTCAAGGGTCCACTTTTTTGTCCATTAACGATTTAGGGGAGCCAGTGTATTCATTTTTTGTCCAATGACACAAAACTTTGAAGGACAAATATACTATTCATTCCTCTCTATTCATCCCTATGGTAGTTTTAGAGGCATACTGTATTTATCAAATGGTGGCCTTTATATTTTACTCATACAACTATAAAATCAATAGAGGGTGGCAGAATATTCCTGCACTAAACCCCAATTTCACACTTTGATAATCTTCCCTAAATTCCCTAATCTGACTAAATTAATCAAATCCTTGATGGAGAAGGACCTAGCCGTACTCAGGCCATTTTTACTATATAGGCTACCCAAACAATTCTGCTAGAGTGGCAACTTTAGGGGGTGGCAATCAGTTTCTATATGGTAAATAAAAAAGCACAAAAAAAAATCTCAGACCCCCACCAGATGCTTGTAAATAAATATGGTGGTGGAGCTAGGTGTTGTGGTATCAGGCTCTTCTGTGATTGGCCCTTGCACAGAAGAGCAAGACTGTCCAAGAGAAGGAGGCTGGCTGAGGTCCAGTCTCTAGTGTAACACCTGATCTTAATATATACAATTGGGAATACTTGTCGATAAAAACCTCAGATCCACCTTCACAATGACAAGAAGAAATGAGGTCCTGTTTTACAGTGTAAATAGGGTTTTATACAGTAAGAGCTGTGAAGTTGCAGAAATCTGTCCCTGAATCAGTTGTATTGGCAGATACAGGAGGAGTTGGATGACTTTTTAGCTGGTGAGAAAATAAGAAATTACTAATATGAACTCTTAGTACAGTGTAATCTAAGGACTGATCTGATCTGATTTTGGAGTCAGGCAGTTTTAGAGGTTGAATTTGATAAACATGTGTCAGTAAGCATCAACTACTATATATATCATTATGTTGCACATGATATTCTTATTATATCACCCTTATGTGCATTGTTTGTTTACTGAATACTAAATAGGAAGTTATACCTATATTTGTATTAATACGATAATCATTTTTCTTTCATTGATCTCAGGTATTACCGTGGATGGGCATGGCTTTGTATACTTTGTTGATGGCACCATGATTCGAAAAATTGATGACAGAGGTGTGATCTCAACGATAATAGGTCACAATGGGCTCACATCAACTCAGCCACTGAGCTGTGATTCAGGAATGGACATCAGCCGGGTAAGCAGCAGTCATTTCGGATCGTGCAAACATTATTTTGCTTTGTTACAAAAAAGTTCTCTTTCCGTATTCAGTTAAATAGTTGATTGTATAGACATACAACCTAAACCTCAGCTGTAGGAGCTACAAATAGGAAGAAAAGTCATTAGCTACTTCTTGCAATATGGCCCATTTGCGACTGAACTACAATTTACAAGCAAATTAGCTGCGCATGCTGAAGGGACTTATGGTATTTACTAATTATTTACCATCTCCCGCTGATAAACAGCTTGACTGTGAGCTAGAAGTTGCCTTGTAATTCTGAATTCACTCTATTTGCTTTTGAAACGAGAAGGATGAAAAAAGAAGCAACCTACGGCGCTAATGTAAATGTATTGCTGCAATTTTTTCAACTTATTTACATTTTATAAGAGAAGCCATTATATGTGGTTAGCTTACAATCCCTGTTTTGTTTTGCAAGATATTCCACTTGCTATTTACAGTTATTTATTTACTGCTAAGTCTTTCTAAATGAATGGTAGCAGCTCCATGTGTTATTTATGCCTTAATATTTTATATTATTAGAAGTTGCTTGATTAATGTATCCAGCAAAAGCACAGAAGTTAAATTAGCACACATAATGTGTGCCAGGTGGCCAATTTCTACCCACAAACCCATGTGTTTGCCTTCAGAAAAGGAAACATTTTACTAAGACCCGCTTGATTCACGCAGGATGTATTCTTATTTCAGTTTCACCAATGATCATCAAAATAACATAAAGGTCGTCGGTCATTTTGTATGATAATCACCACCTAATCTGGATCTGAATAGACCTGTTAGGCCAATTACATTCTTCAACATACTGGCAAGTGATCTGTCAATCCAACTACCAGGCCAAATCAGCAGACCTCCCTGAATGCACCATGTTTTATAACTCACACATCATTTGTGCTCCATATGTAATAGTGAGTAATAGAGAACACTTGACTGGGGCACTGTCAACCTTGGCCAACTCCACATATAAATACCCTGTTCCCTGCCACATACCTTTTAAAGTTACCAGAAGCCCTGCTTTCTTATAATTTACCAAACGAAAGACTGCAACATAATTTATTAAATTAACAAACCAAAGTAACCATTGTGCACAATTGGACAATAATCATCACAATTAGTAAACTTTTTTTCATCGAATCACCCAAACCCACTTCTGACAACTAATAAGGGATCTAGTTGATATATACTCACCTTACAGAACTCAATGGCTAATCCTCAAGGTAAAGCTCACCCCCTGCCAAGAAAATCTAACCTAGTCCCCATCACCTCATCTGAAGGGATGTGAGGCCAGGAGCTGTTCCAAAACCCAATTGTGCTGCCCCACTTCTTGCAATGGACCCAAAGCTATATCTACCAGTTCCACCTAGGGTTGCCAACATTGGCATATACATTACAGGGCAGGATTGAGGCAGGCCCATGATGTAAGGGGTATGACCATGCCAGAGTTGAGCAGGGAGAGGTAGAGAAGGAAAAGGTAGAGAAGGAAGAGGTAGATCATAGGTATTCCAGGGAGGGAGGGTTAGTTAGTACAAACTACCAGTTAGGCTAGTGAAATGTTAGCCAAGTGACTCCCCCCCCCCCCAACAATATCTAGCACCAGTTACCTTTTCTAACCCTTGGATTGGTTGATTCCTAAACCTGTCAGGTCCATCTCTGCTCCACAAGTTCCCTTCTTATTTGCTTATTTTTTTGCAGTTGTTTTATATAACAAATAACACTAAGAATGTCTATCAGTGCTGCCAATACCTTCAGTGTTCCTGGGGTTGCCACAGATAAAATACTGTCAATTTACTTTTCACCTTGTAGAATGGCCCTTGTGTTTGCACTGGAGAATAAAAGCTTTAAGCCTTCCCTTCAGGCTGCAAAGCATAGAGAAATAAGGGGACTGATAGGAGCACTAACATGAACAACCACAAGTTTATTCTGACAAATTAATGCTCCTTACAGTTTGCTTGTTTTTGTTTGTTTGGTGAGTGGGCAGCTCCAGAGGAAAGGTGCAAACAACTATAACACAGCACACAGATACCATACACATATGTCAAGTAAATAGTAGAATAGAAGAGCAATAATTATGGATGCTTAGGGATATGAGGAAAAGGGCATTTTGACCACCTCTGTTATCATGGCCAAATACAGCAGTGGTCAAAGCACACCATCTGCCTGTTACCACTTCCCATAGAGAACTATAGGAAATGTGCTGCAATGACAGGAGGACCTCAGTCTAGGAACAGTGTGAGCTGGAGCTGAACTCAGCCTGTCACTGCTACTTGTGCTTAAGGCAGAGCATTTCCATTAGTTCATTATGGGGAGTGGGAAAGGAGGATTGGGGCATTCTGTCCACGACAATTTTCAGTCTGATTACAGCTGTCATCATGCAAGAATCATTCTGTAGGATAATAAAGTGTTACATTCTGGTGGTGCCAAGTTAAACTGCAGTTAACATTAGAATTTACATTTTATATGATGTAGAAAGCCATCTAAATCTCTAAAATGGTCCCATTGTGCCCCCTAGCTCAGCTCAACTCAGCTCAAATGAATTTGTGACTCCCGTATTGCTCTCTCTGCAGTCACCTACAGAAAGAGTTGACCCCATCTATGCACTCACTCTATGGGTATAATTCTTAAGTCCCCTTCTGTAAAAAGCAGTGTTGACGTGTATCAGGGATCTGTTTTAATTAACTGAGCCAAACAATATGGCATAATTAATTTTATGGGGCAAATTCACTAACCTCCAAAAATTCGGCAACGACAGCTTCACTCACAATGCAACACTTCGCCAGGCGTAGATTCGCCAGGACAATATTAATTCACTAAAATCCGAAGTTGCACTAGCGTTACTGCGCCAAGCGAAGAGAAGTTGCGCTAGCGTTGCTTAGTTTGCATACGGTGGGAAGTTAAAGTTGAATGGACGTATATGTTGCAGCAAATACATTACACTACACAAGCCCAGGGAACCTTAATAAAATAAAATAGAGTTGTTATATTGCCCTACACATGAGCCCACTGTATAGTTTATGTGCCATATGTTTGGAAATGTAGGGGGGAAGCCGGTTACCCTAAAAAAAAGAGGTGCAAGAGGTAACGTTCAGTAAATTCCGCATCTTAAGGAATTTGCGTAGTTACGTCCATTTGCCAGAGCGCAAATTCACAGGAGTTAGGGAGCGGAGTCTATCTCCTTCACTAGTGAAGTTACGACATCGACCATTAGTAAATTGGCGAAGTACCGAAATGACATCACGCTGGCGAATTTTCAGTCACTTCGCCCTTTAGTAAATTTAGTAAATGTGCACTGCAATTACATTGCATTGCATTACAAATCTTACTTTTACATGTGGTTATAATATCCACTTTTACATGTGGATATTATCACTTTATTGTAATATTCTAGCACAAGTCATAGTTCCAATCCAGGCTCCATACTTCTCTGAAAAATGCTCCACAGTTGCTCAGTTTTAGATAACCTTGAAAGGATGGAATAAATGGTTACAGAACGATTTCTTTCGTTATACAATATGTCACAGATCACAGTTTCTAGATGACCAGGAAACTGGAGATTTATGTTATATTCTCTTTTTGGCGCTTCGCATCTTTTATTATAGAACACTATTCTTTCTTTTGAAAAGTACAAAAGAATATCCTCTAAAATAATTTTAATGACCCGTGGCATGGGAATACTGTGAAAAAAGAAGTAAAATGTTTCCAACAAAATGCTGGAGTCTGGAAACATTCTCTCTTGGCATAGATTAGTCTGTTGTCCAGTGATGAGCAGATAGATAATACAGAGTGCAATCTATTGAAATAACTTAGTCCAATATTACATCTGAAGTCTACACAAGATCTTGCCTGTTATATAGAGATGTTGATACTATATTATATCATAGGCCAATGATCCCCAACTAGTGGCTCATGAGCAATATTTTGCTCACCAACCCCTTGTATGTTGCTCCCAGTGGCCTCATAGCAGGTGCTTCTTTTTGAATTCCAGGTTTGGAGGCAAGTTTTAAGGTGGCCATACACGGGCCGATAAAAGCTGCCGACAGACGGAGTCAGCAGCTTATTGGCCCTTGTATGGGGGCCCCCCGACAGGCTTCCCCGATCGAGATCTGGCCGACTTTCGGCCAGATCTCGTCGTCGGATCGTGGCCGTCGGATCTGTTCGTTGATGCAGTCCCGCAATCCGACCGCCCGTTCCCTAGGGCCCACGATTGGATCAGCCCGATATTGCCCACCTCAAGGTGGGCATATCTGAGAGAGATCCGCTCATTTGGCGACATCGCCAAACGAGCGGATCTCTCCGTGTATGGACACCTTGAGTTGCATAAAAAACAGGTGGGCTGCCAAACAGAGCCTCCTGTAGGCTTCCAGTCCACATAGGGGCTATCAAATAGCCAATCACAGCCATTATTTGGCACTTCCCATGGACTTGTTTCGTAGTTTTGCTTCTCCCCAACTCTTTTTACATTGTATGTGACTCAAGGGTAAAAAAGGTTGGGGACCCCTGGTATAGGCCAAAAGTATTCTTAGGGTCAAAATCTGGTCTTTCAAAAGGTTACTATAGCTCATGATCTCGCCATGCTCATCAAGTCTCACAGTTGAAAAGTAAATATTGTTCTTGTTTATACTGTAGCTATTCATCATGGTGTAGATAACTTTTAAGTGGCAAATAATCACTCTGGTATAGTTCACAATGTGACAGTAAAGTGTTCACTTACAATGAGTGCAAAATTAAAATGCAGTTAAAAAAAGTGCAAATGACTGCACTCTGGCCTATCAGGTCGGAGACTCAGTGCACAGCATGCTTAGGTACAAGGAAGTCCTGTCTTGAGAAGATGTTAAGAACAGTGCTCCCTTTGAACTTTGTGTCTATAAGTTTCATTTTAAGCAATCCCTAAAAGTGTGTTTTTTGTTGAAAAATCTTCCCTTAACCCAGCAGTACCTCCCATCATACTTGGCATCCTGTAGCCAGAAGGCAATGCCTCTGGGCCGGGGGCAATAGGATGTCCCAGTCTAATTATTCATTGTGTTACCCTCCGCCAGGTATAGTTCCTGAGGCAATTGGACATTTAGGGGAAATTGTAATAAAAAGTGCACTGTTTTTAAAGGCCCTGTAACCCATAGCAACCAATCATCAGGTAGTATTTACAAGACTGCTGTTTGAAATTGAAGATCTAATTGCTTGCTGTAGGTTTCTAGACCTGGAGCAAATGTTATTCCTTTTATTACATTCAACCATAAATTGGCCATAATCTAACACTGGGGAGGGGAGGGGGTTTAACATTTAACATTTTAACTCAACTAAAAATGCAGCAAAACAAGTCAATTTCTATTATATCTCCCGTCAAAATGGTGTGGATCTTTAGAGGTCCCCTAAGCGAGACCATTAATATTGTAGCGCGTTACCTATTCAGTGCAGGAGAATGGCCGTAAACAATTTACGATGGAAGAAATCAGCTTCTCTCTCCCCGATTGCATACAGCTCAGGAGAAAGGCAAACAATAAAAACTGAATTGAATGGATAAGTGATCCTTTAAATTAAAATGCAGAAAGTAGAGTTTAATTCTCCTCTTGCGCAGAAGCACTCTTATCACAAGAGATTTTAATAGAAACAAGGAGCAATCAAGCCTAACGGGAATTGGAGTGGACTTCTGTAAATTGTTTATGAGTTTTGGACCGTGCACAACAGACTGTTATTCAACATGAAATGCCAGAGGGCAATTTCATTTGATCAAGAAGAAAACAGACAAAATGTTCTATTCATATTCCGAACAACACGTTTCAGTTATTATTGGAATTTATTCATCTGCGCGTCCATGGGAGTCACAAAAGAAACGTCATTAGCAGATTTCTGCATTATTTGTATCTGATTTACTTTGTTCCTTAATAAAAGAGGCGGCTCCCATGCGACAATAAGAAGTCACAAAACAGAAACATTATAGAGAGAATTATCCTGTTTATAATAAGCAAAGACCTTTTTTTTTGCAAATTTGTGGGAGCTGCCCTAGTTAGGGACGAACACATCTGTCAATGGGCTTTTTTTGCTGTGTTTTTTGCTGGGATCTCTTTTTCACATTGACTTTTTCTGCACAAAATACATTGGAGTCTAAAGTAAATTTTTCACTGCCTTTATTATCCGTGCAGAATACATTGGACCTTTTGTCGATGAAATTTTACATGGCAATATGTTGCAGTGGTTTCACAAATATACTAGCTGGTGGCGAAATGTTGAATTTTGACTCAAATCCATACCTTGCAAAAAATTACACTAATTATTAACCATAATGCTTGTTTACATGAGACATTGGGGAGCATTCACTTAATGAGGCACAGTGAGCAAAATGCAATTTTGAGTGCAATCAGCATGTTTTTTTTTCCACAATGCAGTATTTTCCCCAGAATTACAGTATCATTGCTGATGCAAGCAGCTTTTTTCTTGACGCAATTGCACTGCGCCTTCTACAATCCCACTCACAAAAATGGACACAATTGCAAGTGTATCATCACAAACCGGACGCAATTGCGCCAAAGTCTACCTGGCATCATTTCTGGGGTTCGCCATGCAAGTGATGTCTTTACAGGTGCTGCACCTATTGAGTCTGGGTGCAAAGGGAACCCTGGAGCTACCACATCCTTTGTCAAGATGTGGCGGTAGCTCTAGTGTTCCCCTATGTCACCTGACTCAGAATGGAAGGCAGTAAGGATTACATTTTGATGAAAGTATCTTTAACGAAAGTGGTTTTAAAGGCAAAAGTGCAAGATGCTCACTGCGCTTGTGGACATACATGAGTCCTATTCTCCACAGATAGTAATTAAGTTAGATCCATCTATATGTGACTACTAGATGTTGCTATTCTTTGGAAGTCGTTGCAGTTGAAGAAAACATTTAGGGGCAAATTCACTAAGCAGCGAAAATGCGCTAGCGACGACTTCGCCAGGCGAATTTTCGCCAGGGCGCCGCTAATTCACTAAAATCCATAGTTGCGCTCAGTGAGGCGAACGGTAGCGAAGTAGCACAAGCGTTAATTCGTCAAGCAAAGCGAAGTTACGTTAGCGATGCCTAATTTGCATACGGCACCAAGTTAAAGTACAATGGACGTATATGTAGCAGCAAATACATTATACTACACAAGCCTGGGAAAGCTTCATAAAATAAAATAGAGTTGTTATATTGCCCTATACATGTGCCCATTGTATAGTTTAGGTGCCATATGTTAGGAAATGTAGGGGGGAAGGAGGGTACCCCCAAAAAAATTTACGATCTTTTTCAGCCTATCACCCTTAAAAAAGGAAAAACCGCCAGCGTTTTTTGGGACTTAGAAAAAATTTCAACTATTTTTGAAGCAATCCCTATCTACTCTATTGCACTTCGCCTGGTCTGAGGTGGCGAAGGCAAGTCTGGCGCAAGAGGTAACGTTCAGTAAAATGCGCAAGTTAGTGAATTAGCGTAGTTACGTCCCATTCGCCATAGCGCAACTTCGCCTGGCGTAAGGGTGCAAAGTAGCGATAGAGTAGGTCTACTTCGCTAGCGAATTTACGCCAGCGCCCGTTAGTAATTTGGCGAGGTTACGAAATGACGTCACACTGGCAAATTTGCACCAGCGTTAGTCACTTCGCCCTTTAGTGAATCTGCCCCTCAGTGTGTGTCTTCTTTCCTGTCTTGGGATCTTCTTTTTTTTCTCAAAGGTTCAGATTTTACTCTACTGTGCATGTGCACAGCCCAGACCAGCCAGCAGGGATTCCTGAGAAAATAGATGGCATTTCCATGGATAGGACAGTACCCTATGCCAGTAAGTTTTTGAGGGAATGCCATCCTTTGCATTTTCCTGCGAAAATCAGGAAACCACGAAAAATTTGTGAACAGCATTGAAGTCAATGGGTGTCAAAATGGTTTTGACGTGCATCAATTGTGATGCCCGCGACAATTGTTCTTCGTGTGCTTATTTTGGCCAAAGACAATGGGCATCCGAATTATTTTGATGCACGCCCAAATTTTTTCATCGTGGTGGATTTTTCCCGGCGAATTTTTGTGACAGTTTCGTAAGTTTATTCGCCGATGAGGAAACACAGAAATTTGCCACAAATTAGCGCCTGCTGAATTTATTCGCCCATCACTACTTCTAAGCCACAAGGTCATGTCCTTTCTGGCCCCTTTGAATTTAAGGATAATGAAATCGCCCGACAAAAAAAAAGCCCCTTTAACTAACCTCCATCTGCCCCCCACCATGCACAGTCTATTACATATAAAAGTGTCCCTATTTAATCTGAGATATAAATGTTATGCAGCACAGCGGAAGATCTTTTATTGTGCAATCTTGCATTACAAATGCATCTCTAGGGTTGCAGGGCTGCAGCTCCCATCACGCTTTAACCCAGGGGTGGATTCATTTTTACTTCAGCCCCACCAAAACCCCACCTACATTCCCTGGCACTCAGGGCTGGTTTTACATAATGAGCGCCCCTAGGCCTGTTGTTGTTTGTCGCCCCAGTCCATGTTAAATATCTTGAGCAAGATGGATGCCATTCAAACATATCTTAAAGCAAATATCTTGAGGCAAAACTTATTGTGAGTTAGCAAACATTATCCTCATATATACTGCTTAATTTGTAGGATAATAAATAATTATGAAGAGTCATACACATGAAAAGGGTGCATTGCCACTTTAAATGTGTCACTAATGTTTCTCTGCTATTATGTTCACAATAATGAATGCATTATACAAGAAGCAGAATATCTTTTGTTTGGGAAATGATTTTTTTCCCATTACTGAAATGGCTTTCTGTCCCTACAAAAACACTTCCAGTAAATCGAAATATCAGTATAAGCCAATAAGGTACTGTGACCCTCGTAAAAAGATTCTTAAACGGCCTAGACCTTATAATATCTAATTTTCCTGACTAGAGGCGAAAATTCATTAGAGTTTATAGCCAACGGTTACTTTTAAGAGGTTGTTAATGCATTATGATTCTAAATGATTTGACTGCAAAGGTCTCTTGGGAGTATTCATAGGATTTACCCAAGGAGATATGAACTTCTGCTCCGCATGTACAATGTACATAATATTTCTCCAGATCTTTCATTAGAAGGCATTGGGGGGGGGGGGTTACAGTGTCAGGCTTGTGTGATTGTTTCACAGCAAAGTGATAATTTCATCCAAAATGTTCTCGTTTTAAAATATTTTCACTGCTCAGCTTTCAGTTACTATGGGGAAAAGATCAGAGATCAAAATCATAGATCACAATAGAGAAACTCCACAGAAAAACCCACCCTCCTTTTTATTTATTCCTATAGGATTTTTAGAAGTCTAACTTTCACCATTTGGATTTAAGTGCAAAAAGGTGAGCAATCTGCAATGTTTTTGCACTTTGCACCCTGTCTAAATGAACTGCCACAGATATCTACATTTTATTTCAAAGCAAAGAGAGACGTGTGGCCACAGCAACGAGTGCAAGGCTGTATGTTCTTTATTGCTCTATATTCATTAAGAGACAGATTCACTATAGGGTGAAGTGGCTAACGCTAGTGACTTTTCACCAGTGTTGCCAATTCACTAACACTAACTCGTTAGCGAACAGGACCTTCGCTATTGTTCATTCACACTCTATCGCCAAGTGTCTTTCACTCTGGTGAATGATAGTTACTCTGCAAATTCACTAAAGTGTGGATTTTTTTTCGCCAGAGTTGACTTCATACCTCAGACCAGGCAAAGTGCTAAAAAGAAGCTAGATCTTCCTCAATCTTCTGTCACTTACCTATATACTCGTGTATAAGCCGAGTTTTTCAGCACCCAAAATGTGCTGAAAAATTCTACCTTAGCTTACTGTATACTCGAGTCAATACACTAAATGCTGCGAAACCGAAAGGCTGCACTTCAGGAGCTCCTGCTCTCTCACCCATATCCTGGTGGAAGTCCTATTCTCCGACGGCTTCAGTGCGTCATCAGATATCGCCGATGTCCTGTGTAGCCCGATGGGGCTTTCAGAAATGACGCTGTGGGTGTTGCCATGGCTACCATATGAGTCGATCCAACTTGCATTTCCTGGCGGATGATGCGGGCGCGCATAGTGTGTGAGCAGTCTTTTGGGCTGCGTTATGTTGGAAGGAGTTTCTCGCTACTGATTAAAGGGAGTCAATGTGAATGAGGGGGAATGGTTGAACCCAGCAGATGGTGCGGCTCCTCTAAAAAAAAACAGTAAGCATTGGGGTGGGCGGGGACATGAGGAGATAAAGTTGTGTTGGAAGAGACCAGCCAGCAGTGGACACGGGGGGGGCTCTGATACTGGGGAGTAAACTAGGACACATTTCAGTCCTCACAAGAGTCCGAGCAGGTGGAATTATCAATAAAAGTGCAGGGAGTGCGGGCGAGCAGCTGGACAGAATTTGACTTCAGTGCAGCGCTCGGGCTGTGGGAGGCTCTCATTCATTTCCCAGTGAAACCCGAGCTTAAGCCTCTGATCAGACTGCTGGAAGTTCCTATCAAACCTGCAAGTCTGCCACGAAATTGCCTGCTGTCTCATTCCCTTTCCCTTCAATGAAAAGGAATGTTCTGACTCCAGGAACTTGCATAAAGAAATACGTTATGTTGTGTAACAGTTTGCAGCCCTCCAGCTGTAGCTGAACTACTACTTCCATGCACCCCACCCCACCAACAGTGCATTTCTCACCCTAGGCTTATACCAGCTTTTCCCAGTTTTTGCAGTTAAAATTAGGTACCTTGGCTTATACTCGGGTCGGCTCATACTCGAGTATATACGGTACATCATATCCTGTGCTGTGAACATTGTCCTGTCATTGATGGGTAACTGGATGGGACTGGACAAAGCCATAACAGACTTTCAAAGTTGACCTCCTTGGCCATTTGCCCACCCTCTGCATGGGGAACAAACATGTCGGATGGAAGAGAAGGCTATAGAAAGTAGCAATAAGAAATATTTGAAGCATTATACAAAAGGAGCATGATGAGAAAATGATAGAACAAGAAATAAAGGTTAAAATTGGGGAACAACTAATAGCAGAGGGAAAAAGAAAAAATAGAGAATAACAGAACTGGTTAGAAACGAGGACAAAAAGAGGGAATGACCATGAGAAAAATGGGTTTAAAATGTTAACAAAATCTTCCAGGGGACACCTGACATCCAGTGACCTGGTGATCTATGGCACCCCCAGCCCTTCCCAGCCTGTAAGCAACACATCACATAGATTTCTGATACAAAAATAGAGCAGTAAAAATTTATCTTACAAAAAAAATAATACAGTGAGGTCTGCAAGCTCCTGCAGATTTAAGTAGACATTAATACGTACTAGGAAGGCTTAGGCAGGAATTTGCCCTTTCTGAGAATAAAAGCTTTAAAGCACTTAATTATCAAATGCACTTGTGATGCTGCGTGATTAAATAGCATATTCCCCTGCTAATCACTGCTAATAGTTTACCACAAAAAAATAATTAGCAAGTCCACATACATACATTCCCTGTGGTCTATACATGGCACAGAGATATACAAAGGGGTGGGTGGCTTCTATCTACTTGTCACTTGACAACGTACTATCTTGATTCTATCTGATCTCTTCTAAATGCTTGTTCCTGTGTCTGTACCATGCCTTCTGGAAATCTTTCACTTTTTAATGCCCAGATCCCTCATTAGTCAAAATGAACAGCATGGTGATTAGGGTTGCTTCCTCGCAGCATTGGGGTGGTAGGTTCAATTCTAGCCAGGACACTACTTGCAAGAAGTTCCTTCAAGGTGGTTGCAGTTGCAGCTGTCACCCTTGAGTGGCTTTACTTTGGACAGTTCAGTTTCTTCCCACACTCCAAAACCATACAGTCAAGGTATTTGGCAATAGTGTATGTGACTGTGATGGGGATCTTAGATATGTAAGCTCCACTGGAGACCTGTCTTATTCTGGTTATCATCTTGCCTCCATGACCACTATTTCTCTTACCCTTCTCTCTGTTATTCCTGTCAATCAAGGGTTCCCTTAAAAGCCCTACTTGGGTTTAATTTGTTTTGCTCCTAAAGAAATTGAGTGCAAACCTTGAAATCATTTAAAAGTTCCCTACAAAGATATGCACTGCATATTGTCAAGGAACGGCATGCTTTGTTTAGTAATAAGCTATAAATATGTTATTACAGCTTTTTGGTTCATTTTCTCTCCCACTAAGCAGGCTCATCAAATGAATTCATTAGAGAAAATTCACGTTGTTTGCAGGAGCTCGGAGGCCAAAGGGATGTTTGTAATGGACTGACCATAAATACTACATTTGAAAATAAGATTTGGACAGAAAAAAAGACATTCACCTGTACAAGGCTGAATATATTTAAATATCTTGTATCAAATGAACAATGAAATGTGGTCCCCAACCTCCTTACTCACTGTCTTTTGACTATTAAAAAAAACTGAAGTATAAAACTGTCAAATTTTTTTAAAAGTGAAAGGATTTAAATAATTGTAGTTTAAAAATCGTCTGTAAAGCTGTTTCTGACTATATTTGTGGGAGATGGGCTTTTACGTTAAGAGCCTAAGTGGCAGCTGCCTGTAACAGATTCTGATCCCTTGAGAAACAGTGAATGTTTTAACACTTTTGAGAAACCTCATTTTGAACAGCAGCAATATTCAATTTCATAGACTTACAGTAAAGAACAAACTGAAAAAGAAGGGAAAAGCCCTATTGAAATCTTGCCTATAGTTCTAAAACACTCAAGTTTCTTCCCACACTCCAAAAACACACAGACAAGTTATTTGGCAATAGTGTATCTGACTGTGATAGGGACCTTAGAAAGTAAGCTCCACTAGGGGCTTGTCAGCTATAAAATCTGAAGTGACCACCATTAATAGTGGCAAAATCCTTGCTACTTCCATGCAAAATCCATGCCCACATGCTCAACTGTTTATATAGACCAAGACCTTCATCTACAACTATCCAGGATAGATTGTGGAAAAAATATATCTGGTGCAAAGTGCATGAGTGCGCAAAGGGTCTTCGGTGCTTTATGCCCAGTGCCTAGTGCTAGAACTGGGGAGGGATACATCCCCTTCACTTCTTTATTTCTGAGAAATAGCACCCCCTCAGGGGGATGCAATTAAATTGAATCCTGGAACTTTTTTGTAATACCAGAGCTTATATTTGCACCTCTACATTTCCAAAAGCTTTATAATACATAACCTGCTGCACCAGCAACTTCCAACAGAAAATGTAAAATGTAGAGGATAAAAAGCATAAGAAAAAAAGAGTCAAGTCAAGAGTGAGTTTATTGTCATTTCATCCATATAGGTTTGTACAGTACACAGTGAAATGAAACAACGTTCCTCTTGGACCATGGTGCTACACACTATATAGATGTACAGGACAACAGACAAAAAGTGCAAGTGCAAAAATATGCAACTCCTGCAAGACAGGACAGCACAGTGCAGGGACAGGACAATACAGTGCACACTCAGCAGATGTAATATGTTAAGTAAATAATGCTAAACCACATGATGGGTGTATCATTGTGATATGATAGTAGTAAGAACATAAAGTGCAGATGTGCTCATAGAGAACAATTGTATCCAATGGCTATATATTTATACAATGGCGTGCAGTGGCTGTGTAACATTGTGGTATATAGTAAGGTCAGATGGAGAGTGTTTGTTAGAGAGATCTGTCCGGTCCCTGAGTATTCAGGAGCCTTATGGCTTGGGGGAAGAAACTTTTTAGAAGATAGAAGTGGAGAAAAGATTGCTGGGAGAGAAGTAGTGAAGAGTTAGACAGAAGAGGAAGGTGGAAGCATCAGAAAGGGTTATAGAGAACAAAAAAGGAGGAAATTAATGTAGAGAACACAAATAGGTGAATTGGGTAGCAGACTGAGGAATGGTGAGAGGATTGCAAGAATTCTACAAGATAAATACAAATTGCAATATTTTCATAAATGTTAACAAAAGTCATAAACAAGTCGCATCATTCAAGGTTTATTGGTGAACCAACGTTTCGATTCCCTACAGGAATCTTCATCAGGGTAAGGATCCTGTAGGGAATCGAAACGTCGGTTCACCAATAAACCTTGAATGATGCAACTTTCTGCCTAAGCCTGATTAATTATGGAGTGCCGTCATCGATGGTGTTATTTGAAACTTTAAAGACCCAGCTGTTGGATTCCTTTTCCTTTTAAATATATATATATATATATATCATTGATAAAAGCTGAAAATTCTTTTTTTTCTAGGTGCGGCTAGAGTGGCCAACAGACCTGGCAGTGAATCCCATGGATAATTCTTTGTATGTCTTGGACAATAATATTGTTCTTCAGATCACTGACAACAATAGAGTTCGAATCATTGCCGGGCGACCCATACATTGTCAAGTTCCTGGCATTGATTACTTCCTTGTCAGCAAAGTAGCAATCCACTCAACTCTGGAATCGGCCAGGGCCATTGCTGTGTCCCACAGCGGAGTTCTTTTCATTGCTGAAACAGATGAGAGGAAGATCAATAGGATACAGCAGGTCACTTCAAATGGAGAGATTTCGACTTTAGTTGGAGCTCCGTCCGAATGTGACTGCAAGATTGACCCAAACTGTGACTGTTTTTCAGGTCAGTATTGTAAATGTATGTTTGCCTTTTCTTTGTTCCAAAAAAAGTGTTGAACTGTGAACAGTGGTGTCCATTTGTTAAATGTAGAAGTTGGCACCCATCAGTCCGCACCTGGTGCAGCTGCTCCGTCCTTGTGCCAGTTGTGCCTTTAATACTGAGGGCACAAGGTGCAGGTTGTCACAATCACATGCCTACATGTCTGAGTAAAGGCCATTAAATCCCACTCATATTCTGTTGTGTTATGCAATTTTTACCCATTTGTAATATTTCAGCCATAACCGTGAATTTTTATTTCTGTTTTCTGTCTCTTACTCTTACTTTATTGCCTTTCCATTTCATCAGAGGTTTTCTAATGATCCCGCTACAGGCTCATTGCACAATTCATTAATGATCGGTTCGTATTGTTTGTGAAAAATGGTTGGCTGCAATTGGTTACAGGACTGGAACAAACTTTGCTTGAGTTTGTGCATAAACCCCATTACTTATTTAACTCCACAGGCTTTTGCATCCATTTCATGCATTTCATCCATTTATTTTCTGTATCAGTAGAACACAGCAGGGCTGACACAAAATAAAACCATGTATATTTATCACTGTAAAATATATGTTTCATAGTGGAATAAATCTAACACAAAGATGCCGGATTTACATATTAATATAAAACAGCCACACTCTACTGCCGATAGAGGCATCTTGAAATTATAAGTGCACAGCAGCTGTCTTGCCTTACCTGGGAAAATGAAAGGATCATTTTTAAACCATCAGGTTTCCAAATCTTTAAACATTTGTGTATTTAAAATAATTCTCTCCCGCTGCTGAAGATCTTGGAAAATTGTATTCCGGTAATGTGTATACAACGGATATTTGTTGATGCTACATGGCCTTGTTTCTGTGGTTCTAAAGGGGTTTTTTTTTGCCATTTCCTTACTTTAGGTGATGGTGGATTTGCAAAAGATTCTAAGTTAAAAGCTCCATCATCCTTAACGGTGTCTCCAGATGGAACATTGTACATAGCAGACCTTGGCAACATAAGAATCCGTGCAGTGAGCAAAAACAAGCCTCATCTCAATCCTACGAATATTTATGAGGTGGCATCGCCAGCAGACCAAGAACTGTATCAATTCAGTACCAACGGGACCCACCTCCACACATTAAACCTAATAACTAGGGACTATGTTTACAATTTCACCTACAATGGAGATGGAGATATCAGCTACATCACAAACAGCAATGGGAATTCTGTGCACATTCGCAGGGATGCAGGGGGTATGCCCCTGTGGTTGGTGGTACCTGGAGGTCAGGTTTATTGGCTGACTATCAGCAGCAATGGAGTTTTGAAAAGAATTTCTGCTCAAGGATACAACCTGGCACTGATAACATATCACGGTAACAGCGGATTGCTGGCCACCAAAAGTAATGAGAATGGTTGGACTACGGTTTATGAGTAAGTTGTATTTTAGGTCGTTCATTTTGAGCTACTGTAGATAAATATATTAGCAATTGTTTTTCTTTGTTAGGGCATCAGCACACGGGGCATTTAATCACCACTACCTGTAGGGGCAACCAGAACACTGTCTACCTGTTGTCAATTCCTACCCATTGATACCACCCACAGCAGGAAAGCTCTGCAATGTGTTGAGTGTGTGATCACCTTTCCTAATAGTGTTAATCAAAATACTATATGGGTTATATAATAATAGGCACTAAGTTTGCCCAGAAGCAGTAACCCATAGCCATGGGTAGCATTTAATGTTCACTTGTTTAAAAGCAAACATCTTATTGGTAGCTATTGGTTACTGCTACCGGGCAAAACTAGTGCCTTTCTTTTACATATGGGGGTATGTGAAATAATCTTGTTAATGGACCTTACAATAAGAGCACCGAATCCAGGATTCGGTTCGGGATTCGGCATATGCAAATTATGGGCGGGGAGGGAAATTGCGTGACTTTTTGTCACAAAACAAGAAAGTAAAAATGTTTTCCCCCTTCCCATCCCTAATGCAAATTAGGATTCAGATTAGGTTCGGTATATGGTTGAATCTTTCACAAAGGATTTGGGGGTTCGGCCAAATCCAAAATAGTGGATTCTGTGCATCCCTAGTTGAATTTTCACTACCTTTGAAAGCAGTGGTTTTTGACCTTTTTAATTTTTAATTTTGGCCTGTGCATTTCTCTGTCCCAAATTTTGGTCAGCACGCACTCTTTGGCTTTAAATTCATATAAATACCATAGAAGCTACATTTTCCATAGAGTATAACTGGTCTTCATATGGACACTCCACCATGCTTGTTGGCGGGGTGGCGCCATCATTACAAAAATAACGGTATGCCCTATTTGTAGAGATGACTTTAGTTGCTAGACATGATAGCAATTGATTTCTCTAAAATATTATTTACTATACTTTCAACTTCTGTGGGAAGTGGGGCAAATTGCCAAAGACCCCCATATGCATTAGCTGTATGTAAACATGTTAAGGTTATATATATTCATTTTTACATATAAATGTTCATTAAATGAAGCATTCTATTTATTACATACAGCTGACTTGCATTGCTCTCACACCTAATGATGGCATGTAGAACATATTAAGGAAACACAATCATGCGCTGGCTTTGCACAATGCAGCCCCTTTTCATAATTAATGAGCCTCCGTGTTCCCACTGTTAAATTGTTAAACTGTTTGAGCCCTTATAAAAACATTATTCTTTGGCCATACCCAATTCACAAGGTATGGCTAATTACAAGAGAGGCTCTTTTATATCAGGATCTCACATGCTGCTAAAGCAGTCATACATATTACAATATGTTCCCTATATTACAGTTATATATTACAGTTTTTTTTCAGGCCCAATGGTCCAACTGCTTTTCATTTTTTTTCACTGCTGCTATGTTACTATGTACTGTACTGGGTAAAGGTTATGAAATTTTAAATGAATATTAAAATATTAATTGTGTGAAGATGTTGAACATTAGTTTCCCATGCCATTGTCCTGATATAGTTTAAGAGCAAGGCAAAGAAGAATGTGTGTGTATGTGTACAGTCGACAGCATTGACCTTTCTGAAGATGTTGCTGATTGATCTTCATCTCTATTAAGAAGCTGCATTTATACCAGCTTGTATCCTGTCACCTGGGTATATCTTTAGAATGCATATTTATATACTGTATGAGTATAGAAGTGGGGTGAGAGGCAAAGTGGGAGAGAGAAGTCAATGACAAAAGAAGAAAAGGGAGAGAAGTAGGAGAAAGTGAAAGTGGAGCAAAAAGGATATATTAAAACATAATAATACTGAAAAGTCATGGGAGCCAAAATGGTTTTGACCACAAATAACTGGTTTAAAAGGTTATCTACCAAGTGAATATAACTTAGAAAGAAGGAAAGGGGAGAACACGTTGGACAAATAAAGATATTGGCAGGAAAATAAAAAAGGAAGGCAAATAGTTTAATAAAAATAATAGAAAGGTAGGGAGAGTAGGGAGAGTAGGGAGAGTAGGGTAAAGATAATGCAGAAAGAAAATGGAAAATGGTGAGGGCTGATGAGCAGTGGAGAACGATGGAAGCAACAGATAAAAGATAAAGCCAGTCATTCACAGGCCAATAAGGTACATTATCTGACTGGCAGGCCCACAGGCTGAACAGATTGCTACTGTACGAGGGGTCATTCATGGAATGACTGCCTTTCCCTTATTCTGGTCAACTGGGTCAACAAGATCAGCAGGAGGTAAAGCTATAGCTTCTCTTCACTTCCTTGTATGATAGCATACACATCATTTTATATTTCACCATCCCCTTAAAGTAATCATACATTCAGATCACATGTCACAAGAGGTTTGGTTCCTCCACAACTTGTGAGAATGCCCACTTATTCATGAATACTGCCATGCTACATTGGCACTGCTGGAGAAAAACATCAAAGCAGATGTGAAAATTGCATTATTGGGCCAAACTAACCATATAGTCTTTTAAAAGCCAGGCTTCTCAACAATGAGAACAATTGTAGAGCTCAGACCCCTCCAATGATCATGTGGTGGATGGGAGGGTTTGGGTTCTGTTATTTACGTATGTTAAAAAAAAGGTGGTATGGGACCTGTTATCCAGAATGCTCGGAACCTGGGGTTTCTGGATAATGGATCCATTATTTGGATCTTTATACCTTAAGTCTACTAGAAATTAAATTAAAGCCAATAGGCTTTGCTTCCAATAAAAATTAATTATATCTTTGTTGGGATCAAGTACAAACAGTACCTTGTTTATTATTACAGAGAAAAGGGAAATCATTTTTAAAAAATAAAATTATTTGACTAAAATGGAATCTAAGGGAGCTGGCCTTCCCATAACTCAGATCTTTCTGAACAATGGGTTTCTGGATAACAAAACCCATACCTGTAAAATATTAGATCTATATGATAATGGAGAATTGTACAATTGAGAGGCAAATACACAATAAATGCAGAATTAATATGCATCAACGAACAACTACAAATGTGCCCAGACTATCCAAATCGACATCATGCTAAGATTTCGTTATTGAAAATATAACTGTTGTTTTTAAAAAACTAATCTGCCCTGTTGTATGAACATGCATTTTTTACCTTCATGTCCCTCAAATCATCTTTCTTTGTATATCACATTTTTAGACTGTATCTATAGCGACAGGGTCAATTCTAGCTTAATTTTTGTTAACAATTTTCCTTTATGTAGCTGATCTATACAGAGCGCCTTACGGCTGGCTTGTGTTTAGTGAATAATAAAAGTCACATTATCCATCCTTAACTGTATTTCTACAAAGAAACATGAACAGTCTGTGGTTTAAGAATGCCCTCTAGTGGTTTTCTGGGTCATTTTGTTGCCATTTCTATCCAAAATATATTTAAAACAACTATTTAACTTGTACGTTTTCAACTAGAAATATATGAATGTTTTCTATGTGACAAAATATAGTATATATAGGAATAAATTTTCCATGTCAGCCTAACAACCACATAATATGATGCCTAAAGCGCTACATCAAGAGAACTAGAACTGAGACGCCGACCTAGAGCTCTTGCAGCAGCTGTAGACTTGGCTTCCTTAACTGCCCGGCTTTATCTAGAAAACCAAACATAAACCTGTTTTCTGGACTTCTTCCAGCTGATGATCTAACTCTAAATACAGTTAAATATATGAAAGCAGAGATCTGATCTTGATTGGCTTGCACAAGTTTGCATATTAGGTTTAGCCCCTATATTTGTAAATCAGCCTCACTTAAAATAAGTTGCCTCCATGTGGTCTTACTCCATGTGGTGAATATCGATATGAAGAAGTTTACTGAGCACCATTATTACTGCAGATCTAGGAAAAGGGTAACTTTTAGAAGCCCTTTGAAAACTGATGACATTTGTTTCTCTGTGCTGTTATAAAGGTACGATCCTGATGGACATTTAACAAATGCAACCTTTCCGACGGGAGAAGTCAGCAGTTTTCACAGTGATATGGAAAAGGCCACGCGAGTCGAACTTGATACGTCAAGCAGAGAAAATATAGTGACAACAACCAACATATCTGCAACTAGTACTGTATATGCATTAAGACAAGGTAACGAAACAAAATCACAGGGAAGTCCAGATGATTATGGTTGATTCCAAACAGTATTCCTTTTCCATTCACCCTTTAAAGCTTCCATCATTGTATTCTAGTCCTGCCTTCTACATGAGTCCAAGAACATTTAATCATCATTTATCTATTTTTTAACCTAGAACCTTTTTTAATTTTCACTCAAGAGTGATTTTACAGATTGACATACTAGTCTCAAGCTGACTATATACATTAAGATCTGTATATTTGATCTCCAAGTGGGTGAATCTTTGCACAATTTTGCCACCTGCATTGTCAAATTGGATACAATCCATATCAGTTGGCCCCTGGGCCAACAATCAAATGTTAATGGGCCTATGCAGGCCTGTTAGAAGTGGATCGCTTCAATACACAAATGGATATGATTTTTAAACTTGCTCAATTGATATCTGACACATTTTTGGCAATAAGTCTAACACAGAGACAGTTGGGGAGGGTCTACACATAGTAAGAATGCACCAAATCCCAGATTTGGTTCAGGATTCCAGGAAATGTTTATCAGAATTCAGATTCGGACAAATCCAAGAGCCTGGCTGAACTGAATTTGAGAAGAATCGGCACAAATACTTTGCATGCACATCAATTATGTCCACCTATGAGCTGACTTTTTCAGAACAGAGGAACAGTTTGGATTCAGAGAATCAGCGGAACCCTTAAAAGCAGGGTTTGGCGCATTCCTACCAAATAGACAGCTAAAATCTGCCCATGTATGGCCAGCTTTAGAGGCTAGTTATATCCTAAGGCAATGAGGTCTGACAGAATAAAGATGTATGACTACCAGCCATTCAGCAATCATTTTAAGAATGTCTAAACAGAATATTGTCTACAGCAAATTCTACCTGACCATCAAGCAAGACTTGCCTTATTTAGGTATTCAACTTCACTTATCTAGGTATTCATTGTTATAAAAAGTTTATAATTTCAGAAATAATCATTCAGGGGTACCTGTAGGTTAAATTATCACCCTATCTCTGGCTGATGTGGACCTTATTAACCGAGAGCACATTTTTTTCTGTTATTGATGCTTTGTTGCGTACTATAGATATGTACAGAAATCCATAGGAGAGACCAAATTAATTTAAAAAAAGATGTTGTACAAAGAGCAACTTAAATGTTCAGCTGTGACACCGATAAAATACTGACACTGTGCAAAGTGATATCTATTCTGTTTATTTCTATGTCCACATCAGGTGAAGCGCCAAGTTTTGTAAACAAAGCAATGCCAGAGGGCATACATTGCTGAGTATTAATTCTTGACTATATAACACACAGAGGCCAATACTGGATCATGGTTATTGAGTTGCAGGGATTCAATGGAGCGTGGGAAACATTGCAAACACCAGTTCAGCATCTTAAAGTACCATTAACGGATCCCCCTGCATCTAGAAGTTCAGCGGGCAATAGAAAAATCCCTGAAATGAAAATAGTGCTAAAGCGATTAGCAAAGGAAATGATCAAATCCTCTCAGATATTGGCAGACCTATCCTCTGCCTTGCTGCCCTGCTTTGATTTTACCCCTGAATGACTTCTTAGAGAAATAAAAACACCTCTGAGGTTCCACTGGCTTCTCAGCATTAACATTCTGCAGCTGCTCTCAGAAACACAGACAGGTTTTCAATGCAGCATGGAAGTTTCTGTGCCTCCGGGAATGAAACGGATAATATATATTTCCCGATACTAGCAAAATTAGCATTATTTGTCATTGTTGTTTAATAATCTTAGGGACTTTCTTTTTTTTAAAAAAAAAGGCAATCATACTGACATGCAGAAATTTTACCGCACAGTTAGTTATCACCACTTTCTCCTTGACACCCAAGGTCTTCGGGCAGAAAAGGTTAGTGAATTTCATTAAACTGACAGGAGTTCTTCTCAATGTCTTTACATTGCAGTTGCTCTTCTTTCCACTCTGTGCTCATGTGCTGATAGTGAATGATTCTAACTAAAGCTCATCACAGGAGATTGAACACGAGACGGAAACCCTGACCCCTCTTCAATCACATGGAACAGCTCAAGAACTAAATGTGTCAGCTTTAATTTGGGTGCTTAAAAAAGAAGCAACTCTATTGCAATTTCACTTGTAATAAAATGACCGTAGGGTTTTGTCATCACAAAGAACCCAAGAAAAAATAATAATTTTGATATTTACTCTTTTAAGTCTAAGGTAGGCCGTATACCACAACATGATCATTTCTGATTGCATGATGGAAGGATGGGGGTTGCATCTTCTATTATTGATGGGGGTACCACCATCTATATCTTAAACCAATGGCAGCACATAAGAAGAAGCATGGATATAGTATATAAAATCACAACTATGCAATATAGTAAGGAAGACATTAACTACTTTGTTCTTTGTTCCCCAGAAAACAATCTAAACACCTATCGAGTCAATCCTGATGGTTCTTTAAGAGTTACCTTTGCCAGTGGGATGGAAATTATGCTAAATGCAGAACCACACACATTGGGAGGAGTTGTAAGTCCAACATTAGGAAAATGCAATATCTCACTTCCCGGGGAGCACAGCCCAAACCTTATTGAGTGGCGCCAGAGAAAGGAGCAAAACAAGGGCAATATCTCAGCGTTTGAAAGGCGCCTAAGGGTAAGTATTTAAAATTTTCTGTCTATGGTGATCTCCTAGGTCCACCATGAAGTACCAGGTACCTCCCCATTATGCCACTGGGTACCCACAGAACAATTTTTCTGATTTCAGGCCAGGGTTTTTAGATTCATATCTGATATGAAGTGAATGCTTGGCAGACTCGCCTAACATTATATTTGCAAATTTACAAAAATAAAGAGAAGAATGTTGTCATTTAAAAAAGGCCCAGGCAGTATAAGGGTTAATTAGCACTTTCTGGTTATAGTTGATTTTTTTCTGCAAAATTTTGTAACAGAAACTGCTTATTCACCTCACAGTTAGAAACACAACATGCCCATGCTGAGTATTCTTCCCACACTGACATACATTTGATCAATGTTTAGAAAATAACAGATAACATTCGGAAAAAAAAGACAAACAAATGATCAAAGCAGCGACCGGGGAAGGGGGGCACCATGGGAAATCAGGGGACTTGGGTTTGTGGTCTCTGGAGGTAACGATAAAAGAGTTATAGTAATATTAAACCTTGTTTAACCTCCCTCCATGCATTTAGCTAATGGAAATGTATGTTTAATTATATTTCTATTTCTACATATTCTTATAAAGATTCAGTTGATTAAGAGATTCTGCATTATCTGTCTCCGTCGTTGCCATTTGTCTTTATTAAAGGAGTCATACTCATGACGAGCCGCCATTTAGAGGAGCCAGATACAGGCACAGTCCAGATAAAGCAGTAACAGCCTGCACATTCAGAAGCTTTAGGGATATATTTATCAAAAAGTGAAATTAGAGAAAGCCACAATCCTCTAGAGTGAAATTCCGCCACTCTCCATTCATTTCTATGGGATTTTAAAAAGGCGTAATTATCGGTGGATGAACTTTCACTTTCACCCATTGATAAATACTCTTTTAGAAATCCCTAAAAAATAAACAGACAGTGGCGGAATTTCACTCTAGAGGACTGTGGCGATCTCTAATTTCACTTTATGAAAAATATATCCCTTAGTGTTTGTACAAGGTTCAGTGGTAGTGGCTACAATGACCCAAGCAAAGCTTGTATTCTATAGTTCCTTGTGCAGAAGAAGAGCCAAGGTTTTCAGTGTGGTTCTCTGTACATCTCATGAATGAAAGTTGAAAACCCCTAAACTGAACCAGCTATCAGAATGTGCATTATATGTGATATTGCTAAATCGTCATATTGAATGAAACAGCAACACTCATGATTATAACATAAACATGATGCAATAAGGCTTGGAAGCCTTTCCCGCATCTATTCCTATAAAGCTCAGCAATCAAGTTTAAATAAAGTGAGATGACCAACACATTTACAGACTTATGCACAAAATGTTGAGACTATTGCTACATTTTTACTCTCAATTCAGCAATTTTTCCAAGAATTCCAGTATAAGAGTGGGATCACTAAGTTGCATTCAATGCAACTCGCATGTGATGTGCCAATAAAGACACAAATACTTCACTAAAGTTATAAAAAGGAGCTATACGCCATCTTTAATGTGACTCCTTGACCTCTCCACAGTTGTATGGCAACTGAGATCATTGGCATGAATTCCTTGAGCAGTTTGGGGTATGCCCTGTGTTTCCACTAGCTTCAATGTATAGGTCAATAAAGACATATAATACACAAAAGCCATGAATATCTTGTAAATTATATCCTTATAAACGGTGAGTTCTGATGTCATCAGTTATAAACGGTGAGTTCTGATGTCATTTCTGTCACATGACTCACTAAAATGTGTGTATTATAATAAATAAAGTACCCCCAGTTGTAAAATATGAGGATATTAGAAGTTACCTCGGAGTTCCATGACCTGTATAAAAACACTCGGCCTTCGGCCTCGTACTTTTATATGGTCATGAAACTCCTCGGTAACTTATAATATCCTTATATATTATAAGAGGGGGTACTTTATTCACTATATAAACATCACACTCAAGTACTGTATATAAATGATTGCTACTCAACCAAGAATGTCAACACACAGATTACTGGGCAAAAAAATGTTTAGCTTGTCATACTCAGGACGACATAAGCTGCCAACTCAGCTCCTCCAGACTGAAGCCACATCCCATTGGCTTACAGTCTGTCCAGAAGGTATTTGTCTAAAAAATACCCAGGACTGCATTGCCCTATTGATGTGGTTTTCTTGTGTGTGACCTAACCAAACTAGCAGATCTGTAATTTTATGCCAACTTTACTGATATTGGGGACCCTATTAATTAGCTCCATGTTTGTAAATGAGCCCTGCCAAGACTGAACCATTGTAAAGTCATTTCATTGTTTCCCTCTGTGCATACTGCTGAAACAGAACCACTATTAACCATAGCCACTTATATATCAATGCAATCAACGTCTTTCTGCCAGCTTTGCTTTGTGATAACTAACTGCCTGCAATGAGAAATCAGTATGGAAAGCAATATATTGAAGGATTTTGCAGTGGATTTCTTCTGAACGCATAAATATGCCCTTTTTATTGCATAGCTCAATCCATATAAAAACCCACAGTCTTCTGCCTGCCTGACATCTGGAACGAAATCCCAACACAATTTTAATAAGTGTTTCATTCAGCATCCCAGATTTTATCTGCCCCCTTCTTGCGATTTCCCGCATTATACACATCCTGCATTTCCGAATGTCTTCAGAGGTCAACGCTCATAATATCACCGATCAGACAGTTTATGATGTAGCTTATTATTTGTAACATAAAAGAGAACAAGTGTCAGAGAAGGATTTATTTCTTCCCAGCGCGTTCCTGTGCAGACCTATCATTCTGTGATAAATGGAACCTGCTGCTTATGCATATATATGTCAGGGTATTAACATGCGCTGTCCAGTTGTGAATTCCTTAAAAGTAAGCGCCTGCGGGAATAATTGGCTCATAAATTCTAAAGGTTTCAGCGGGGTGGATTAATAAGTCATTGTTTTTAAAAACAAGCATGGTGTAAATACGAGTATGGGCCACAATACAGAGCACTTAGAGGCACAAAGAAAAATTGCCGCAACTTTCTAGTTCATTAAAAGTGAAAAAATGTTTCACTTCTGCTAAAAAAAATTGTGGTTTTTATTTGAATGTATGTATCTTTTTTTCAGTAGCAGAACTCATTACTGCTCTTGACAGTTCATTTTTAATTCTCGGTTGGAGCTCATCACTCCGACTCCAGTACTGTACCAGCAGATCCTTATTACATTTGTAAATTGTATACTTATAGTGGGGGTGGTATTTCCTGGTACTCAACAAACTGTCCCTACTTCCTCCTGTGCAAAAAAAAAATCCAGGTGGGATTACAAGGCAGCAATACTGTCAGGAGCGCTCCGATGTGGAGCGTCTGCTACGTGGCCAAGATGGTGGTGCTCATGGCCGTGCACTGACATCATCATGCCGTGTTTTGAAATTAAAAATCGAAATAAAAGGATGCCAGAAACACAGATTTATTGCCTGAATATAGGTCTTTCTTGCTTAAGTTCATGGGTGCTCCTAAATTGCTATTTTGCCTTGATCCAATGATTCCTGGCCTTCTGCCTTGACTCTGACTTTGCTTCTTACTGCCTGCCCTGATCTTTTGCCTGGAAAACCACTACAAACTCTCATAACCCTTTGGATATGCCGAAGTGGACTTTTCTGTATACAGCTTTCTCCTTGGTCCTGAATCCACCCAACTAGAGCCACTAGGCCTTGACAAATACTCAGGTTAATCCTTTACAGTATCTGCCAACTTGGCCCGTAGGCTGATGAGAAGGATAACAATCATGGTGCCATACATAGAATGGTCATCTTTTTTTTGTTCTGTTTGTTTAGGCCAACGTGAGCTGAAGCTCCTCTTCACTTGCTCTTCGGCCATTGCACCATACACTGGCCAACCCAATGCATTGCCAGATTACATTTTCAAACCTGCCCAATCAAAGAGCCCACCAATACCCATGCTCTATATATATATATTGGTCTACATCTAGTCAGCATATATATTGAAAATAGTATTAAACATTATTTTATTCAATTTCATATGTACTTGTATGGCTAGCTTTGATATAGGACTATCGTTCCATGGACTGAGCAAAACGGAACCATTTTTAATGGTAGCAAATGAATATTTCTAACACAGATCATTTAATCACAGATAGCCAGCATACAGTACATACTAAAAATAGTATGAAGCATCATTTTGTACAATTTTATATGTACGTGTATGGCTAGCTTTGATATAAGACTATCATTCCATTGACTGTGCAAAACTGCTCCATTTTTTAAGGTAGCAAATTAATATTTTTGACACAGCTCATATATTGTTTAGAATAGCATTTTCATGACAAAACACAGTGCTAAATATAGCCATGCAGCGCTCAGCGTTCTCCACCAGGTTCCATACCTACAACATGTTTTTTCATATAAAATGATGTGTCAGGACAAATCAAGACAAGATCCCTATAGCTGTTTTGCATTCTGAACACACAAACAGGATTGTATCAGTCATGTAATGTTTCTTCATGTACATGTTTTCAGCACTTATTCTCCTGTCTGTTTGTTAAGTGTAATCATGTAAAGATTGTCATGTCTCGGTGACACTACATATCTAAAACATGACATTGCTACAACTCAGAACAAAGTACTCATTCACGGTGAACCATTTCGTAAAACAAGAAATGCAAGTAGTTTGTTCACTGATTGTGATGCCTGACAATAGGAGCTCAGATGTCTTTGTAGTATTTCTTATAAGCAAGGGACAGATTTTATTCCCCAAAAGGCATCATTAGCCAATAGAAATTTGAGTTATTTTAATAAGACAGGAGAATATATTAATGAAATCTGCTATATGTATAGATATATCTCACTCCCACAGATGAAATAAATATATACATTTTTTCAATACACAATAAATGGGCCCCGATATGTTTTCTAAATTGCATAGATATAACAAGGGTTGATAAATTAGCCCCTAATTCTACTCTTAATAACAAGGGGTACATTCCAGTTTAGGTCCAAAAAGAATTTATACTGAAAGGTTCAACCAGGAGCCTTGAACTCTAATTTTCCTCTCCCCAATTGCTTTTCAAGATCATTTCCATTGATACTAAGGAGGAGAGTAAACAATACACTTAAAAGAGCGACTGTAAAAACATGTTCTTTCCCATGAAGAATTAGTGGTTGCCTTGCAGTAAAGTAAAAAAAAAAATGCTTTTGCTGAAAACATAGAATAAAGTAACAAAAGAAGAGGTAACCATTATAAAAACTAGAAAAATGGCACTTTTTAATAACATGCAGGTACAATGCAATACAATTTAGTTAAAGGTGGAAAGGTTCTTTTAAGGTTCTTTTTACTATTTTATAAACCATCCATAAGACAAAGGCTGCAAGTCCTGATTTTAAATTTAGTAGCAGCTTCATTGACTCTGCAAATCCAGTGCCTGATGAAATTCTCTTACTATTTGGTGTATGAATTACACTTCGTCTTTCAGAACTGCTAGCAAGAACAGAGAGATCATGTATTATTCGGATAGACATGTTTCACATATCCACCCATGAGCAATCATCAGAGTGCAGTGATTGGCATTTCCATGTTGGGCAATGACCATATTAAGTTTCCAGTGTGAACTCCTCTCTAATGAATAAAGTGCTACATGCATTTAGCAACACTGTATTCACAAGGGACTTTATGTGGGCATCCCCTTGTAGTCCCCAATGGGTGCAAGGTGCTATAGAGCCCTATAATTACTGACTGCCTATGGCAGACATTAAATACAGAGAGAGGCTGCCTTATGCCAGGCTGCATAATGCTGTAAACTTTGAGGCACATTTCAAACATGGCACAAGATGCATAGTGCAGATTGCAGGAACCATTGTCCCAAACACAGCAGGTAAGTGCTTTGCACCCCTTAGATTTTCATCCAGCAGGAGCAAAGTGCTGCAAGGCCTTTAACACAAGGGCTTTTTGAATGAGCCTACATGGTTGTGCCCCGTTATAAATTGTGTTCAGGGTCTTTTTCAGTGAGGTGCTCCCTATATTTTATACAAGTGCAACACCTCTTACAAATGTAAGTCTACAGAACTTTTGGACATTTTTGGATCAAGTATCCTTCATGGACCAAAACTGATCAGGTCCCATTTCTCATAATAAAGTGACATAAATATCAATTCAAGACAATCTGCAGCAGGGAATCCCAAATCTCCCCCTAATTGACCTCTAGACTAATGCCAAAGAGGGCTGCTTATACACAGGCCAAGAAATAGCTCCTCCTCTGGTATCTGCTTTCTGTTGTGTCTGCACCCAGAGCCACTTCAGCAGCCCAGGGGCAGATTTTGGCTATGAAATGAGCGAGTATGCATTTTAGCACTGAAATCCATTCCATGTGTGTGCCATCAGTCCTTCCAGAGTACTTAGGAGAGCAAACAGGCATTCCCCCACAATCTAACCCCAGATTAACTGGGTACAGCAAAACTACTGCTATAAACAGGACTACACCTCAAGCAAACCTGATGGTATAGACTTAGATAACACTATATGCAAGTTTAATGCTATAGACAGGGATTACCCCTAATACAAATATAATGCTTTAAACCGGGACAATACTGCATATAAATGTAAAAATATATAGACAGGAACTACAACTCCTACAACAGGTAGTAAGGATCTGTGACTCACACAAGTGACATTTTAAAGGAATTGCAGCTCATACAAATATACTGTTATAGACAGGGCCTTGTTTCATCCTGTGTCTCTTGTCTTTAATGTTCTTGCTGTCTATATGATATTAACAATTTATAATATGCCATTGTTCTGACATATTATTCTATTATAACCAGTTTTATTTTGGTATTATATCGTGGCTTAACAAAGGCTTTTCACTATGTTTAATTTTTAGGCTCACAACAGAAATTTGCTGTCCATCGACTTTGATCACATAAGTAGAACAGGGAAAATCTATGATGATCACCGGAAATTCACTCTAAGGATACTGTACGATAAAACGGGACATCCAATTCAGTGGTCACCAAGTAGCAAGTACCACGATGTGAATATCACTTACTCACCATCTGGCCTTGTTAATTACATTCAGAGGGGGACATGGACAGAGATGATGGAGTATGATCAAACTGGGAAGATTGTTTCCCGAACCTGGGGAGATGGAAAAATGTGGATCTACTCATACCTAGAAAAGGTTTTTTATTCCTTTTGTTATTGCCTGGAGAGTTTCATGATTGCATTGTACATTAAGGTAGTAGACTAAAAGCGCTATTGACTTATATAATGAAATCACATTATAATGGATTTTTCAGAAAATGGTGTAAATTATAAGTGCCTTATGCATTACTTGATATACATTAAACTGGAACAGCACAAGCTTTTCTGTTAACAGTCATCAATCAACATACAAATACTTTTATAATGAAAAAAAAACACTGAGGATGCTAAATCTTTTACAAATGGGGACCCATTTACTAATACTCATACAGATTTTCATACACGAATTGCAGAAGTAAAGGCATTTTTTTTAGTTGTACTTAAGGGGAAAAAAAATTTGACCATGGCCTTAAGATTTTATCGTTTGACTTGCATTTATTAATGAACTTTCTCAATTTTTCCCTGAGTATCCCAAAACGCCAAACAACTTGACATGCCTCTTTCAGACTGATTTAAACTGGTCCACTGGACTGATTCCAACATGAGTCAGGAAAAACAATTGACCAGCTTCTATTCAAACAGTGGCTGGATATCTAAAACAATAAGATAAACCTATAAAAATATTTTCTTTTACTATAGTTTGAGAACATATTTGTAGTTATGAGTGTTTGACCTATGAAAAGGTCCTGCTAAATATCCAAGTAATATTAATTACAATGTATTTGTGTCTGTCCTGAATTCATTTGTGTAATCAACCCATCTGAATCTTTTCCTTTTAGACCATTAGCCTTTTCTTGCATAGCCAACGACGCTACATCTTCGAATATGACCATTCAGATTACCTTGCTTCAGTAACTATGCCTAACATGATGCGTCATACTTTGCAAACAATGCTCTCTGTTGGCTATTACCGGAATATTTATAGCCCACCCGACAATGGTGGCTCTTTCATTCAAGACTTCAGTGGAGATGGCCACCTCTTGCAGACATTACATGTCGGAACTGGACGAAGAGTGCTATATAAATATACCAAACAAACACGTCTTTCAGAGATTGTCTATGACACCACCCAAATCACGTTTACATATGAGGAAACTTCTGGAGTCATTAAAACAATACATTTAATGCATGAAGGCTTCGTTTGTGCCATTCGATACAGAAAGACAGGTATGTTGCTGAGCGGCTCTGCTTCTGTTCTGTACTCTACTGTGCAACCCCATCTCTAGATATGCCACAAAAATATTATATGGTAGCAAGATAATCATCAATTTTACTTAAACTTACTAGTTTCATACCTGGGTGCTCGGTAAAGTAATATGTAGTGCAGAAATAACCAGCAACACTAAAATCTTGGTGTTACTAGTCATTTCTGCACTATATATATATATATATATATATATATATATATATGGACCTAGGAATCAAAAATGGCATCACGAATATTTCCAATACACAATTTCAAAGGAGGAAAATGTATCTAAACTGAATTTAAAAAACAGATGCATATTAACATATTTGAGATTGGCTTCTGATCGTTTTTGTTCTTTTGAAAAACATTTTATCTTATATATATTTTCTAGGTCCTCTCATTGGAAGGCAGATCTTTCGATTCATCGAAGAAGGCCTAGTTAATGCCAGGTTTGACTACAGTTACAATAATTTCCGAGTTACCAGCATGCAAGCCATGATAAACGAGACTCCTCTTCCCATCGATTTGTATCGCTATGTTGATGTGTCTGGAAGACTAGAACAATTTGGGAAGTTCAGTGTTATCAATTATGATCTAAATCAAGTCATCACAACTACAATGATGAAGCACACAAAGATTTTTAGTTCTAGTGGTCAAGTCATTGAAGTGCAATATGAAATTCTGAAGGCCATTGCATATTGGATGACAATCCAGTACGATAACATGGGTCGCATGATAAAATGCAACATACGAGTAGGAGTAGATGCTAATATAACGAGGTATTTCTATGAGTATGATGCTGATGGACAACTTCAAACAGTGTCTGTTAATGATAAGCCCCAATGGCGTTACAGTTATGATCTCAATGGAAACATCAATCTTCTCAGCCATGGGAACAGCGCCCGTCTTACCCCATTAAGGTACGATGGTGGAGATCGCATTACAAGACTTGGAGAGATTCAGTATAAAATGGATGAAGATGGATTTCTTAGACAAAGAGGAAATGACATATTTGAATTTAACTCCAATGGCCTTTTGAGCAAAGCGTACAACAAAGTTGCAGGCTGGAGTGTCCAATGCCGCTACGATGGACTAGGGAGACGAGTGGCTAGCAAATCAAATCTGGGATCTCATTTACAATTCTTTTATGCAGATCTGGCAAATCCAATGAGAGTCACCCATTTGTACAATCACTCAAGTTCTGAAATAACATCACTTTATTACGATCTTCAAGGCCACCTCATTGCTATGGAACTGAGCAGCGGAGAGGAATATTATGTTGCATGTGACAACACAGGAACACCTTTGGCGGCTTTCACTAGTAGGGGTCAAGTCATTAAGGAAATTCTATACACGCCCTATGGAGACATTTACAGCGATACAAATCCAAGTTTTGAAGTTATAATTGGATTTTATGGAGGACTGTATGATTCCTTAACCAAACTTGTACATCTCGGTCAAAGAGATTATGATGTTGTTGCCGGTCGATGGGCCACGCCTAATCTTCGTATTTGGAATAAACTGAACATTGACCCTAAACCATTCAACCTATACTCTTTTGAAAACAATTATCCTGTTGGTAGGACACAAGATGTGGCACAGTATACTACAGGTATATTTTTGAGATTTGTTTATATCACCTCAAACACAAAAGTACAAAAGGATGCAAATTTGTGGGTTTTTCTACTATAATTCCAGTTTACAGGCAGTTACTCCTACTGCAGTTACACCTGATGCATCAAAATAATTGCATAACAATTCTCATAACAATTGCGAGTGTATGTGTCTTAGCAAATCAGCTGTTGCGCCTAACAATTTTAGGTTTGTGTCACGGCCAGTGCTTGTTGTTAAAATGAGGTTTGCATGTGATTTTTTTTGGCATAAGTCTCTTGTGTCTATTGACAAAACCCCTTACGTGAACCCTGGAATTACTGCCATGTTTGGGATGGTAAGGATCATGTTCAGATATGCGGTTGCACTTGCAATTGCATTCATAATTGACTCCTACAGAGAAGTATTTCTGTTAAATCAACTAAAGTAGGTGTATATCTAAATGGATACTTCCCTTTTCTATAGCTCAACCCCAGCATGTAATGTCAGCCATCTCTGAAGATTTGCTCACAGATAAAGCAAGGTGCAGTATAGAGTCCTCAAATACAAGGGAACCTTGGGGTTTTGACTATTAAAAAATCAATTCAACTTTGGCATCATTTAAAAAGAGCAAGTACAGGTATGGGACATGTTATCCAGAATGCGGAGGTTTTCCAGATAACAGATCTTTCCTTAATTTGGATCTGCATCCCATAAGTCTACTAGAAAATCAGTAAATACAGTGAAACCTCAATTTTAAGTGCCCTGATTATAAGTTTTCCCGCATTTTACATTTTTTATTTGTGGTCCCACCAATTTATAATGCATTTTTATAGGTGCATTTCTCTGATTTTAAGTCATGTTTTCCTGGATTTTACATCCATATTTTGTCCTGATGTTCCCAAAAATAGCTTTTTTTTTTCTCTATGAATGTTATTGTTTGTGAAATAAAGAGGTTTAAAATAATAATCAGATGTACATTTTGCCATGGTCCTGCCTGTAAATGGTCATTCCAATTAGTCTGCCCCTTATACAGTCCTGCACCAATCACTTATTGCTTTAGCTTGTGTATGTGACTGAGGCCTTGCACATGCCCCACATAGTGTAACATTAACGCTGCAATACTTATTAACACAGTAAATATTGTATTATAAAGTAAATGGACCACTTTGCTTATATCCTTTCAGTACTTGAAGAAAAAGTTACTTTAACACATTTCCCTGATCTTACATTTTCCCGGATTTTACATATTTTTTCCTGGTCCCTTGAAAAATGTAAAATGGGGGTTCTACTGTAAACCCAATAGGCTGGGGTTCTGTTTTATCATTACAGAGAAAAAGGAAATCATTTTCTAAAAATTTGGATTATTTGGATAAAATCCAGTCCATAATTCTGAGCTTTGTGGATAATGGGTTTCCGGATAACTGATCCCAAAACTTTACTATTTTTACTACTTATTGTTATTTTGAAATTCTAGGTAAAATGCTTTATTGTTGGGGGAAAATGTGATAATTTGCACTTTTTCATTAACTGTGGTAGGCTATTCAAGAAGCTTTTTACATAATGAATATGAGAATGACACTCACTTATTTAAAGTTCAGTTGGTAAGATATTTTCTAACTGCACATTTTTGTAAATCAGCCCCTTGACACCACATGTGTTTGTTTGCTCAGTAAAATAATTTCCTTCTTTCAACTACCATATTTTGTCTTTGTGTTACCCTCTAGACATCGGAAGTTGGCTGGAACTATTTGGATTTCAGCTTCATAATGTGCTACCTGGGTTTCCAAAGCCAGAATCAAAAGACTTTCAATCAACATATGAGTTGCAACAGCTACAGACCCAAACGCAGGAGTGGGATCCAGGAAAGGTCAGCTGGATGGTTGTTTTATATTGAAAAACAAACACATACATAAATAGGCAGCGGTAATATGCAGATTTGTATCCATGGAGCTTGCTTAGGGCCAGTATTAAATGCAGGGTCTTATTTGCAACTGTGAGTGCTGCACCTTGCTACAGATTCGCCATGAAAGTAACGCTGATGGGTGCATTTTTGCACCCATTAGCATGCACATTTCATGTGTTTGGTTTTGATAAATGAGCCTTTTAGTCCATTGTCTCAAATTATAATAAAATACCTTTATTGCATGACCAAACAGTCAGCAGTTATGTACCTCCCAAAATCCCCTTCAATCTCCTACAGCAAGTATGATGTCATAAAAAATACCCTGGCATGTCATAAAAGTTTGTAGTATATGAATTAAAAAGCTCCAAAACTATATGGCCTGTGAATAAAAAATTGTTGTATGACTGCAATATCATGTTCTATACCAGGGATCCCCAACCTTCTGAACCCGTGAGCAACACTTAGAAGTAAAAGGAGTTGGGGAGCAGCACAAGCATGAACATTGTTCTTAGGGTGTCAAATAAGTGCTGTGATTGGCCATTTGTTAGCCCCTATGCGGATTGACAGCTTACATTGAGGCTCTGTTTGGCAGTGTACCTGGTTTTTATGAAACCAAAACTTGCCTCCAAGCCTGGAATTCAAAAATAAGCTCCTGCTTTGAGGCCACTGAGAGCAACATCAAAGGGGGTTGGAGAGCAACATGTTGCTCATGAGCTACTGGTTGGGATCACTATACTAATAAATAGCATTTGAATCTCTACTAAGAATGAATGATCAGTGATATTGATTCTTGCATCCAATGATTCTGGTCTTTATAATCCCAATCTCTCTGATCTTTTAATTTAATGTAGGTATGTCTATCTATCTATCTATCTATCTATCTATCTATCTATCTATCTATCTATCTACTGTATCTATCTATCTATCTATCTATCTTTCACTCCAATAACATGTTTAATAATGAAGTGTGGTTTGTTTCTAATTAATTGATTCCACAAAGTGTGATCTGTAAGCATCCTTTCAACAAATGTTGGATTATCACTTCTTTAAAATAGGGTTTGTTTATCTGTCGTTCCAGACTGTCCTTGGCATTCAATGTGAGCTCAGGAAGCAGCTGAGAAATTTCATATCTTTGGATCAACTGCCTATGGCCCCCAAACAAAATGAAGGAAAATATCATGCTAAATTAAATTACCCCAGATTCGCTGCCATCCCTTCTGTTTTCGGAAAAGGCATCAAATTCGCCATTAAAGAAGGAATTGTGACAGCTGACGTCATTGGTGTTGCAAATGAAGACAGTCGACGTATTGCAGCCATACTGAACAATGCACATTACCTGGAAAAATTACATTTTACTATTGACGGTCGTGATACTCATTACTTTATTAAGCTGGGTTCTTTGGAAGAAGATCTGGCTGTCATCGGTAATTCTGGCAGTGGGCGCATTCTGGAAAATGGAGTCAATGTTACTGTATCGCAAATGACTTCAGTAGTTGGTGGAAGGACTCGTAGGTTTGCAGATATCCAGCTTCAACATAACACCCTGTGTTTTAATGTACGGTATGGGACAAGTATGGAAGAAGAAAAGAACCATGTTCTAGAACTGGCCAGGCAGAGAGCTGTGGCTCAAGCTTGGACAAAAGAGCAGAAGCGGCTCCAGGAAGGAGAGGAAGGCATAAGACAGTGGACAGAAACAGAAAAACAACAGCTATTGAATACAGGAAAGGTACAAGGCTATAGCGGATATTTTGTTCTATCTGTGGACCAATATCTAGAACTTTCTGATAATGCCAACAACATTCACTTCATGAGACAGAGTGAAATAGGCAGGAGGTAACAAACAAACAAGAAAAAACAAAAAGAAAAAACTCTTTGCCTTTGCGTCACCAAAGACTGCCTGTTTTTAAAAGCATAAAATGGTTTATTGTATTGATTTTCTAGATCAGATATCTGTTAATGTAAATATAAAGAAAAATGTATCCAACTGCCTTTAAATGTGACAAAAGATGGTATTTTAATATTGTTAGTTTTAAAAACGGTATCCTTCAAGCACTCATGAGGCCATTTAGCGCCACGCTGAGCAACGGTTTAATGGCCTCCCGGGTGTTCATGGGATTAAAAAAAAAAATGACTGTAAAAGCTTATAATTTTTGTGTGGCGGTATATAAAGTTTTCGCTTGCATATTAACCATGACAAAGTTGCCGCTCATCCGGAGGCTAGAGCTTATGTGATGTTAGAACTTTTAGACAAAAATCCTACCTACAGATTAATAGTACGTATATGATGACAAACACATGTGCAAAGCTGAAATCCTCTGTCATTGTTTCTTATTTTTCATAAACAAGCATTCTTTCAAAATAAAAAAAATAAATAAAATCCACCAATATTTTTCTCTATAGTCCTATTAAAATAGTAATAAGCCAAACCACTTCAAGTATTGCTCAGAAATGATATGGGTATTGGAAGAATAGACCATCTGTGCTACGTTATCATGAATTACTCTAGGGGGGTAATTTATTAAATTCCGAATACCAAAATCTAGAGAAATTTTTGGTTTTTTTACTAGAAAATCCAATGTTTTAGTGAAAAACAAATAATTTTTCGTGATTTATCATACCCCGAGGACGAAGATTGTCCAAATCTGAAAATCCAGCATCTCAGACCTACGTTATCATGAATTACTCTAGGGGGGTTATTTATTAAATTTCGAATGCCAAAAACTAGAGAAATTTTAGTTTTTTTTACTAGAAAATCCAATGTTTTAGTGGAAAAAAAAACAATTTTTCGTGATTTATTATACCCCAAGGATGAAGATTGTCCAAATCTGAAAATCCAGCATCTCAGACCTGCTGAGGTTGTATATATGTCAATGGGAGAAGTCTTGAAGATATCCTGATCTGCGCTCAGTTTTGCGTGAAAAAATTTGATTATTTGTTTAAAAAACCTGAAAAAAACGCACAATCCGAATTTTTGGACGATTTTCACTAGTTTTTCTAGTTTTTTCCCCGAACTGGAATTTTTCAGGAAAATGTATTGATAAATAAGGGGAAAAAAACCCATGTGGATTTGGTCGGAGTATATTTCAAAAAATAATAAGATAATTTCGGATTTATCAGATTTATGTGTATTTATTGCTCCTTCTGCTCAGTGTAAGATAGGGTCTCCTGCCTAACAGTTGGTGACAGTCTTTGACATATACTGTGTTGACCAAAATGTACATTGACTGTATAACCTATTATGACTTATTTCACACTTATCTGCAATCTATGACATCACTTTGGGCTCAGAGTGTTGAGTTTATGTATTTTCTTTTTCAAAGTTTGACTCTAATCAAACATCGAGTGCGGAGGACAGAATTTGACACATCCCTTGCTAGTAGAACAGGGAAGATATAAAAGTAGCATATTGTGACTTTATATCACATTCTTAGTATTGAGTTTGTATTTAAGTGCAATTTACTGCATTTCGATGCAACAGCAATCATTTCCATTTTGCTTTTACCAAGGCATAAAGCCACTTTGTGCAATCACTGATTCTGTCTGTTCATATCTACTTAAATAGGTGTCTCACTTAAGCATCATAATATTTTAATTGTATAAGTGGAACTGTGCAAACAAAGACCTTTGAGGTATAAAGTCCCACAATATGATTCAACATATGTTAAATAGTATTTTAATATTATAATATAATGTAGAGTATATAGTACAAAAAATATATCACAATAAAATACTAGCTTAATAAATATGTTTCCAAACTGTGGGGTCAATGCACTATGGGGACTCCAAGAAGACAGTTGGGTACCTACCCTGAAGAAGAGATAAGATTTAAAGCTGACATACTTAAATCTATACTTATTGTTGTTCCTGGAACTGGTACAACTGATATACAAGCTGATATTACAATATATTTGTAACCAAGTTAATAGTTAACTGGGTCCACAATGGGGGCTAGAACCTTAAAAAAAAACCTAATTAAGTTCTTTGGCAGAACAATCATTTCTACATTGGGTATATTCAATAATGCAGTTTTCAACTTGATGAACATTAGTGAAGATATACTTTGTTGTCAAGGAATGCACTGAAAATGGTGTTGATATATTATTGTATCTTTAGTACCCACTAGTAGAGAATAAAATTCTGTGTATGCAGATTCCTCTGGGAGCCCACCTGACATGGATGGATTCTGTTCTCAAGCTAGCCTTGGTTACTAGTACCCTGGCCTTGAGGGCAGAGCCACCTGTTTGGCTGTAAGAGCAGTTCTTTGTTTTTCTGTGTTGTGGAGCCATTTTTCTATGCTCTCCCATCATTAACTCCCTTTTACAAGTCTATAAACCCCTTGTAAACTCTTTATTCATGGTTCTGACTCTTTGTGAGTTCAGAATCCACAGAGCTAGTGTGAAATAAACTTTGTCTTTTACCTCAAGTGATCTCCATTAACTGAATTTCCACAACACCCCCATAGATGTTACATTGAGCCTGGGGTTCCCACTGGGGCTCCTAAATCCAGGGGGGCAGAGCAGTGGAAGGGGGCAGTCCAGTTAAAATAGAAATGTCTATTTGCTCTATGAGGTACAGTATGCTTGAAAGTCCAGCTTGGAAGAGATTAGAGCTGAAAACATATTTTCCATGAAATATATTATTGTAATTATGACAGAATGACAAAAAGATCCATATTTTACTATATTTGTAATCTTGTATGAGCTAAAGGGGGCTAACCAATGTCACCATTGGTCTAAACTAACAGACAGGAAAACAGCAAGAAAGGGTTCCTCTCCCCTAGTAATATATGGAAAATTCAGTATTTTTTTGTTTCCTACTGAACTGTAGGACTTTTGTAACATCAACATTACTTTACCTTAAAACAGCAGCTTACATTCTAAGTAACAGAGTCTGCGTCCTCTCTAGAGCTGATACCCTTCCTTTGGGTTTCAGCCTCTAAAATTGAAAAGAATGCAGAATTGGTGTGTCTGTTGTACAGCACTGGTTGGTTTAATGTCTGTAAACCGATGTTTCCTCTTATTGGTGTAATTTGTAAAATCAAGTAATGTAATTGTATTTTAAATGGTTACTATGTCCTAGGGAGATGGTAGAAATGCATCAATGTCTTTAAAACATCCCAAATCAGAAGAAAACCATGTTTCTTTACACAGCTTTTGGCGTTATGAATAAGCAAATAGAATAAATACATGAGTTCGACCATCGTTGGTTGATTCAGAGGGATAGTATGCTGTAAAGCCTTTTTTCCCTGCTGTGTTGCTTTGATCTTTCCATCTTCTATATTCTCAGTAGGTCGAGGATCAAACAGCGCTCGTCCACATACTGCAGCTTAAGACAATCTGTCAACAAAATCCACTTCAGCAGGCTAAATACTCTATGGGATAAAGAGATATCTTCAAGGACAAATGTGTGTTTATTATGTACATGGAATATGTGTCAAATCTTTATCCCTGCCCATGGTGCCGACATGAAACATGCTAAATGTGAATCTATAACTTGGTTAAAAACGTATTCATTATGAGGCGCATTACTAACTGCATCTTATTTCACACAAACCAGGCAACACAAATAACATGTAGATAATTAACACTAACGGGGGAGATTTATTAAGGGTCAAATTATAAATTTGAATTCAAATTTTCAGCATTTTTTTGGTGTCAAAATTCACACATTCGAATCTTAGCCCCCCAATACGAATGTAAATTAGAATGTGAGATTTAACCGATTTATCACACTTCGACCATGGAAACAGTTCTAATTCGAATACTCGTCACCTAAAACCTGCCAAGCTCATTTACATGTCAATGGCAGAAGTCCGTTACCATTTCAACATGTTAATTGTCTTCCTGACATTCAAGTTTTTCAGAGGGAAAAAAAAATTCAAATTTGATTTGAATTTTCGGGTCGGGACTATTCGATCAGACAAAATTTTTCTTAACTTCCCATTCAAGTTGTGAGTATATTCAAATTTATTAGAGTAAAAAAAAAAAAATCACATAAATTTGAAATTCAAAAGCAATGGTAGAGTGCTTACACCCCTGAGCATATACCTTTTGCGGTACCAGGTGCTACACTAGGGGACCCACACCTGCCATAGGGGGTCATAGAGTTACAGCTGAAAAAGTGCAAGGTTTATTCACCCCATAATTATTCGCCTTTTTTCTGTATATTTTTGGGGTAAATAAACATTGCACTTAAATTAAATTTTCAGTATGCCACTGGTATCTTTATGCATACATTTAAAATTCAACCAAATCTGCCCAGCTTAGAGCTAATTCTTTTTTGTTTGTTTGTTTGCACATACATTAGACCAGGGGTCCCCAACCTTTTTTACCCATGAGCCACATTCAAATGTAAAAAGAGTTGGGGAGCAACACAAGCATGAAAAAGTCCCTTGGGGTGCCAAATAAGGGCTGTGATTGGCTATTTGGTTGCCCCTATGTCTACAAGAGGCTCTACTTGGCACTTTACTTAGTTTTTAAAACTTGCTTCTAAGCTTGGAATTCAAAAATAAGCACCTGATTTGAGACCGCTGAGAGCAACATCCAAGGGGTTGGAGAGCAACATGTTGCTCACGAGCTACTGGTTGGGGATCACTGCATTAGACATACACATAAGAAAGTTACATGGGAAAGGTTTTATAATGCACAGCAGCCAATCCTATTTTTTGTAATGGCTGAGCCATGAAAAGCTTTGTCCATGTTACTCCAATAACCAATATGTTTTTCTTCTTTCTTTTAACATATTGGCATTTTGTCGGAACTATTAAGATTAGTCTTATAGTTCAGGATATCGCAACTTTATTGGTGTGGGCACTTCTGTATCCTGTATGTCTTGTGGGTCTCATCCATAAACCAGATACAGTACATATTTGTATAGATTCCAAGTGATAACTATTTGGCACTGAGTGGGCTCAGCAATTGTTCTCTCAGATGCCCAGCCCCATATTGGTTATAGTTGGTATTACTGACCCTATTTTTAAAGGATGCATTTCTATGATTTCCATCAAAATAGGAATAACCTATTGTTATGTGACTTACATTATGTTTTTTTTTTTACTCACATATTATTTTTAGAAAATATCCTGTTTTGACCTATTCT
This sequence comes from Xenopus laevis, assembly GCF_017654675.1. Taxonomy (NCBI): domain Eukaryota; kingdom Metazoa; phylum Chordata; class Amphibia; order Anura; family Pipidae; genus Xenopus; species Xenopus laevis. The sequence goes on along the minus strand of NC_054385.1, from coordinate 40,272,240 downwards.
CAAAGCAACAGGTGTTTTTGATTGACACTGAAGGAGTCCAATCAGTGACAAGTGCAACCTATTGTAGTGGCTACAGAGAGGAAGAGGCGCTACAGCCATCAGCTTGATCACACTGATGGTCAAAACAGAATATCTTCAGTACAAAATGGTAAAGAAAAAACTGTGACGTATGTCTGTTATATGTTTACCATATGTGTTCCTTGCATTGATATTAACTGAATCATAAGAAAAGTGCTGCTCCTATCACTTATGGGTTTGTCCATGCACCGCCATGTGCCAATGGGAGGCAACAGAAGACAAAATGTTCTGTCTGAATCCAGAGTGATCATTGGAAGAGCTTAGTGCTACTTTGGAGTGTAGGGAATGGGTGAGATTTATGGTGGGTCCAGCATTTAAAGCTTAAATGATACCTGAAATAAGTACAACTGGAAATAAAAATAAACATATTTATCTCCATCTAACTTCTTCCAATTGGGTTTTCCACTTAAGTTAAATAGCAGGTCAATAGAAAGTGGTTTGGTCATTTTCAATATTCCTAGGATAATATTTCTGGGTTGCCATTGCCGGAACTCAATATCCTGGGAATGAGAGTGTCTTTTTATTATCAGTATCAAGTTGGGGCTGTAGCACCCCAAATCCCAAGACCAATTGGAAAAAACGAGAGGAAAAACAGGCAGTGACTTACTTCTGGTGCTCAATAATGACTGGGGCCAACAAGTTTGTGGGGCTGTAGACCTGAAAATAGAACAAAGGATCCTGGGGATGATATATCAGCATTTTCAAATCTGTATTACATTGTGTTTGCCAACTTCTTTGAGCCATTGTGACTCTGTAAGTATTAAATATTCATTGGATGTTAGCAATAGTAGGCAATTTTGTTCATAAGCAGAGCTATTGTTTACAGACCATGTAATCTTTGTTAGCTTTCTGTATGAGAGTTGTTTTTTACCAGGCAGAACTTTGTGTTGCTTTGACCTAAGCCTCATTGCTAGGAAACAACATAATCAGTTTTATATGTCTGATCTCCTGTGCTACTAATGGGAAATAGACAAGTTTTCTGTCGTGGCTGCAGCTCAATGCTCTTGTTGCAGTTTTGCTCTGGTTTGTGGGCCAGAAGCATGCTTTTTCTACACAAGCATTATGCTGTAAATAAAAATCTCAATATGACAATGTGCTGAAAGAAAAAAGTGCTTTGGATATTTTGTTTTTGACAATAAAAAAGAAAAACTGATTGTGTTCTTTATTTCCATAATTCTACTCTTTTGTTCAACTTTGTTGTTTGCTTTGCATTTTCTTTTGTATCAAGAGAGTAGGGCTGCACCATATTATATGTATTATAGTATACTGGCATAGGATCCGTTCTCTGGAAACTCATTATGCAGAAAGATCTGAATTACGTTGAGACTATCTCCCATATAGGCTCCATTTTAATCAACTAATTCAAAATGTTTTACATTATTTCCTTTTTTTCTGTAATAATAAAACAGTACCTTATACTTGATCCTATAATAAATATTTATAATTCAAATTATTATTGGTGGCAAAACAATCCTATTGGGTTTACTTAATGTATAAATGATTTTTAAGTAGACTTATGGTATGGAGATCAAAATTACAGAAAGATCCCCTTATCCTGAAAGTCCCAGGTCCAGAGTATTCTGCATAATAGGTCCCATACCTGTATATTATATTTCTAATGGTCAAATTCCATTAAAAAAATGAATTGTTTAAATAGGCACAAAGGCAAACATAGTTTAGCTTATTTTAATGTCAAATTGCATTTTTTAACATATCATCATTATTAATTTAATTTGCTTGCTTTAGACATTACCTATTCACTATAAGCAGACCCAAGCAGCGTGTTTGGGTTTTAATGTCCCACAGACTAAAAGAAGGAAAACTCTATAAGCCAGTGTGATAACACAAAGGAATTGAAACACTATAAGGTAATGGGCAGCACACCAGTCAGCTGTATTAATAAAAAAAATGACTAAGCTAAGATTTTATTGCACCCTAAGTAAGGGAACCAAAGCAAAGGAAATCATTTGAACCAGACTTCAAATGAGCTTTGAAGTCTGGTTGTGCGGGCGGTGATGTTACACACAGTTACAGTAAGTTTCAGTAGCCTTCTGGTATGTGTCATATTTGTTAAAAATATACAAATATAAGAGGCCAAAAAGTTGCCAATATGTTAAAATTCACCAGCCCGGGGAATTATTGTTGCGAGCACTATGCTTCGATTTTGCTTCTAGTCTTTGTGATCCTCTCTGCTGCTCTGGGTTGTGTGCACTCACAATGTAGCAAACACGTTGGCCTTCAGTTCCTAAATGTGGGCATACATAGGCTGATAAGAGGTGCGAAGAAACTAAGTCAGCAGCTTTTTGGCTGATGTCAGTGTACCCTTAGCAATATCTGGCCTAAAATGGGCAGATATCAATTGGGCAGTCTTAAAAATCCCATCAAGCAAGGGGTGCATCAGCTTGTTGATGTGGTCCATCCCTTGATGGCTGCTTGTACTGCATTCTGATTCAATCATTTGGTCCAAGGGCCACTAAGATTGGTTGGTTTGATGACCTCAGGCAACAGCAACATTGGCAGGGACTTGGAGCAAGATGATGGCATGGCGCTCCCTACAATAGGGTCTGGGGTTAATGAGTATTTATCACAGGGGATGCAACAAATTGGCACTCCCACAGAAATTAAGCTTTTTTTTCTATTCTTTAAAAACAAAAGCGTACAATTGCTTAACATATAGAGGGGCCCACTTTCCCTGTTGGAGTTTCCCCCTCAAACAAGTCAAGTGCAAGGGCCCGGGCTCACTTGTCGCCAGTGAACGTGTCACACACTTTGCGTCGCAGCGCCAGGCGAAAATTTGTTACCGCTACGCTAATTCACTAAGATGCAAAGTTGCGTCCTGGGTGCAAACACCGGTGACTTTTCGCTAGCGTTACTTTGGCAGTGCAAGCATTTTAAAGCGAAATTACACTAGTGAACGCTTCTGCTTATCAAAACTTTGTTACTCCTCTTACGCTTAGGTTAATTTGAATTGGGCGATTACATTAAATTCATATGGACATCTTTACTAGAGATTTTTGTGCAAATGCTTGAAGTGGCCACTTTTAAATACAAATGTCCAAGGAACCATAATAAAGACAAAAGAGATCCTATAATGCCCTACACATGAGCCCACCCTAACATGAATGTTCCATGCCCCTCAAATGTCTGGGGAAAAATGTTAACCCAAAAAAGTTTAATAGTTAGGACTTTTGCAGGCAATCTCGCTTAAAAAAAAAGCACCAGTAGCCAGCATTTTTACAACTCTAATGCATTTCCGGCATATGATGTAACTGATATAAGATTGAGGAAGATCTAGCTTCATTTTAGCAGTCTGTCTGGTCTAAGGTGGCAAAGTCAACTCTGGCGAAAGAAGTAACAATCAGTAAAATTTGCACTTTACTGAATTTGGGGAATAATAACCGTTCAACAGAACGTATAATCGCCTGGCAATAGGGTATGAACGAACGATAGCGACTGTCTCATTCGCTAAAGAATTGTCCTCTAAGCCTGTTAGTGAATTGGTAATGTCCCTGTGGATGGGATTTCTGGCGGATTGACGCTAGCGTTGGCTACTTCACCCTTTAATGAATCTGCCCTTTGGTGTTTTCAAATGTAAAGGATAACAGCCGGTACTATTCTCAGTCCGTCTCCAGGATAACTTTGCAGCTTTTTTCTGCCAGGCAACAGCAGCCTGATACTTGTTTCTTTGCTTCATTTCACCTACAGACAGCCTGAGCCCAACTATTACATTGCAAAATGCAAATATCTGCTCTTATTTATGCAATCTTTTTTCCGTTTACGACTTTTTATTTCATTTCCTCCTGAAACTGCTTGTTTCTGCACGTGAGTTTGAGAATGAGAGAGAAAACTAATAAAAATGGTAAATGCAAGAAAAAAACATGAATAATATGTTCTTGTTTGAAGGCTTTCTTGAAGCTGCCATTTTTATTAGCACAAATGTAAGAAGTTCAGTTACATACCTGCACACTGATGCTACTAAAAACATTCCTTATTTTTGTGCTCCTGGTGGGGGGGGTTGCCAAATACTTTTTTGGGTCAGTAAAACCTTTATTAAATTTACACAAAGGAAAATATTGATGATGTTCCACTTTTCTTGGTTGAAGATTTTTATTGTGGTACAGGTATAGGACCTGTTATCCAGAATGCTTGGGACCTGGGGTTTTCTGGATAAATGGTCATTCTGTAATTTAGATCTTCATTCCTTAAATCTGCAAAAAAAATGAAAACCCAACTAGATTGTTTTGCTTCCAATAAGGATTAATATTAATATATTAATTGTTTTTAAAAGTCATATTAATATTTTAAAGTTTCATAGGAAGAAAGTAATGCTGGAGAAAATTCACAAAGAAACTTTCCCGCTGACGAATCATCTCTGGCAAAGGTACACCAGCATTCTTTTGGCGAGACGAAATTGCACATTTTGATAAATACGCGTACTCATCGCAAAATAACATGTGCCACAGTTGTGTTGAGAACTTTCCAAAAGCGAAAATTTGATCATAAGTAAATATGCCCCTATGAGAGATGGCCTTTCTGTAATTCGGAGCTTTCTAGATATCAGGTTTCCGGATAATGGATCCCATACCTATCATAACATCTGCAACAAATGTATTGATACTTCCTATTTTTAGTTTACTAATTTTTCGTCAGTTTCTCTTATTGTACACTAAAAGGTTAGTTCAACTATAACTGATCACTTAGGGCCCTATTTATGTTTGTTCGACCTAGAACCATATAGCAGTTCTGCAATTTGCATTTGTTTGTGAACTCTGGAGCCCAGAGGCATCTAGATTTGTACTCCAGATCCTCTTGTTTATGGGTCTGCCATATTGCCACTCCCACTAATGCATTTGTTTCTATTAGTGTCTACCATATTGGCACTCCCATACCTAATCTCAGTGATTCTCCTGGAACCTTCCTAGATTATGGCAGCTAGGTGGATACATGGGTGCGTTATTTAGGTTTACAGAGTAGGTTGGATCCCCATTTTTAATCATAGTATTACTATATGTCTTCCAAACAAGCTTTTCCGTCAAGCAAAAGTTCAAGGCCCCCTATACTGGATTTCTATTTGCAGAGCTGGACACCATCTTTGATTATATCACATCCAGTATCTGGCAGCGACTGCCAACCAGGAACATGGACAGTGGAAGCCAGGACCAGATCAACTGCCACTGCACATGGCCCTGCACCACAATGGCTGCCAGGGAGCCAGACTCGATCAAAGATGGCGGCCTCCAAACCTGCTGAGTAATTCTGCAGTAAGAGAGATGGTAAGTCAAAGGTGCCATACAGTTTGGTTCTGCCATGCCATTCTCTGTAGATGACTACAGAGCAGAAACTCTCTTAATCGTAAGTATGTATGCCTCCCTATTTGAAGGATTTCAACTAAGAAAAGCAATGTGTTTTTTTTTGTTTTTTTTTGCGTAAATGCAAATTTAAAGGTAAAATAAAACAAACCCATTCTAAAAAAAAAAAATCAAATTGTATCTTTATTTCCCAGATGAGAGCAACATATGAAATTATAGTTTTCCCCTGATCATAAAAAGAGCATCATTAACCTTGTGTTCTGGTCCCAAAATTACATTGGAAAAAAACCATCAATGATATGTAAAAAAAAATTGTCATGTTTTTTTTTTTTTAATCTCTCTGAACCAGACATTGATTTTAAAATCCATATACTGGAGACAAAAAGATGGAGCGTTGTAATTTAATGTTTATGATTTTCACATTTCCTGTAAACAGAGACGCAACATTAAAAAAATGGCTCATTATGGGACCACGACTCTTGAGGGAAACATTATTTTGTTGTCTGTTTAAAGAAAAAAAATATTTAATGAGTCAATGGGCCAACCTATGTTAATGCAGAAAATACAGCTAATTAGGAAAGTTAATACTCATTATGCTGCCAATTAGGATTCACATTAGCTCTGCTGTGTTTGCATTTGTAAAATCTCTTCTTCAGTGAGATGAGAGGAATGCTAAAGTCTAAATGTAGCCAAACACCCTGGCAGATACACAGCATTAATTATTGCATTGTATAAAAGCCTGGCAATGGGATTTGTTGTATACAAAACAGGCATTTCGTAGGTTTAAAAGCCATTTAAAGGAAAATCTAAATGAACTAAGCTGACATCATTTATATATAGACAGATATAAGATCAGCCCTCTCCAGGGCACCCTTTGCCAAAGAAAGATAAAACTGATCTGAGAAATGGGTCAGAATGGAAACATCAAATATTCCATTAAATCGCAAAGTTAGTATATAATTAATAGCTATAAATGTGATTATTGTTCTCAATCCTTCTGAAGGCTTAAGCTCATATCCACATAAATGAAGATGTATGACCAAGTTGTAATTGGTTCAACAGCTACCAAGACATTTTTGTTATCAGTTGGGTTCTCTTTGTATCAATTCTTTGCTCTGTCTTGAACAGCAACTGACTGTTTTACTTGTTTTGCGCAAAGAAAAGTTTCAGGGAAATGACTGTAAATTAATAAAGGGTTTCTAAATGGAGATATGCATATCCCGAGGTGTTTAAGACAACAGAGCATAGTGTTAATGTACACAATTCATTCCATTTCTAGGAACCCATGGCAGACAATCAGCAGGTAGTCTTTACAAGTCTGGTTGATATGGGCTTTTAAACATGCGACAAACTTTACACCCAATATTACCTTAGATCAGTGGTTTTCATAGTTTAAGCACGTTAGAGATCCAATATTTGTTCAAGACCCCCCTCCATCTGATAATGAGCCAATTACAGCCTTTATTTGGCACTCCCAGGAAAATTTTTCATGCTTGTGTAGCGTTATAATAAACTGACTTTATTGAAGTCTGTTCTAGTTACTTTCCGTGTAGGTTAATACCACCCGTGAGACTTTTTTTTAGACAGAAGTAGGCCCTCGCAACAAGGTGGAGGCAGGGTGTAGTGCAACTGTAATCGTGTGCAAATCACAAGAGATTGGGCGCCAGTAGGTTTATTTTGCTTAAACCATAAACTGAGCATATTAACCAAAACCAGAGTTCACCATGGAGTATGGAACATAGAATAACACATAGATCAACCAATATAACAAGGTATACTCACTGTACCAAACATATAATGACTCTCTGCAAAATAGAGCGTACATAGTAGAGAGTTAGGCAGCTTATTAGAAGGTATTTCCACAATCTTCAGGATTACCTTAGGTGGAACTCAGAAGACTATGTACTCTCCTGAAGAGACTTAGGCCCTACTATGGGGTCAGTAATACCCGGGATCTTAATTCCTCTAATATCCTCGTCGGAGCTTTGAGCTGCTCAACTACATACCCTATCTATCACTCCTAGAGTGATCTATTAAAGGGTATAACTATCACTTCACTAGACTCAGACTGAGTTCCACCACCCCTAACCTCTGCTGCATAACTGAGGAAAGGTTTAGCAGCAATGGACCTTGACCTCATGGTTTGCAAGCCTTTTATACTATGCCACAGTGCCATCTAGCATCCACTGTGAGAACTACAGGGATTACATAAGCACAAAGCCCCCATAAGGACCCACTTAGGCGTCCATATTCCTAAGGATGTGCCTGTCAATAAAGGGTAAGGGTGTCTAGATTTTCACATCCCTACACTTGTATTGCTCTTACTCTTTTTACATTTTAATGTGACTCACGGGTAAAAGAGGTTGGGGATTCCCGATCGACAGTTGGGAGTAACTTACATCTAGATGGCACCATTTAGAGACTGACTGGCCCTATGGCATTATGTTGTATTCTCTGGGACTGTGGAGTGTGGGCATTTGACCTTTTTGTACTTAATTAAACTGAATGTACTGGAGGAAGTTATCTATTGGATGAAGCTGAAGGACTTTATTAGAATTACAGGACATATTTTGAAATAAGTATTCATGTATTTTATTCTGGTGCAGTGCTCCTCTTTCTGTATATGTGGCTAAATACTTAAAGAGAAATACTAAAGAACTCACCAATGAGAGCACTGTTTCCCAGTAGTGATAAGCGAATCTATCCCACACACACATAGGGTTGCCACCTCTTCCCATGGTGGAGACCGGGCAGGGGAAGGTGGCCATGACGTTGAGGGGGCGAAACCATACCGTGGATGGGCGGGGCCATGACATCCAGAGGCAGGGAGATTGGCCGATCGCCGTGTCAGTCATGGGGAATCCTCCCCAGTTTTCCTTATTTGGAAAGTTTTAACCCGGGCAGCCCTTCAAAATACCACAATGTCCGGGTCAAAACCGGACAGGTGCCAACCCTACACACGCAACACTCGCTCCAAATGCATTAAATTCAATGGGCATTTTTTCATATGGTGACTTTTTTGTCCAAATGCATTAAAGTCAATGGCCATTTTTTCTTATGGTGACTTTTTTGTTGCTGAGAATTTTTGGGGCAAATTTTCGAATAAATTCGCAGATGGTGAAATGCAGAATTTCGCCGCAAATCCATGGGGAACCAAAAAAAACGCTCATCCCTATTTCCCAACACTATATCATTTTACTGGAATCCTACATATGGAGAATATGGTCTTATTTTGCCTTCTGGATATGAGACATTCATTACATAATAATCTCATAAAGTAAATGAACAGGCTGACATTGGTTCCAAAGCAGCAATCTTGTTGATGAATTCTCTCATCTCTCATTCTCTCATACTGTTTTACAGAGGGTTTGTGTTGCACATATGAAAATGAATTCAGAGTGCAAGGGTATGGTAAGAGAGAAGTAATTCTATTTATTGCAGGGAGCTGAAAGACAACAGGAACATTCTCCTTATCCTGCACATGGAAACTGGAGTATCAGGTGAAAGTTCCTAAACTACAAAACATCTTCTTACATACAAGTACTTCAGTATACAGATGATTTGACATAATGCTAGATTAGCAATACTGATCTGCCAATAGATATAAGAAATAGCAATCCTATAATATAATAGTGTGACTTTTATAAAACAGTATAGGGTTGCCAGCTTTTAGCTCGGTAGAGAATGGGCAGGGGTAGAGACTGTGATGCAAAGGGGGCAGGCTGTGATGCAAAAGGGGTGGGACCAGGATGCAGAGGGGGCGGATCATGGCATTGGGATAGGGTTGCCACCAGGCCGGTATTACAAATTTACCAGCAATGTAGCTGCCGGTAGATTTGTAATACCCTGAAAAAGACCCCTCGGACCACCCCCCAAACCCCTGTAAACTTAGATTGTCCTTCGGTTTTTGTCCTGGCAGCGCCATGGCCCCGCCCCTTTGTGTCACAACCCTGCCCCTTTGACATCACACCACGCACGTTTTTGTACCCGCCCCCCACCAGCCGGAAAAAAAATTTGCAAAAGGTGGCAACCCTACATTGGGATGGGGCTATGACGCATGAAATTGGTGATTGGCTGATCACGGTGTCAACCATAGGTAATCCTCCAGTTTGGTCCCAGGCAGCCCTTCAAATTACCGGGCTGTCTGGGTCAAAACCAGACAGGTAGCAACCCTAGATTTGTATTTGTTATTAGCTACTGTGCAGCATGTGCACTGATTCTGCAGGCGTAACTGTCGGGTTGCTGTTGCTCACTGCAGGCTGTGTGTTCTGGTGACAGTATAGAAATAGTATGCAGTGGAATATAACCAGTTTTAACAGTTTCTAAGCCATTAGGATAAGTATTGTTGCCTTAAAGACAACAGGAACACTCTCTTAATCCTGCACATGGGAACTGGTGCATCAGGTAAAGTTTCTACTTAGCTGTGCACATTGGTTCCCTCTGCAGTAGGAGAGTAGGAAGTGTTACTAAAAAATGCAGTCTTATAGGAAACAAAATGTAAATAAGTGTTGTACTGGATTTATTGCAGAAATTTTATTAGGGTTGTGCTTCACTTTGTACCTCATTACATTTAGATCAACTTTTCTTACATTTCCACAATGCAGTGGCTTGTTCTGAACCTTTTTAATTGTATCTAATATCTCTGACAGGCAGTAATTCACAAAAGACTGTGCAAATATAATAATAGGCTTGAATTAAAAAAAAAATAAAGGTATGTGACCTGTTATCCAAAATGTTAGGGACCTTGGGGTTTTCTGGATAAGGGATATTTCTGTAATTTGGATCTCCTTACCTTTATTTACATTAAATAACCCCAATAGGCTGGTTTTCCCTCCAATAAGGATTAATTATATTGTAGCTGGGATCAAGTACAAGCTACTGTTTTATTATTACAGAGAAAATGTAAACTTTCAAAAAATGTAATTATTTGATTTGAATGAAATCTATGGGAGATGGCCATCCCATAATTCAGAACTTTCTGGAGAATGAATTTCTGAATAATAGGTTTCCCAATAATGGATCCCAGACCTGTACGTGGTTATTTCCAGTTTTCTAAAAGTTTTCTCTTAACAGCAGAAATATAGATTGCTCACTAGTGCAACTTAGCTTGAGACCCCTCACTTTTAACTCTCCAGAAACATTTGTTCCTAACCTGGATATTTTTACATTTATAGATGTTTTACATTATGTGCAATATTTTGTGGAAAGCATTGAATGGCAGGTGACCTTTAGTCTTCTTGAAATATCACTCAGCAACATGTAGGGACTTCTGGGACAATATATATTTAGCATGTATAAAAAGGAAAATTGGGGAAGATTTTAATTCAAATGCCAGTGAAAGCTGAGGATTGAAGGTAGAAGACCTTAATGTCAGTATTGCACAGAATGAAACCCCAGCAGTTCACTGAAACAGTCATTAAACCAGGAGAGAAGGTGAGAAAATGCATGATATTGCTTAAATCCAGAACTTTCTCCTATATTTCCCTTTCTTTTGAAAGCAAGGATGCTGTAACAATCAGTATTCCAAACCCAGAACTAACTAAGATTCCAGTCTCAGTCCGCTATTCTGCCTTTAGCAGCCGCTTTGGCTTCGGGTGTATCCCTCCTCTACTCAGATGCTGCCAGGTCTTATTGCGAGAGAACCAGGGAGAGAGTTCTGGGCAAGCAAGGGAACCAAACGGATATAGATAGGACGGAGGAGCAGTTAGCAAAGTCAAGGAACAGGCCGGATCAAACCACACGGGCAATGATTCGGGTCAGAGGCCAAGGTCATACACAGATAGAACAACGCAATACCAAACGGAATCATTAGAGTAGTCAAAGTTGGGCAGAGATCAAATCAGGCAGCTAGAAGGCAGAGACAGGGACAGGCAAGGGTAAAACACAGGAATTATAACCAGGAAATAGACTAAGAATGCACCCAGAAACTTGGAAGGAACCTTTACCTTGGGCAATTTCAGAAAGGCGCTTCCGCCTTTAAATATTTGAATTTTGCGCTCGCTTAAATCCAGAAGTGAACATCGTGGTCAACTTAGAATGCGCATCAGCGCAGGAGAAGAAGGACGCGACAGGTGTCCCCGTCAAACCCCCACTAGACCACCAGGGTGAGTTCTCAAAGATGTATTTTTAGGAAGGTATCAACTATTATTTGGGCATATTGCCCCTCTGCAAATCTGTATGTATGTGATATGAATAATAATCAGTCACACTAAAATATTGACTAATTCAAGTTGCCTCCATCTTTGATTAAAACATAATTTAATGCAAAATAAATGACATCTGTTTTAGGTTAAATAAAAGCTAAGCAAATGGACTAATCTAGCAAATATAGATTAAAAGCATGTCTGACATCAGCCCTTCATGCTCTTGGTTTGAGTTTATAACATTAGCAGTAAAGTGCATGGGGAAATTTTAGTCCATAATGGCAGCATGAGGTGCCTAGATTATTTTTGGTTTTTTTTTAAATCCTGTGTTGTATTTAGCATGTATTATATATTATTGTGGTTCTTCCCCTGCGCCTACATAGTACTTGTTGTCTAGTGTTCCTTAATGACATCTTCATTAGGTTCCCATTGAGGCCTGTCTGTCTGCAGAGCGCAGACAGACTGCATGACAGGGTCAGATTTGTATTTCTGGCGCCCCTAGGCCGGCTACAGTTTTTCTGCTTTGTCCCCCTGTGCACAAGCGCACACACTGCTTGAACCTATCTGCACTGAGGACTGCGCGTGCCCGGTAAGAAATTTTAGGCAATTTGACATATTTCTACAGACATACCATGACCTGGATGGATGAGAATCTTCACAAACATTAAGTTTAAAATCAACACTTTGTTTGATTGAAAGAAGTCAGATAAATGCACCGTGGGTGAATGTGTGGTGCCAATGTAGATGCATACTCATCTACATGTTTACAATTCATAAGATGTCTGTAAGTACCCATTTGCCACTGGTAGTAAGTACCCATCATCAATGGTAGTGTCTTTTGGGCAATGTTTTTTTTTTTAAGAAACAAATAAAACGTATCCCTTCCTTACATAGATCAAAACTCCATAGACAGTCATTGAGAATGAGAGTGCTGACATTTGCACATGTGAGTAAACTCACAATCACGTTCTGATGACGTTTCAGCTCAGAACCCCTATAGCGGGGTTATTGTTTGTATGTGCACATGCTCATTGCAAAGAATCAGTACAGTTCATCTGACTGGTGGCAGCACCCAAAATACATAACGTAGTAAGGCTCTGATGTTTTTAAGCTGAGCAAATAAAGATATCATTTTTTTATTTACAGCTCATCCGAGTCCTCAACTGTGTACCCATGCGTATCCAGATTTTATATATAAGGATAAAATCACTCTGCACTGCGTCTTTTTTCTCTTGCAATATGTGCAAGCAAATGTTGCATGTACTGACACTATTCTTTAAAGGAAAACTATACCCCCAAAATTAATACTTAAGCAACAGATAGTTTATATCAAATTGAATGACATATTAAAGAATCTTACCAAACTGGAATATATATTTACATAAATATTGCCCTTTTACATCTCTTGCCTTGAACCACCATTTCGTGATTCTATCTGTGCTGCCTCAGAGATCACCTGACCAGAAATACTACAACTCTAACTGTAACAGGAAGAAGTGAGAAAGCAAAAGGCAGAACTCTGTCTGTTAATTGGCTCATGTGACCTTACATGTGGTTTGTATGTGTGCACAGTGAATCTTACGATCTCAGGGGGCGGCCCTTATTTTTTAAAATGGCAATTTTCTATTTATGATTACCCAATGGCACAGACTACTAAAAAAGTATATTATTATGATAATGGTTCATTTACATAAAGCAGGCTTTTACACATGAGCTGTTTTACTCAGTATCTTTTAATAGAGACCTACATTGTTTGGGGGGTATAGTTTTCCTTTAAAGGAAAACTATACCCCCAAAATGAATACTTAAGCAACAGATAGTTTATATCAAATTGAATGCCATATTAAAGAATCTTACCAAACTGGAATATATATTTACATAAATATTGCCCTTTTACATCTCTTGCCTTGAACCACCATTTCGTGACTGTATCTGTGCTGCCTCAGAGATCACCTGACCAGAAATACTACAACTCTAACTGTAACAGGAAGAAGTGAGGAAGCAAAAGGCAGAACTCTGTCTGTTAATTGGCTCATGTGACCTTACATGTGGTTTGTATGTGTGCACAGTGAATCTTACGATCTCAGGGGGCGGCCCTTATTTTTTAAAATGGCAATTTTCTATTTATGATTACCCAATGGCACATACTACTAAAAAAGTATATTATTATGATAATGGTTAATTTACATGAAGCAGGGTTTTACACATGAGCTGTTTTACTCAGTATCTTTTAATAGAGACCTACATTGTTTGGGGGGGTATAGTTTTCCTTTAATATACAGATGGAAGAATTACAAGTTTTATTGAATTGCATAGTTTTATTTGCCTTCTATATTTTGGTGTTTTGAGCACAATACAAATACCACAACAACCAATATATTTTGTACAATGATATTATAGGACCAAAACAAATAACCGTGGTGCAATATGTTCACGGCTGCAATTAATTATTTCCTAAATTCCGCCCAAGTGACAGGTAAGCACTGTTTAGGATGCAAACACTAGTGCCAGCCCATCTCCGAAGACCTTATTATAATTCTCCAATGCATACATTGTATTAAAAAAAAATCAAATTTTCTCTTGAACATGTGTATGCATAGCAATTCAATTTTTTCAGCCTAAACCGTTCTGGAGTTTCAGTCTGGTATAAATTTGCATATAAGCAATTACATTCTCTTCAGTTACATTATACACAGTATAAAAAAAAAAAGAAAGATGCTTTTGTATTAACGTATTAGAACCAGTCATTGACAAAGAGGCACTTCTATTCTACAACTAAGCCAAAGCTTCTCAGGTCAGACATTGCAATTTCATAGTTAATAAAGAGAACTTTTCAATACTACAAATATTCAGTGCGACAAATACTACAAATATTTAAGATCACAAAATACTACAGTGAAAACTGGAAGACTATTGGGTTGGGGCCTCTGTGTATGCAAACGGGGATGCAATCCTGGAAGGTATAGATCTTCTCTCTAATAGTGATGGGCGGATTTATTCGCCAGCGCGAGTCGCCGCCGTCGGAAAAATTTGCGAAACGCCCGAAACAATTCGCTGGCGAAAATTCGCCGGCGTCAAAAAAAAATTCGGGAAAAAACGGACGCCGGCGTCTAAAAAACGGGCGCTGGCATCAAAAACGGATGCCGGCTTCAAAAACTAGACACCGGCGCCATTTCGCGAATTTTTTGCCGTTTCGCGAATTTTGTGGGAAATTCACAAATTTTTCGGCAAAGCGAAACAGCGCAAATTCGCCCATCACTACTCTCTAATTATTTTTTTTTGATAACCAAATAATAAGGGTATCAGCACTTGAGATAAGTGGATGCGCCAAAGCAGATGAATGATGCCACTAGGGATGCACCGAATCCAGGATTCGGTTCGGGATTCTGCCAGGATTCTGCCTTTTTCAGCAGGATTCGGATTCGGCCGAATCCTTCTGCCTAGCCGAACCGAATCTGAATCCTAATTTGCATATGCAAATTAGGGGCGGGGAGGGAAATTGCGTGACTTTTTGTCAGAAAACAAGGAAGTAAAAAATGTTTTCTCCTTCCCACCCCTTATTTGCATATGCAAATTAGGGTTCGGATTCGTTTCGGTATTCGGCCGAATCTTTAGTGAAGGATTCGGGGGTTTGGCCGAATCCAAAAAAGTGGATTCGGTGCATCCCTAGATGCCACTCCTGATGACTTTACAAACCTTAGACTCCTGAACAGAAATAGAATCCCTTAAAGAATATAATTGGGTAAAATGGTAGAATTTCCAATCAGGGACTCATTCTAAAAACCATAAGATAAGCATATCAGATAATAAAGATTGATACACTCGTCATACTTGTAGGCATTTTCTGGCAGAAATTAGTAAAAAAATGAAAGCCATAAAAATATTTTCACTATCCACGCTTTACATTATTCTCATGTTTATATGGCCACACTGTATATGGAACTTATTTTACAACATTATATACAACATTTTAAATAAAGGGCACATTAAAAATCAGGTTAGAAATTTAGACAGATGGATTGGACAGATTCTCTTTAGATCCCCTTTAAATGATATTTAGTTCTGTGATATAAGCTGAGTGAATGTACAGGGCCAATAATAAAAGGGAATTGTTCTGTTTTGTAATAATTCTACTTCTTTTAAGTGATTCTATATTTCCAAGTGACTGGCATTCAGGTATGGAGTCTATTACACAGAATGACTGAGACCTGTTCCAAATAATGGGTCTTCAGCTATTAGCCAATGCCAATTATAAGATATGATCATATTTATTTATTTATTAATCCATCCCTTGAACATGCAGAATGGCAAATAAGCAGGCCACTGCATGAAAAGAACTGCACAGTATTAATCTAAAGAACCCACTGGGGCAGATTTACTAAAGGAAATTTAGACGGATTGAACAATCACAAAACCATGACTAAGTGCCTTCAAGCATGAAACATGGTTTGCCCTTTGGCATGTACTTAAAATATAACAATCTTTCCCTTGACCTGGCATGGGGTTTCTAAGTGCCTGCCTGTTCTATATTATCTGGAGAACCTCTCCCTCTGAAAATGTATTTATTAGTACCTACTGTGCTGGGTTCATTGGTTCAGATCTACTAAAGTCAAGGTTATATCTGGTGCACTTTTGGGCAAAAGCTGTGTTTTAGGGCATTCTGGATAATAGATTGTTCAATAACAGATTCCATAACTGTATCACTTTGATTCTTACATTAGTTATTACTCCTGAGTTCTTATAAATAAATGACTTGGGAGTCTTGGTAATGTTACAAACAGATAACATACATATTCATATAAAGTGAAAATGCAGCATTCTTTAAGTAACATCTGCAGTACCAGTGGCTTAATTTATGCAAGATTATCCTCCAATAAGAATTCTGCCTACTTTATTTACTCTTGACTCTCTGCTTTTAGTAATATATGATTGTTGCAGTTAATTTTGTTCATTCTAAACCCTGCTTCCAATGTGATATTAGCAAAGTACATTAAAATTGTACCGTAACCCTAATATATTCATATGATAGCTGTGAGAAGACTGGCATAGAGCTGGTTGGACTGATTCTCATTGGAGAATTCTCCTGCATCTGTACTTAAAGGAAAACTATACCCCCCCAAAATGAACACTTAAGCAACAGATAGTTCATATCATATTAAGTGGCATATTAAAGAATCTTACCAAACTGGAATATATATTTAAGTAAATATTACCCTTTTACATCTCTTGCCTTGAACCACCATTTTGTGATGGTCTGTGTGCTGTCTCAGAGATCACCTGACCAGAAATACTACAGCTCTAACTGTAACAGGAAGAAGTGTGGAAGCAAAAGACACAACTCTGTCTGTTAATTGGCTCATGTGACCTAACATACAGTACAGTGAATCCTACGATCTCAGGGGGCGGCCCTTATTTTTTAAAATGGCAATTTTCTATTTATGATTACCCAATGGCACATACTACTAGAAAAGTATATTATTATGAAAATGGTTTATTTACATGAAGCAGGATTTTACATATGAGCTGTTTTATGCAATATCTTTTTATAGAGACCTACATTGTTTGGGGGGTATAGTTTTCCTTTAAGGTTAAGGTGCCTACTTTGGAGAGCCACAGAGCATATATTTCCTTTATCATTTTAAAAGGTAAAATAGCAAGAATATATCCTAAACCCCACTTTTTTATTTTTTTTACATTTTGGGACTTTGGCCAATTCTAAGCCTTTTTCGTTCTGTTAAAATTTAACTCGGAGCCTAAATAAGAAAATATAAGACTGAAGATTTCATCTTTGGCATTTACAGGTTTAAACATTTGTAAATATTACACATCCGTTTCTCTCTCTCTTCAAGGCAGCGTCGAATGAATTGATCTGCAAATGACTCATTTGTTTAAGCATCCATCCATTAATCACCCTTCGGGATGAAAAGAAACAAACGTTAGCAAACCATTATGTTCTTGCGAAGGTAATGACTCGCTTTGTAATTTTGAACATTTTGCCTATTGCATCTGGGAACATAGTGGGTGTTATCTAAGTCACTTGGCTACTTTTCTACTTCCTGAAATAGTTCTATCAAGGCTCATCTGAATACGTTCTTCCTAAGGGTGAAGGCATTACAAAGTGAATAACAGACTATTCTATTCAACAATCACTTTGGGCAATGGCATAAAGGGCTGTCACCATTCTTAATTATTAAGCTCCCAGGCTAATGCACACGGAATGGTGACAGTTGGACCTTCATGACACTTGAGCATTTTTTGCAATGAGTTCTGCCTGTCACTGCTCTGCATGCCTCATCCAGGGTGCTTGACATTAATAAACATCAGGAACAGTTACAGATAGAGAGGGGTGTTTTGACTGCTGCTGGTGTCTACAAAAGGGTAATGGTAGTCAATATAACCATGTACTTTTAGCCTTAAAGGAGAAGGAAAGGTTAAAACTAAGTAAGCCTTATCAGAAAGGTCCATCTAAATATACCAGTAAACCCCCAAATTAATGCTGCTCTGAGTCCCCTGTCAAAAGAAACACTGCATTTTTTTCCTTCTATTGCATGCACATGGGCTTCTGTATCAGACTTCCTGCCTTCAGCTTAAACCTCATTGCCCTGGGCAAGAGCATGCTCAGTTTGCTCCTCTCCTCTCCCCCCCCCTCCCTTCTCTGCTGTAATCTGAGCCCAGAGCAGGGAGAGACTCAGGCAGGAAGTGATGTCACACCATGTTAATACTGCAGCTCCTATACTAAACAAACAAGAGTTTCTAGAGCTTTTTACTCGGGTATGGTAAAACATTCTACAGAATAAATATAGAATTCTAGCTTACACTATTGCAGCTAATCTATTGGCAATAAAATGCCTCCGTAGCTTTCCTTCTCCTTTAAGGTCTACTACTTCTCTAGCTAAAGGGCTCAGACCCTAATAGAAGTCAGTCTCAAGAGTTGTTGTTCTCCTGTTCACTTCTTTTTCGAGTTTCGTTACTTTACATATCTCAGTATGCAATGATTTGACTTTTAGAGGCTCATTTATCAAAGGACGAAATTGTGAATTATATTTTTTAATTTGGATATACTCACAATTCGACAGGGAGGTTATTCAAGAAAAAATATGAATGTCTAATATTGGATCTAATGGTTCCGACCCAAAGATTGTAATCATATTCGGTTTGTATTAGATTTGTAAGAATCAAGTTTTTCTCCCGTAAAAAAAAGCTCAAATGTCAGTAAGGCTATTAACATCTCCAAATGGCTCAAGGGACCTCTGCCATCGACTTGTAAATAAACTCGGCAGGTTTTAGGTGGCGAATATTCAAATTAGGACTGTTTCCGTGGCCGAGGTGTGATAAATCTCCCATTCAAATTTCCTTTCGAATAAGGGGAATTAAAATTATAATGTGTGAATTTTGATACTTGAAATTTCGAATTTGACTTTACTATTCAACCCTTAATACTAATCTGCCCCTTAGACTAGCTGGACAAACTTTAATAAGGTTTGACCAATATGCTTGTGGAGTAGGCTCCGCATTCATTAGACACTGCAATATAATATAGTATGGACATAGAAGGCATCGCCTCAACTGCATTATGTCTTCTACTATATATCCATACCCTTTTATCTCTATTGTCTGATCATAATTCAGTGCCATCTGTAGGTACCATTGCACAGTGTCATCTTCAGCCCAAGAAGGTAGAAACATGCAGTTAAAGTTCATTACAACGTCTGTGAAAAACGAATTTACAAAAAATCCTTCAAAGGTTATTGACGAACGCCTGTATTTAGCTGGAATCAAGAGAAAAGAGATTTCAACCTGTGGGACGTTTTAAAGGGGACCTGTCACCCAGATATAAAAAAAGCTGTATAATAAAAGCCCTTTTTAAATTAAACATGAAATCCAAATTCTTTTTTTATGAAAGCATCCGTAGTTGTTGTAAACTCATTTAAAAATCTCAACTGTCAATCAAATATTGCCTGCCCCTCCTCTATGCCTTAGGCATAGACATGGGGCAGGCAATTACTTTTATTTTCCATTCGGCACTTCCTAGATGTCACTGCTCTCCCCACATCCCCCCAGTTCTCTTTACCATTTAATTGTGTAGCCAGTGCATGGGGATGGACATCAAGTCCCCCATTCTGGTGCACAAACAATATTCTGAGATGATACAAGACTTGCCTTAATAACTGTGTCCACAAAATGGCTCCTGCCTCCTTACTATAATTATGAGTTCCCAGACTGAAGGAAACAAGATTCAAATAATTTATATAGTGTTATTTTGCTTGACTAAATGCAATAAAATAGAATTTGGAATCATTTTGTTGGGTGACAGGTCTCCTTTAAATGGAGCCTGTGACAGTGATGCAAAAATATTGAAAAATGATTTAACTAACCCTTTTATTATTGTTGTTACTTGGTGTGATCACAAAGGTTTTGTTGCGTAAGCTGCAGGTAGCATTTCATATAATTTCAATATGGGCAAAAGGGGGGGAATAGCAGAACTACTCCATATACTTGGAATGGACCCATGTGCGAGCACTACCTCACTAATGTAATCGCCCTGTTTTTATGCGTAGGGGCAAAGTAGGGGGAGACTGCAATGATTTTTTTAATATTTTAATAATATTAGAAATATATTGTATTACCTTAAACAATTTTTGTCACCGTCCTCTCCACTGGGTGCTGCAGATGTGTTGCAATTCCCTGGTTTGGTTTTTCATATGCAGAAATCAAATTTTGCACCTTCCGGAACAGCCTTCTTGTAACGCCAGGTGCAGCCTGTGAATCATTCAAGATTGTAGTATTTAGGGCACAGCTTTATTGTTAAACATCACATACTGTACACACACAGCCAGCCAAAGGCCACCCCTGCACTTAAACAGTAAAGTTCTGTGTCTCAGAATATGCCCCTAGACGCTCTATTTCCTTTATACGTGATTCCCAAAACATGCTTTAAGCTGCTGTCAGAGGGGCCAATCAAAATATAACAAAATAAAAAAATCATGATACAAGGCTGATCAGTAATTCAAATTCAGATTACTTGCAAACAACTAAACCATTGCACTCTCCTCCAGAAATAATAAAGAAATAAAGAGCCCTGTAGCTCATCTTCTAATACATATGTAACCTCACTTTCTGCTAATGTTTTAATATTGACCACCCCAGGCTTAGCTTCTTAATAGTGACTTGGAACACACTGAGCATGTGCAGCGTGAATGGCAAGAAAAAGATCCAAGATGGGGAGCTGCTTTGGACAAATTTGAAGATTTGAATCACCACTATTACAGGTCCTCTGAACCTCTGGGTTGTACAGTAAGTTCAGTATATACAGTTATTTGGACAGAGACAACTTTTTTCTAATTTTAGTTCTGTATGTTACCACAATGAATTTTAAATAAAACAACTCAGATGCAGTTGAACTGCAGACTTTCAGCTTTAATTCAGTGGGTTGAACAAAAAGATTGCATAAAAATGTGAGGAAATAATAATACAGATGGACAATGACTCAAAACATACAGCCAAAGCAACCCAGGAGTTTATTAAAGCAAAGAAGTGGAATATTCTTGAATGGCCTGATCTGAACCCAATTGAGCATAAATTTCACTTGTTGAAGACTAAACTTCGGACAGAAAGGCCCACAAACAACTGAAAGCCACTGCAGTAAAGGTCTGGCAGAGCATTTAAAAGGTGGAAATCCAGAATCTGGTGATGTCCATGAGTTTAAGACTTCATTCAGGCTATAATTGGCAGCAAAGGATTTTCAACAAAGTAGTAGAAATTAACATTTTATTTTCAGTTTTTTAATTTGTCTTATTACTTTCGAGGCCCTGAAATGAAGTGATTGTGTTAAAAAAAAGCTTTAGTTCCTCACATTTTTATGTAATCTTTTTGTTCAACCCACTGAATTTAAGCTGAAAGTCTGCAGTTCAACTGCATCTGAGTTGTTACATTTAAAAGTCATTGTGATAATGTACAGAACCAAAATTAGAAAAAAATTGTCTTTTTCCAAAGATTTATGGGCCTAACTGTGAAATGCAGTATTTCCAGCCAAAATATTATATTCCTGTAGTTCTCTTAACCCAGCTCATTCATTTAATGCACAGATATTAATCACCACATTCTATAAATTGTTTACAGATATGGATAATATAACAGTTTGGGTATATTGGCATTTTATGTGAAGCATATACATATGGAGACAAGGATTCCTAGTCTCTAAGCTTGTTGTCTTCTAACTGATGCTGTACTGCAGATTTTTGCCCATAGCAGTCTGATGGTCAGATACCATCGTGGGCCAATCTTCATACATTTCCATGTCTGTCATTCAAGTTTCTGTCTGGCTGTTAAGGTTACTGGAAAGTAGAGAAAGGGCCAAACTATGGACAGTGTAGAAACAAAAGAATTCCAAAAACAACAAAAAAAGAGCAACTGAATGGAATTTGAAGGTGAAATTCTTCCTTATGAAACAAACCTCTAAATCACAAAGGGAATCTGAAGTGAGGGGAGAAATTGAGTTAATCATTCAACTCCCAGTCCAACCATTAGATCCCTCTGGGAGTTCATAGACTGTATCCGCAGCCCAGTGTGGTCTTCTCCTGAGGATTATTCAGTCAACCCAACAATATCTGCCTGAGCATTGATCAGATATCAGTAATGGAGGCTCCCATTTTGGAACCATACACAAGACAATAACCTGAAATCTCAGTCAGGAATGATCAAGTTGACAACCTGAATCAACCAGTGTGATCTATATTTAACTGCATTAACAATTACAATTATTCACTTTATTCTCGTAATGTTAGGAAACAAGTAATTTCTAACACTTAGAATCTGCATATCACATTTTATTGTAGCAGTGTTCCTTTTATTGTAACAGCAATCTAGGAAGTGATTCCCTTGCACAAAATCTAAACGTTTATGGCTGGTTATACATAATTATACAATATAATGGTCTATAGGCTTGGATCTTTTTATGAAGTCTGTCTGTCTTCTCTCTATATAATAAATACACATTCTAATTGAAGTTTTCCAAGAAAGCCTACCTCAGCAGTCCAGGAACCAGTTGATGTCTGATGAACTCTGTATGTATAGACCAAATTTTTGTGCCTGTGTGAAAGGTTTAAACAATGTTATTCCATCATTAAAACAAATCTAAAAAATACATGGTGTGCTAAAATATTAATTTTTAAACTAATAATGCGGTCTATGTTATTCTTCTCCGGTCATATAGCAATTTACATTGTTAGGAAGTTTTAGATCTTTTGGTGTTGATGAAGATCTATAGTAGCAGTGGGATAATAACCTCTGGGAAAGGAGTGTGGCTTTGAAATAGCAGGTATAGTAGGGAGAGATGGTGCCTATAGTAGCAGTGGGATAATAGTCTCTGGGAAGGGAGTGTGACTATGGGATAGCAGGTATAGTAGGGAGAGATGGTGCCTATAATAACAGTGGGATAATAGTCTCTGGGAAGGGAGTGTGACTGTGGGATAGCAGGTATAGTAGGGAGAGATGGTGCCTATAGTAACAGTGGGAATAATAGTCTCTGGGAAGGGAGTGTGACTGTGGGATAGCAGGTATAGTAGGGAGAGATGGTGCCTATAGTAACAGTGGGATAATAGTCTCTGGGAAGGGAGTGTGACTGTGGGATAGCAGGTATAGTAGGGAGAGATGGTGCCTATAGTAACAGTGGGATAATAGTCTCTGGGAAGGGAGTGTGGCTGTGGGATAGCAGGTATAGTAGAGAGAGATGGTGCCTATAGTTACAGTAGGGATAATAGTCTCTGGGAAGGGAGTGTGACTGTGGGATAGCAGGTATAGTAGGGAGAGATGGTGCCTATAGTAACAGTGGGATAATAGTCTCTGGGAAGGGAGTGTGACTGTGGGATAGCAGGTATAGTAGGGAGAGATGGTGCCTATAGTAACAGTGGGATAATAGTCTCTGCGAAGGGACTGTGACTGTGGGATAGCAGGTATAGTAGGGAGATGGTGCCTATAGTAGCAGTGGGATAATAGTCACTGGGAAGGGAGTGTGGCTGTGGGATAGCAGGTATAGTAGGGAGAGATGGTGCCTATAGTAACAGAGGGATAATAGTCACTGGGAAGGGAGTGTGGCTGTGGGATAGCAGGTATAGTAGGGAGAGATGGTGCCTATAGTAACAGAGGGATAATAGTCACTGGGAAGGGAGTGTGACTGTGGGATAGCAGGTATAGTAGGTGAGATAGTGACCATAATAGCAGTCAGGACAAGAATCACTTTATCAATGTTGTTCAACACCCTGTTACAGCTAAAGACACTCCTCACCCAATTTTATATGAAAAATGCAAATGCAGAAAGTGAAGATTCTATTAAGGAGCCTGAGTATTGCAGTAAAACACTAGCTTTAAATATGTTTGGGAGAAGCTGAATTACTTAGTCACAGGAGCTTTATGATACACAGAATAAAAACCTTGCAGAGGGGCCTGTAATTAAATTAAAATATATCTTTAATGATACGCCTTTAAAGTTTTGAATGAAATATAATGACATGAGCATTTTTGTGGTTGTGGTAAGTGGGGTTTCATAAATAAGATAAGGCCGACTATTGCATGCATATGTCATCAGGTGTGTGGAGAATGTATCCGTTGAAGTTATACATCACACTTCTTACTCTAATAAATATAAAGTTTTTGCCAGCATGATTTAGGGGTGAGTTAAAGGAAAGGGGGCTCTTAGCATAGCAGGAAGACAAGGGCTTGGAGATCTCAAATCGGTTTAAGAAATGCAGGAGTGCACCAGATTTGATATCAATATATAAATGTAAAATATTTATGTATCATTATGGGATATACTAGTCTATTTTCCGGAGGGCATTTTTTTCCAGGGAAAGTCTTCTCAGGCTTTTCCTCTAACTATGTGCTCCTCTCTGATAACATGGTTCTTGTGCAATAGAGAGTTTTGTGGGAGCCAAAAAATGACCTAAAGACTCAGGTCAATGGAGAATCTATTAGTATAGGGCTATTTGTGCTCTGCAACGTGAACATACATCTGACATAAAGCACAGAGGATAATGTCACAAGTAGCATTTTCTTGATTAATGTACAAGACTATAGCTGGTGGAGATAAGGCCTCACTCCCCTCATTGCTCCCATTTGTTTAAACAGGATCTTCCAGGCAACACCAATCCTGACAATTATCTGCTAGAGAGTCCACATAGGAGCATTTTTGGGCTGAAAATCATCAGTATGCCCAGTGGCTCCTATTCACAGAGGAGATAGGGGTTGCTTGGAATGGTTCTCTACCATTTGAAGAACACAGAGGGCAGTCTGGCTTAAATATACAATGAATGTCTGATTGTTGATATGGGTTGATACACATATGCAGTTTAGGACCTAGGTTAAAGGGATTCTGTGATGATTTTTATGGTGTCATTTTTATTTCTAAATTACACTGTTTACACTGCAAATAATTCACTCTACAATAAAAAATTCATTCTTGAACCAGCAAGTGTATGTTTTTTTAATTTATAATATGTGTGTAGGCGGCCATCTCAGGTCATTTTGACTGGTCATGTGATTTCAGAAAGAGCCAGCACTTTTAGGATGGAACTGCTTTCTGGCAGGCTGTTGTTTCTCCTACTCAATGTAACTGAATGTGTCGCAGTGGGACTTGGCTTTTTACTATTGAGTGCTGTTCATAAATCTACCAGGCAGCTGTTATCTTGTGTTAGGGAGCTGTTATCTGGTTACCTTCCCATTGTTCTGTTGTTTGGCTGCTGGGGGGTAAAGGGAGGGGGGTGATATCACTCCAACTTGCAGTTTAGCAGTAAAGAGTGACTGAAGTTTATCTGAGCACAAATTACATGACTGGGGGCAGCTGGGAAACTGACAATATGTCTAGCCCCATGTCAGATTTGAAAATTAAATGTAAAAAAATCTGTTTGCTCTTTTAAAAAATGGATTTCAGTGCAGAATTCTGCTGGAACATGTTTTCCCATGACAGTATACCTTTAATAAATTAGCCCCTCGTTTTCTAAAAGTAATTTTGAGAAAAAGTTCTCTAAATCAAGTTCAAATCACGTTATCTTAACTATCCCCTTTTCAACAATATTTCTCTTTATATGCATGCTTTATATCTGAGTCAGGATTGTCACCAGCATCAAAGAAATTTGACACTGCCGAATTTTCGTCTGCAAATTTTCGCTGCAATTTTGTGAATTTATTCTCCGGCGGCGAAACGCGGAAATTCGCACTTCACGCCTGGTTAATAAGTTTGCCCTCCCTAATTAATACAGGTATGAAACCTGCTATCAGGATCTGGGGTTTTCTGGATAAGGGATCTTTCTTAAATTTGTATCCCTATACTATCATTTCTACTAGAAAATGATTCAAACATTAAATTAACCCAGTAAGAATGTTTTGCCTCCATTAAGGATGCATTATATCTTAGTTAGGATCAAGTACAAGCTACTATTTTGTTATTACAGAGAAAAAGGAAATCATGTTTTAAAAATGTGGATTATTTGGATAAAATTGAATCTATGGGAGATGGCTGTAAAAATATTGAAAAATAGATTTTCACTGCAAATTGTCTTAGAATAATGCCGCCTATTTCATACTTATAAAGTTAATTGTGAGGTGAACCGCCCCTTTAAACTTCTATTTTGTTGAAATATTGTTTCCCATTTCTGTATGATTCAGCAGGTTAGCAGGGTGACAGTAAAGTGACAGTTTTTGTTTCTTTTCCTCTGTTCTCATTATTGTTGTTCTCTTTGTAACCTGCAATTTGATTTGAACTGCCATTTTGCAACGGAACAGATCTTATCACATTTCTACGGCATGTTTGCTACCACTTCAAAGATGTTATCGTTCGGGTTAAGAGCAGCTTTTTTTTCCCACTATGATAGAGATGAGATCATTTACAGAACTTTTACTCAAAATTCAACTCAGATACTAGTGGGACTTATTTATTGCCTAGGTACACAATTTATATGCGGCAAACGATACTAACCAATCAGACATTCTTTCTCTGAATCTGACCATAGACAGGAAACTTCATTTATATAACATAATTGCCAAAGCACATGATCCAACTGCTTGAGCCCAGCAACAATCATTTATATAATATCATTGGATCCCTATATATACACACCAGTGCTATATAATTAAACATGTTCATACAAACTGTACAGCTTAGTATTTTTACCTGTCATCGCCTCTCTAAAAGACTGCAGCCAAGTGGCTTTTTATATACAGTAGTCATGAACTTCCCTGATAACATATTCATTTATAATACACAAAAGCCATGTCTTGTAAATTATATCCTTATAAACGGTGAGTACTGATGTCATCAGTTATAAACGGTGAGTTCTGATGTCATTTCTGTCACATGACTCACTGAAACTTGTGTATTAAAATAAATAAAGTACCCCCTGTTGCCTTCAGCCTTGTGTTTTTATATAGTCATGTTAACTCTTCCATAATTTATAATATCATTATATTTTACAAGAAGGGAACTTTATTCACTATATCATTCCCTGTGTAATACAATAAAACCATAAAACTGGAAGAGAGAACAGGCAAATCCACTCTGGTTTTTTGCGCTTTTTTTATACCCGAGTATAAGCCAAGGTACCTAATTTTACCTAGGAAAACGTAATGACTCGAGTATAAGCCTATACTACAGTATATACTTGCTATATAAAACTGTTTGGATACCGTCACAGACGAATACTGTGGTCCGTTTTAAATTTGAACATGGGCCGCAATTGGCCCGCGGACCACATTTTGGACATGGTAGTTAAGTTAGAGTTCTACGCAGAGTCTAATCAAGGGAATAATTGGCAGCACTGGAGGTAATTGTGGATCCACGAAGTGAAAGACAGAGCAGCGGCGTCTCCACTTCAGAGTGTCTCACAGGCTTCGTCAGGGTTTTTTTTATTCTCTGTATGTTGGCGCGGCGGTCCGGGGTTCAGTACTGGATTTCGTTAATCAATCTCACTCAGAGAAAAAAACCCTGACAAAGCCTGTGAAACACGCTGAAGTGGAGACGACGCTGCTCTGTCCCTGGGCCTTTCGAGACAGAGAAGCGGCACTTCCAGCAGGACAATTCATGAGCTTCGGCAATATTACACTATTAGAGCTTCTTTTCCAGACATTTAAGAAAACCGGTTCTCCCCTGCATCATTATGATACCAACTGCTGTGCTAAGCCGACATTCAAGAATCTATTTTGTGAGTAGATCCAATGTTTACTTAACACCTGGAAAGAAGCACGCTACACTATATTTTGTGATCTTTTATTTAGGTACCGGCAATTAACCTTTTTCAATCGTGAGTGCGCCGATCTTTGATAACTTTCTGTTTCACACTTTGGACATGTATAAGCCAAGACAGACTTTTTCAGCACTTTTTGGGTGCTGAAAAACTTGGCTTAGACTCGAGTATATACGGTTTTACATTTTCCCGAAAATTTGCTTTGCTGGAAAAAAAATCAGATTTTAGCTACAGCATGTGTAGTTAAACCGGGTGTTTAACTGAAAAGATTTTTGGGAAACATTTCAAATATAATTTGCTTGCAATACTTTGGAAGGCAAAATGCTTCAAATGATCCAGTTGTAGGACTCATGTGAGCATGGCTTCATTCAATGTTATTTGCTGTATTTTGAGAGATGTCAGCAGAATATAAGAAAGTTTAACCTCAAACCTCACTTCCTCTTTAACACATGTAGAAAAGTAACAGTACAAAAAATTACTCGTTCTCTTCTCATAGACTGGAGTATTAGGCTGTAGTTTTATAGTTTGCATTGCCAGACACTATGGATCATGTTTAAGGTACACTTTGCTTAAAAGATCAGTAGCACAGAATCATGACATATTTTCATTTGAACTGACATTTTGTACATAGAAAATAAGAATTTTTCTGATTTTTTTTTTCCCCGCATCTATCATCATCTATGCTGTGTGTATCCGTCTTTTATCTGATGTCTAAACAACCCTCATGTTAAGCAGATAAACAGAAATGGGCCATCTGGTACTCAATGGAATCCACCGGGCAAAAGATATGGAAGAAAAAGTAATATTTTATTGTTGCAGTTAAAAAATATACAACTCCATAGGCCCAACTTGTTTTGTGCCCAATATATGGGCTGAAATCTCCCTCACAGGAAGTGAGAATTTAAGGGAAGCCACAGCCAATCAGAAAATTATAAGAAAACAATTACAAAAAAAAAAAAGACACAGTGTCCCATGAATGTCTTAAAGGGACCAATACCCATAAAGTTCAATATAAACACAATTAACATTTTAAACACCTTACGTTTTGAAAACATTTAAGATAGATCCCCCACTCTGCTATTCTTGGCCCTATGGATTCCATTGAGTGCTGAATGGCCCGTTTCTGTTTATCTGCGGAACATTGGTTTACTGTTCCCCGAGCTGATGGTGTACTGGTGCATCTGGACCTAAACACAAGAGTTGTCTGCTTTGGTTGTTTGTGGCACCTCACTTTTCTCTTTGTCAAGTAAACAACCCTCTTCCCTCCTTAAGTTGGCCATACGCATAAGGGAGATGGCTGACAGGGTCAACAATATATCGCCCATGGGCAACTGCTGAATGTGAAACATACCATATGTAGCAGCAGAATCACTCTAAAATGTGGAAAATGTGAATTTCTAACCAGTCCAAAAGATATTTGGACTACATTTTAGCCAGATGTTTACCAGGCAGACCCTATACACATAGTTACCAACTTGTTCTGGATGGGTCAATTCAGCAGCTTATATGATCCTATGTATGGCCAGCTATAATGTGTTCAATAATCATAAACATAATCAATGCTTGCCCCAGAAATCCCTGCTAAATAAAGTGCAGGTACCAAAATAAAAACACCACACTTGCTTGGTAATAAACCATAATACAAGCATTACTAGAAAGGAGGGGGTTCTCTTGTGCCCCAAAATTGCTCTTGCAATTAACTGAAAATGT
The DNA here is from genome assembly GCF_017654675.1 of Xenopus laevis. Lineage (NCBI taxonomy): Eukaryota > Metazoa > Chordata > Amphibia > Anura > Pipidae > Xenopus > Xenopus laevis. The sequence goes on along the minus strand of NC_054385.1, from coordinate 40,242,768 downwards.
TAATTTTAGTATTATAATTATAATCTACAGTGTTGAACCGGGGCCCCAGGGCCTCCCCGCCTCAGCAGCAACCCTCCTCGGCCACCATCCCACCTGCTAGTACATTTTTCTTCTCATGGACACGACTGGGGTTAGGGAGAGTGGTCTGGGCTGTGGCAATAGCTTCATGCAGGGATCAGGTCCCACAAGAGCCGGGGTCCATCGGGTTTTTCCAGACTAGTACGACCCTGCTAATATAATGAGAAAAGAGGTACAGTAGATACACAAGTTGGTGCTATAACCAGATCCCAATTGTGCTACTGCACTAAACGGATAGCTGCTTACTAGAAAGCAAGAACATTCTCATAACTTCCTCCATTAAGTCATTGAGTTTGTACATGTGCCTGAATGTGACCATATTTAACAGCTAATAAAGACTGCTTTGTACATGAAAAAATTGCAATAAAACAAGAGCTGGCATGGAAACTACATGTGCCAGAAAGATGGCTCTTGAAATTTTTGAAATGTATAAAACAAAAATATAAAAGAAATCCCAAAGTGACATGAAATGTGCAATATTGGAATGTCTCGGCAACATGTCTTCTTTGATCCTCTTTTTTTCCCACAAGAACATGGGCTTGACACTCAAATCTAGAGTTGCATTTGTATTTTTACCCTCAGCCCAGTAATCTTGAAATAGTGGAATTTACTTTCTCTCTGCCGGTGACCTATATATTCCTCAGCGTTGCTGGGGTTTTGGTTTCAACAGAATTTTATTGAGGAGTGCTGAATTTTGTGTTTTCTGCATCCTTTGATGATTTCTCCCTTTGATGTTTTCTCCTAATATTATACCACACAAGAGCTATAAATTCACCACAATTAGCATTGATTGTTCTACAGGAGTTAAAGCAAATATCTGGTGGTTACTATGGGTTACTGGGTTACTGGAGATCTTAGTTTGGTAGAGATATGGGACCTGTTATCCAGAATGCTCAGGATTTGGGGTTTTTCAAATAACGGAATTTGGATCTCCATACATTAGGTCTACTAAAAACTTATTTAAAAATGAATTCAAATCCAATAGGATTGTTATGTCTCTACTAAAGATCAATTATGTCTTAGGTAGGATCGAGTACAAAGTACTGTTTTTTTATTAAGGAAATCATTTGTTAATATTTGAATTATTTTATTAAAATGGAGTCTATGGCCTGTTTGTACTTTGGAGCTTTCTGGATAAAGGATGGTAGACCTGTAGTTACCTATTTACTTATCATATATTATAACAATGCTCAAGTACAACAGCAGCAAAAACATGTCATTCTTAATGTTTTTTTATGAATGACCATTTCACATTTTATTTCATCCCTTTTGATGGTGAAATACGTTCAAGAGAAATATTTCATATTTATCATCAGTAAAAATCGGTGCTTAATTGTTCCCTGTTAATTAATATGGAGCCATTTCCATGACCCAGAAATTTCTTTAGTTTTGTCTTGATGAATTTGTAGAAAAAATTAAATAAATATATATATATACTGTCCCTCAGTGCCTGCACTCCAATCTAGATGAAGCCAGAGGTGCACAATCAATATGTTGTATACATGAAGAAGCAGGATCAGCACACTCTGTTTTGTGATGAAAAAGTCATTATTCATTTCATAGAAGAAGCATTTTAGCCGACGTTTCGGTCCCCCATGGGGACCTTTTTCATGTGGGACCGAAACTATGAAATAAATAATCACATTTTTATCACAATACAGAGTGTGCTGATCCTGCTTCTTCATATATATATATATATATATAATTTATGGACAAAGAGCGACACTCATGGGATCATTTTGATTGCAGGCAAACTGTGTTTATTCCACTGTGAGTGGAATAAACACAGTTTGCCTGCAATCAAAATGATCCCGTGAGTGTCGCTCTTTGTCCATATATATTATCTACGGCTGGCACCCGGGTCTTCACCAAGTAAACAGAGTGCACCCTTGGAACACCCCATTTTATATATATATATATATATATATATATATATATATATATATATATATATATATATATATATATATATATATATATATATATATATATATATATATATATATATATTGGTATGAATGGTATGATTTAAAATGGTATGGAATGGTATGATTTAAAAAAAAAAAAATGATAATTTTTACTTGAACAAGGTACATTATTCTAGATCAGTGCTCTCCAACTGATTACGTATAGTGGGCCAATTATTTCTCATACAGAATGTTCAAGGGCCAGATTAAATTCATTGATGTCATATAATGTCATATAGTGAAGGCTATGGAACCTTTGAGCAGACTGGGGGCCAAAATATCCTTTGAGGGGCCACATCTGGCCTGCGGACCTCCAGTTGGGCAGTTGTCCTAGGTAATGATATGGTGTGCATAATAAAATAAATGGGAATATTGAAAACTGGATCCAAAATTTCTAAATTAGATTTAAATTTTCATCTTATATTTTTATTTGTGACATTTCTCATATTTAGCTTTCAAGACTATAGAGGAATATTTCTCAAATGACTAATAATGTATATACTTTTCCATTTACATGATTATATCCTTAATAAAAAGTTTTTAGTACACAGTACGTGCAAATCAGATCCTGGCAACCAGGCAGAGCTAAAGATGAATAGACAAGGTTCTTAAAAGAGAGATTAAGTGACAATTAGAGATTAAGTGACAAGAAATATTAATAATCATATTAATAATAAACATATAGCCTTACGATGAATATGCTTTCTGTTGGCTGGGCTCAGCGGCACCCAAAGGCATATTAAATGTGATGCTGGTGTAAAGCAGATTTAAGAGACAAACAGCACCAAAAACATACAAGTCTAATTGCAAATTGTCTCAAAATATCACTGTTTACATCATAATAATTGCTTATATTGAGATGAACTCTTCCTTTAAACCACATAGAACACGTGCTGCATTTCAGGGAGGCCGTAAGAGCAGATGCAAAGGGGCTCAGGTGTATAAAGGACCCAGTGGAGATGTGATTAAAATATAGTTGTAGCATATATTTGCAAAACAAGTTTTTTTCTTGAAGTTTTGGGTCCTAGCAAGGTATAGCTGTGGGGCCCAGAAACATCTCATTAAAGCAAACACTTCCTAAGTCATCCATAATACCATCTGTTAAAACTCTTGATACAATGAGTAAATGTTCATGAAGTGATATAGACCCCTATATTCTATCTGCAGGATTCCTAGGTATATTTATTTCTTATAATCTGGAGATTGGTCTCCCATGTGAAAATTACTTTTTTTGATACTGTAAAAAGGGTAGAGAATGAGATACTTACAGAACACAGAGGCAATACATTCCCGGCATGGTCTCGCTATCCCGTAGCAAGTAACTCCCATCTTTCCCGGCATCACTCAGGAGCTTCTCGCCCATCTCACGGCTTATGTTCCCATGATAAACGGATACCTTCTCCATTGCGGGCAGAACAGTGTGATGAAAGAGTGGCAATGGCAGATGCACCTCTAGACAAGCTGGAGAGGAAGAAGCTGCCTTTAAACTCTTCAAAAGTAAATGCAGCAAAGACGAGACAGGATCCCACAGGTGGAGACATAAACGTGTTAATTACTAAACCATCCCACAAGCACACGAATAGACACTCGTAGGCTGAAGTGAAATGACTCTTGCCAGGACTACAACAATAATAGGAAAAAATAAAGTGGAAATAATTTCCATCATGATTATCTAAAGCATTTGAGTCATGAAATCTAAAACAGGGCAACACCGCAGAAGCTCCATTTAATTAATACAAAAAGGTTTCCTCGATTGATAAGAAGCATCACTTTTAAAGATGTTCGTAAAACGGATGGTATCTGTGACCCATATATCACCCTCTCCACTAACCTGTCAACACTCTGAATTCCTTTATGGTTGAACTCTGTCTCTAAATTTCATCATCCTTTGCCCTAGTTACAAACTTCCCTTTTCAAAGAATGACAGTGGTTTTAGTAAAATATTAATAATAATGTGACAGAGTGAGAGCTGGAAGTGTTTATATAAGAGACTGCATGTAATGAGCATTGTACTCTGTTACTGAGTGGCAGGAGCATGGTACTCTGGTAGTATGGTACCCAATGAGTGGAAAGAGCATGGTGTTAGTGATTGGCAAGAACTTAATACATTGTTACATGGGCAGAGTGGTGATATTTTACCTTCTTCAACCTTGTACATTTTTGGTGAATTTAAAATTAACACTAAGCATATCTAGAAAAGAAAAATATCTAGAAAAGAAAGTCTAAATTGATGGCTTCCAGGTTATGTATAACTTCTACCCAACTTAATAAATATAAAACCAAGGCCAGGACCAATTATTTTTTAAGGAGGGGGTAATGTTCCACCAATACAATAAAAGCCTACTCCCTGCTCATTGATATCCTTATAAGGACTGGAGCCCAAAACTGCACTGCATACTCAAGGTGAGGCTGTTCCAGGGATCTATAAAGAGGCAAAATGATGTTTTCTTCCTTCAAATTAATGCCTAACGCTAAGCATATCTAGAAAAGAAAAATATCTAGAAAAGAAAGTCTTAATTGATGGCATATCTAGAAAAGAACACTAAGCATATCTAGAAAAGAAAAATATCTAGAAAAGAAAGTCTAAATTGATGGCTTCCAGATTATGTATAACTTCTACCCAGCTTAATAAATATAAAACCAAGGCCAGGACCAATTATTTTTTAAGGAGGGGGGAATGTTCCACCAATACAATAAAAGCCTACTTCCTGCTCATTGATATCCTTATAAGGACTGGAGCCCAAAACTGCACTGCATACTCAAGGTGAGGCTGTTCCAGGGATCTATAAAGAGGCAAAATTATGTTTTCTTCCTTCAGATTAATGCCCTTTTTATGCATGATAGCAATTTCTTTGACTAGAGTTGCACAGCTTGTTATCCACAAAAATCCGCAGGACCTTTTCAGTTGTTTATATGATAATTATATATTCATATATCTTGAGGTTTTTTTTATAACACTGTGTAAATTATTGTGCCTCAAGGAAAAAAATAAATATACATATTTTTTAAAAAGTGCTGTGCACAATAAGATAGGATATGTTGTCACATTTTGAATTATATATAAGAATACTATAATGTCTCAAGGAAAGTTGTAAAGACAAAAATAGCATCTGTGATATTTCCCCTAATGTAGGCTATAGGTGGGTGAGTATCAGAGTTTTAACACAAACAAATAACCACCTTTTTTATACATACTTTCAATTTTAAAGGGGCAAATGTACTGTATCACCTTTTTAAAATTTAAGGTATATTATCAGATTGATTTCTAAGAGACTACAGCTAGAGATGTCGCGAACTGTTCGCCGGCGAACTTGTTCGCGCGAACATCGGGTGTTCGCGCTCGCCGGAAGTTCGCGAACGTCGCGCGACGTTCGCCATTTTGGGTTCGCCATTGTTGGCGCTTTTTTTTGCCCTCTCACCCCAGACCAGCAGGTACATGGCAGCCAATCAGGAAGCTCTCCCCTGGACCACTCCCCTTCCCTATAAAAACCGAAGCCCTGCAGCGTTTTTTCACTCTGCCTGTGTGTGCTGAAGAGATAGTGTAGGGAGAGAGCTGCTGCCTGTTAGTGATTTCAGGGACAGTTGAAAGTTTGCTGGCTAGTAATCGTTTTGATACTGCTCTGTTATTGGAGGGACAGAAGTCTGCAGGGGTTTGAGGGACATTTAAGCTTAGGTAGCTTTGCTGGCTAGTAATCTACCTTCTACTGCAGTGCTCTGTATGTAGCTGCAGTGGGCAGCTGTCCTGCTTCT